>NC_091628.1:35656048-35957177 GCF_027580195.1 Bos mutus | reverse complement strand
CCCTCCTAGATGGACCAGTCAGGAGATTCCTTTGGATTTTCTGTGAAAGACGCAGAATCCTATCCTCTTAAGGAGAGATGTGTCTCTTCCTCTTCTAATTTGAATCCCTGTTTTTTCTTTTTCTTGTCTTCTTGCATTGGCTTGGACTTCTGGTACAATGTTGAATGGTGACATTTTCCCTGGTTTCAATCTGAAAATGATGCTTCTGAAGTTTTATCATTGAGTGTGATGTTTCAACTTGTATCAGGTGGAGAAATTTTCCTTCAGTCTTTGCTTTGTTTTCTAAATCATGAATGAATATTGGATTTGGTGGAATACTTTTTTCTCTGCATCTATGGTGACTTTTAGATGGTGAAGCATCTTTTGGGTCATGACTTTAATATATGATCAAATTAAACTGGCTACAACTTTATTTTAGATTATGGTTTGTTCATACTTGAGATTGATCTTATTGTTTTTTTGTACTGTCATTGGATTTTGAAAAGAAAGTTATTTTAAAATTCTCTGTGTAAAAAGCTTGTATAAAAATGTCCAATAGGCTGCACTCACCCTCTGTGATGGCCCACACTCTGTCTCTGGAGTGTGCTTCTCTCTGAATCTGAATAAATCTACTTCTTATCTAAAAAAAAAAAAAAAAAAGAATGTCCCATGAAAGCTCTTGGGCCTAAAGTCTTTTTGTTTATTTTGAGTGGTTGGGAGGACTAGATCACAAATTCAATCTCATTAACTGTTATTAACAGAAGTAGGTTTGCTAAAGACATTTTTGATCAATTATATCTTTTAGAGAATTTTCCATTTCATCCAAGTTTCAAATTTATTGGCATAAAATTATTAATGGTATTTTCTTATGATGCGAAGACTCCATGATATCTGTAGTTAGATTCCTTTGTTTGGTTCCAAATATTGTTTGAGGCTGTTAAAGTATTAGTCTTGCTAGAAGTGTTTCTTTTAATAAAGAATCAATTTTGATATGCTTGAAAAAAGTGAGAGTTTGTTATTTTTTCCAATGTCTTATCATGTATACCGTATTCACAATACATAGAATACATCTACCAAAAACTCCTAAGGATCTTTTAAATAGATAATGAAGATTTTAGTGTTTACTGATGGCTTTGTAAATGACACATATGCAATTTAAGAGTATCCTTGACCTTAGTGTAAAATTATTTCTTATTATATCCAGGGGTTTCCCTTCCTAATTTTAAATGGAAATTTAACTTTTCAATAATCTGAAGCTCTGGCAGGAAATATCACTCTCATCCAGAACTGACTGATTTAGTGGAATTATAAAACACTAACTTTCCAGCTTCTTTATTAGTAATTCTAAAGCATTTCTAGGATTGTATATTTTACTGTCAAATAAAAAATCTCCAGAAACATGAAACTGTTTTAAATTCATATTTTAATTTCATTATCTTATTTATTCATTAAGAATATATGAAAACATTTATAATAGTTCCTGCCATCCATGTATTACTATTATTATTCTCACATCTTCTCTTTCACAGAATTTAATTACTTATGAATATGCAAAAAATCATGCTCCTAAATCTTTATTTGGTGAAGGTAAATATGGGTGACACTTTGATTTTTAGTCAAAGGGAAGGACTCACTAGTCTTTGTTTTTGACCTTCTGTAACATACAAACTTAGTGAGAGCTAATTTTAAGTCAAAAGCAATTTAAACAACTATGTTAAAGAACAAATGTCTTCAAGCTTGTATATTCAGGAATGGCAAAATTAAAAGTACACTTAAGGTTTTAGCCATAGTATTTTTTCTTAAAATACTTGAATAAAATAAATATTCCCTCCAGATAGGAGTATCACATAACAGTTCCACAATTAGAATTCTAATATTAAGCTAGAAAGTTACCAGCTGGTCGTGCTTCAGTTCAGTTGACAGAAAACGTAGATAGTCTGCAGTGAAATTAGAAACATGACTGTCTTCCAAGGCTATTCATGCCACGCTGGGCACCCTCTCCAAGCCCTTCAAACAGTCCCCTGCCCACTGCCTCGTCAGCTCCTCCCGTCCTTTATTAAACCATGTTGCACATTTCTAGAATGAACTCTGCGAAAGACCTAAGAACACCATTAGTGATTTTCACTCACTCAAACATTTTATTTAGACATTTTAGTGATGTGTTCGGAGAAGGCAATGGCACGCCACTAAGCACTCTTGCCTAGAAAATTCCATGGACGGAGGAGCCTGGTAGGCTGCAGTCCATGAGGTCGCTAAGAGTCAGACACGACTGAGCGACTTCACTTTCATTTTTCACTTTCATGCATTGGAGAAGGAAATGGCAACCCACTCCAGTGGGCTGCTGTCTATGGGGTCGCACAGAGTCGGACACGACTGAAGCGACTTAGCAGCAGCAGCAGCAGCAGCAGTAATGATGTGTTACTTTTAATGTACTTCAACATTAGCCCTCACGGTTTTAATAACTGAATAGTGGAAAAAAAGTTGTCTCCCTCATGGCAGTGCACAACCTTCTGAAGGCTGGTTTGGGCCAAGAGTAAATAACAATCAAGGAAACTATAGGGTGTGACAGCTTCCTGTATTCTGAGCAGCTCATCATGCCTGAAACACAAGGTCAGCATGTCTCAATAGTACACCAGACAGTGACCTCATGAATGCAGTTAAAAGGTAATTTCCCTATGTAAATCCCAGTGACACCTTTCAGGAATCTTATTCATAATCCATGAAAGGAACATGGAATCGCAGCATCTTAGAGCTGGAAGGACCTTAGAAGTGGCCCTACTGTCATCCTCACTTTACAGATCAGAAAATGGATGCCCAGAGAGGTTCTGTGATTTCCCTGAGGTTGCATAGCATGCAGGGCTGAAGTTGGCACAAGAACTCCTGACTTTCTGCTCTGGGTCCCTGTCCACGTGACCTCATGGGATTAAGCACCAGGCACATGGTCCAGATGACAACAGGTGCCTTTTGAGCTGTTTCTACCACACTTTAAAAGAAATGTGTAGAAACATGGGTTAGAGTATGTTTTAGGCTTTGCTCTTTTCTTCCAGTCCAGAATGTCTAAAATTGTCAAATATTTTTTATTGCTAACAACAGCCAGCTACCTCATCATATAAATTGGAATTGTCATTTTAAAGCAAATTCAGGTATTATCTTTATTCTTGCTTAGTGAACAAAACGCACAGCCTTATAATTATGGCATTTTATTGTTCCATTTATATTACAGACACAAATTACATCTGTCAAAATGTTTTATATGTTCTGCAGAAATAATAATTTATATAGTATAAATAGAATCTGAATTTTCTTATTTGAATCTATTTCTATTAGTACAAAGCAGAACTCTCTTCTCTGTTCTAGAATAAAAGATTCATTATAAAACTAAGAGGAAATGGAGTTTCATGAACAGATGAGCATTCAGGAGCTAATCATGTGATCTGAATGAAAAAAATTAAGTGATTTTTACATTAAGCATCATTTATCAATAGTCTGTTAACAGGAAACTTAAAGCAAGCCACAAACTTCAAATTAAAGAACATGTAAGAATGCAGAAACCTTACATGAACCGTTAGTGTCACACTTTTGAAGACGCAGAGATCCCAAAAAGCAAGCTGCTGCTGCTGCTGCTGCTAAGTCGCTTCAGTCGTGTCCGACTCTGTGCGACCCCATAGATGGCAGCCCACTGGAGTGGGTTGCCATTTCCTTCTCCATTGCGTGAAAGTGAAGTCACTCAGTCCTGTCGGACTCTTAGCAACCCCATGGACTGTGGCCCACCAGGCTCCTCCGTCCATGGGATTTCCCAGGCAAGAGTGCTGAGTGGGGTGCCATTGCCTTCTTCGAAAAAGCAAGCATCATAGTACTAATCTAGGTCTCAAGATAAATTTTCCACCAGTGTAGGAATGAAAAGTAACATGAAAATCTATTGCTATTTTATTGCTTTTAAGAAGTACATTGAAATTGCAAAAACATAGTGTTTTTAGAGATGTGTATGCTATTTAGGGACGCAGGTATTGGATTTTTTGCCCTCTTTAAGTTAGTAAATATTTATCAAATGCTTATTACATGTGTGGGACTGTGCTACACATGGAGTGACCAAAATAATCCAGATCCAGTCCACCCTCTCAGACAGCAGGAAAGGCATGCTTGTCACACTGCTCAAAAGGTAGCACCACACGTGTTACACAGCCCTGGGCATGGCCTTGGAGGGTGGGGAGACCTGACACAGTACAGGGAGAAAGAGGGAGTACACTAAGATGGCAACTGAGTTTGGCTGAATTTTTTCCCATACGGACCCTGGGCAACCTCAAAGGCCTTCACACTGTCTAGAATGTTCTGGGAATATTTTAGTACATTACAAAGACTATGTGCTTATTGATATATTTATGTGCTGTACTGAGGTAAAGTCCTAAAGACATGTATGTCCTATTTATTCTGTGTTAGATGTGTGTTCAAGTAATGGTAACAAGTGAGCGGCAAATTAGATTTAAATTCTTGACTCATGTGAGACTGTGTAAAATGGCTGTGACTATAATTATTTTAAAGTTTCAAATGTGCAGGGTAAAAGTTATCTTAGTTAAGAAAATGAACACAAAATGTAAGAACATTCAAAGAAATTATGTCAAAATTCTCTTTCTCGTTGGCCAACAATGAAATCCTGTTACACGCCATTATTATAAGGCAGCTTTAAGCCAGTTAGCATTTGCTGGTTGACACGAACAGCATTGTCTAATCTGTTACAGTTGTAAAGTTTCTGTGAATTACTTTTCACTACAAAACACGTGCACTGCCCTCAACAGATGCTTATCTCGGCAAGAACCAAACTGCTGAACCAGTGGAATCGGCGCCAGATTAGCTGAGGTTTACTTTGAATACACTGACCTTCGGGAAATTAGTCCGTTTTCCACTCTAATCTTTTAATGTCTGATTTGCAATACATTTCCCAGCACCCGGAAGGCCTGCCAGCGAAGTGAAGCACATGTCATAAACCATCATTTTGAATTCTTGGGTGATTAAAAACCAAAGCACCATCCACTCCCCTGCTGTTGGCATATGAACATTTTTAAATGGCACATTTGGGCGAAACCTTGATTAAGCAAACCCTGGCGGACTGCCCTGGTCGCTGAAGTCCGTGTCGCAGCTGCTCTGGACCGAGGGGTCTGCCCACCGGGATGGAAGGGTCTCACCCGGCCGGACAGCGAGCACGTGCCCGCGTCCGCAGCCCCAGAGCGCTGCCCGAAGAGCGCAGACGCGGGACCAGCCCACTCGCCGCAAATTCTGCTGAAACCCGCCGCCACGCGTACACGCGGCAACAAACGAGGCCGAGGCGCTCAGAGCCAGTCTGTCTTTAAAAAAACTTTCAGAGAGTTTCTTAAAGGAGCGCAGGCGAGCCAAGACCTTGGGGAAGAGCGGCGCGCGCCCCGCGGGAGTGCCGGCGCCACAGGGGCGCAGCCCAGGGAAAGGTCTGATGCCATCGCCGGCCACCCCCCACACCCCGAAAAAGCCATCGCCGCGCCAAGCTCCAGAGTTCCCCAGGGAGTGCCCAAGTCGCGCCGACCTGCCCGCTGCTCCCAAACTTGCCAGGACCCTGAGGGGTAGCCCGCAGCCCACGCTTACCCGCCGCGCCGACCCGGTCGCTTCTCCCGCGGGCAGGGCTCGGGCCGCTCTGCTGGACACCCCGTCTCCGTGCGCTCGGCTCGACGCGTGCGCCCGGCCACCCGGGCTCCCCGCCCCGGCGCCATCCCCGCGCCCCGCGCTGCGCCCCGCGCCCGGGCCCCGCGCCCCGCCCCGCGCCCCGCCCCATCCCCCGCCCACACCCCACATCCCACACTCGCACCCCCCATCCTACACCGAGCGCCAGGGCCCCGCGCCCCGCCCCGCCCGGCCCCGCGCACATCACACATCACACATCCCACTCTGGCACCCCGCATCCTACACCCGCATCCCGCTTCCCGCCACTAGTTCACACGCCGAACTCCCGCATTCCACACCCGCATCCGCCTGCTTCTCCCCGGCCAAGTTGTGGCTCCACGTCCCCCACCCCCCACCCCGCACCTCCCGCCCGCTTGCTTAGGGCAGTAGGGGTGCGGGTGTGGGACTTGAATGCGGGGTGCAGGTTCCACGCCGGGTGCGTGTTGCCTAGTCGCAGCGGCCCACGCTGTCGCGGGGGCGGTAGTGGTGCCCTGGCCGGGGGCTATAAATAGCGCAGCGAGCCTGGCTCGCGTCAGACACACTTAATTCAGTCCAGGGCACTGGGATTCCTGTTGGTTTTTTTTAAGAACAACCGAGTCTCTGGTTGCTTCCAGGGTTGCTTGATTAGCGCTCAGATCTGACGAGCTAGCTGCGCACCCCGCAGAGTTTACCTGTTCAGGTGGGATCTGAACTTGAGGGCAACCCAGGGGGAAAGAAAGCTAAGCTGCTAAAGGCTCGTCTAAAACACCTTCCCTTGTAGAACTCGGACGTGTGTGTGTGTGTGTGTGTGTGTGTGTGTGTGTGTGTGTATTTTAGTAGGTGGTGGTTACCTGGACCTAGGTTTTTTTGGTTGTTAGGGGGTTTTTTTTGTTTTTAGGTTTTGTTTTTAAATTGAGAAATATTACTATAGAAGTCTTCCCTGGTGGCTCATACAGTAAAGAATCTGCCTGCAATGCATAATACCAGAGTTCCATCCCTGGGCCAGAAAGATCCCCTGCAGGAGGGCATGGCAACCCACTCCAGTATTCTTGCCTGGAGAATCCCAAGGACAGAGGAGCCTGGCAGGCAACAATCCATAGGGTCACAAACAGTCAGACACGATTGAATGACCAACACACACACACACACACAATAGGTCTTCAGGTATTTTCTCACTTTTTAATTCTCTCTGAGAAGTACAAGAATGGTTTTATTTTTTCTTGATTATAGAAGAACTAAAATTTCTTAGTATTTATAGTCTCTTTGCGGGACACTTATTGGTATTCCAAGGCTAAAACGTGTAAATACAACATTGCAATGATTTAAAAACTTTTCATTAAAAATGCAGATTTAAAATGATGTTGTGTCACTCAAATACTTGCACACCATGTCATAGCAACCTGATTCACAATCGCCAAAAGGTAGGGACAACTCCATGAATGGCTTAAAAAATGTGCTTCTATGTAGAATGAAATATTATCCACCCTAAAAAGGGGAGGAGATTCTGACACAGGCTGCCACACAGATGACTCTTGAGGACATGATGTTAAGTGAAGTCAGCAGTCACAAAATACTGTATAATTCCACTTATGAAGTATCTAAAGTTGTCAGAAAGTAGGGTGGTGGATGCAGCGGCAGGGCTGGATGGGAGTTAGTGTTTAGTTAGTGTTAGTTTCAGTTTGAGAAGATGAAGTTACGATGGTGGTTGCAGAGCAGTTCGAATGTACTAACACAGAGAACTGAATGATTAAAGTGGCTAAAATGGTAAATTTTATATTATGTAGGTTTTATTACAATGAAAAGTTTCAGGGACATTGTGTAAAGACTACCAAAATTAGGAAACAGTGGTTTCTTTGCACGTATACTCTCTAGGTAGACAACTAAGATGTTAATCATATGGTTTCGGTTTTAGATGTGAAGACTGCCCATTTGGTTTCAAGAGAGATTGTGCTTAGGATAATTTCAGGGGAAAATACATATATATACATATACATACGCATATGCTAACCTGCTTAGAGCTGAATCCTCAAACGATAGACCCCATTTCCACATGCTATTAATATGTGTATCTGAAAAAAGCATGCAGTGAAGACAGCCCGGAGACCCCAGCTCGTGGTCCCGCGAAGGCATCGCCCTCTCTGGTCTTTCCCGGAGACCGCGAAGATGCGCTCGCCTCTGCTGCCCTCTGGCGGTCAAAGACGGAACTAACCTTCAGGGCCTGTTGAACCTGGGTGCATCTGCGCTTTGTATACAAAGAGAAGTTCAACAAATATTCAAATATTCGTTCAATATAGATGCCCTTCCTGGACACGATGGCCCAGAGTAAACACAGTGACCCTGCCATAATCGTGTTCAGTAGAATTTAATGGTGTGGCTCAGACGATAAAGGGTCTGTCCGCAATGCGGGAGACCCGGGTTCAATTCCTGGGTCGGGAAGATCACCTGGAGAAGGAAATGGCAATCCACTCCAGCACTCTTGCCTGGAAAATCCCATGATGGAGGAGCCTGATAGGCTACAGTCAGTCCATGGGGTCCCAAAGAGTCGGACACGACTGAGCGACTTACTTCATTTTCACTTTTCTTTAAATAGCCAGATTTAAGGTTCATAAAAAGTTGTTACTTGGTTTTTTCCTTTTAGTTTAAAATTCATTACATACTTATACTAATAGGTGATGCGTGGTATTTTAGTTACTCGTGAGGTATACATATCTTCTACTGTACTTTTGAAAATTAATTTAATTACTATTTTTATAAAACATCTGCTCATTCAAGGCCGTGGATGAGTGCTGGAAGAGGTGTGATGATCCCCACTTTCTCCACTCAAAGAATTTCTAGTGCTGAGCTCTGGGCCCTATCCTGCCCACTGGAGCAATTTGCAGCCTATTCTGACTTGCTGTTGTTGTTTTGTCGCTAAGTCATGTCTGACTCTGTGACCTCATGGACTGTAGCCCTCCAGGCTCCTCTGTCCATGGGATTCTCCAGGTAAGAATACTGGAGCGGTTGGCCACGTCCTCCTCCAGGGGATCTTCCCGAAGCAGGGATTGAAGCCGTGTCTCCTGCATTGGCAGGTGGATTCTTTACCACTGAAAGAACCGGGGAAGCCATGGAAAACAGTATGGAAGTTCTTAAAAAAATTAAAAAAAAAATAGACTTACCATACAATTCAGCAATCCCACTTTTGGGAATTACCAAAAAAATTGAAAGCAAGGTCTCAAAGAGATGTTTGTCCACTGGTGTTCACAGCAGTGTTAGTCACAGTGGCTTTAAGGCAGAGGGAAGCCAGTGTCCACAGACAGATGAATGGATTAGCAAAATGCAGTCCATGCATACAGTGGAACATAATTCATAATTCAAAATGTGGTCCATGCATATAGTGGAGCATAACTCAGAATTCAAAAGGGAGGAAATTCTGATGCAGGCTGCACGTGGATGAATTTTGAGAACATTACCCTAAGTGAAATAAGCCGGTCACAAAAAGACAAATACTGAGTGATTCCTCGTAAAGGAGGCCCCTAGATTAGTCAGATTCAAGGAGACAGAAGGTAGGATGGGTGAGGGCAGGGAGGGAGGTGGGGAGCTGGTGCTTAAATGGGGGGCAGAGCTTCAGTTTTGCAAGATGGACAGAATTCTGGGGACAGATGGTGGTGGTAATTGCACAACATTTTGAATGTATTAAAACCATTTAACTGCATACTTAGAAATGTTTACAATGGTACATTTTATGTTATGTGTATTTTACCACAATAAAAAAGTGGAAAAAGCCCTCACACTTACTGTATGACCCTAAAAGAAACGTGAACAGAGAGGTTAACAGGGAGGTGATCCCGGTGGCTGAATTCCATCTCCTCAAATTGAAGAGTGTGATTTCTAAAGCAAGTAGAACACAGCTGATAAAACAAGCATGTGGGAGGCCCTGCTTGCTGGGTTATCACCCCAGAGCACAGGCCTCTTCCTGGCGTTTCATGCTTTTCAGAAATAAAGACCGTTTGGGTTGAAAATGATCTTCCCTCCGACAATAACAATGCAACTGCCCACAGCTGCTCGGTGGTTTTTAACTTTTAGTTTTCAAGCTGCTTGATCAGACCTGAGCCTCACAACACAGGTGTGAGGGCAGGGGCACTTCCTCGTGTTCTGGAGAAAGAAGCCGAGTTGCAGGGAAGCGACCTTTACCACTGCTGGTAAACAACTCAGCAGCTAACACTTTGGACTATGAATCTATTCATAGTACTTTTTGTGTAACACCTCAAGACTTGTGAGGCTGATGAGGAGAACTTTGTCGTTTATGAATGAGGAAAGTCCTGTAACACCAGGGAAGGGTCAGGCCGCGGGTTGTGATGCTGGGCTGGTGTTTCTGGGGTCCTCACGCACTTCCATCTCTCACTGTCTGCAGAAGCTTTATCCTCTGTCATTGCCTGGGGAGATGTTATGTTATTTTGTCTATTTGAGAACTGGGGAAACTAAGACAGTGCTGTGAAATGAAAAGATGCTTGCTCCTTGGAAGGAAAGCTATGACAAACCTAGACAGCATATTAAAAAGCAGAGACATTACTTTGCCAACAAAGGTCTGTCTAGTCAAAGCTATGGTTTTTCCAGTAGTCATGTATGGATGTGAGAGTTGGACTATACAGAAAGCTGAGCACTGAAGAACTGATGCTTTTGAACTGTGGTGTTGGAGAAGACTCTTGAGAGTTACTTGGACTGCATGAAGATCACACCAGTCTATCCTAAAGGAAATCAGTCCTGAATATTCATTAGAAGAACTGATGCTGAAGCTGAAACACTCCAATACTTTGGCCACGTGATGGGAAGAGCTGACTCATTGGAAAAGACCCTGATGCTGGGAAAGATTGAGGGCAGGAGGAGAGGGGGATGACAGAGGATGAGATGGTTGGATGGCATCATGGACTCAATGGACATGAGTTTGAGCAAACTCTGGGAGATAATGAAGGACAGGCAAGCTTGGTGTGCTACAGTACATGGGGTAGCAAAGAGTTGGACATGACTTAGTAACTGAACAACAAAGACAGTACATGTGTACTAAGTCACTTCAGTTGTGTCCAACTCTTTGAAACCCTAAGGACTGTAGCCTGCCAGGCTCCTCTGTTTATGGGGTTCTCCAGGCAAGAATATTGAGTGATTTGATTCTTCTCTATTTTTATCTTGATGAGTCTGGCTAAAGGCTTGTCAATTTTGTTTATCTTCTCAAAGAACCAGCTTTTATTGATCTTTATTATTGTTTCTTTCATTTCTCTTTCATTTATTTCTGCTCGGATCTTTATTATTTCTTTCCTTCTACTAATTTTTTTTTTCTAATCAACAAAACTAGAAATGAAAAAGGAGAGGTTACAACAGACAATGCAGAAATACAAAGGATTATAAGAGACTATTATGAACAACTAAATGGCAATAAAATGGATAACCTGGAAGAAATAGACAGATTCTTAGAAAAGTTCAATCTTCCAAGATGGAATCAGGAAGAAATAGAAATTATGAACAACCCAATTACAAGCACTGAAATAGAAGCTATGATCAAAAATCTCCCAAAAAACAAAAGCCCAGGACCAGATGGCTTCACAGGAGAATTCTATCAAACATTTAGAGAAGAGCTAATGCCTATCCTAAAACTCTGTCAAAAAATTACAGAGGAAGAAACACTTCCAAACTCATTCTATGAGGCCACCATCACCCTGATATCAAAACCAGACAAAGACAACACAAAAAAGGAAAACTACAGGCCAGTATCACTGAGGAACATAGATGCAAAAATCCTCAACAAAATTTTAGCAAACAGAATTCAGCAACAC
Organism: Bos mutus; assembly: GCF_027580195.1. NCBI lineage: Eukaryota > Metazoa > Chordata > Mammalia > Artiodactyla > Bovidae > Bos > Bos mutus. Next base: position 35,945,730 of record NC_091628.1, on the reverse strand, counting down.
ATCAAAAAGCTCATATACCATGATCAAGTTGGTTTTATTCCATGAATGCAAGGATTCTTCAATATATGCAAATCAGTCAATGTGATATACCATATTAACAAATTGAAAGATAAAAGCCATATGATAATCTTAATAGATGCAGAAAAAGCCTTTGACAAAATTCAGCACCCATCTATGATTAAAACTCTTCTAAAAATGGGCATAGAAGGAACCTACCTCAACATAGTAAAGGCCATATATGATAAACCTATAGCAAACATTATTCTCAATTATGAGAAACTAAAAGCATTCTCTCTAAGATTAGGAGCAAGACAAGGGTGTCTACTCTTACCACTATTATTCAACATAGTTCTGGAAGTCCTAGCTACAGCAATCAGAGAAGAAAAAGAAATAAAAGGAATTCAGATCAGAAAAGAAGTAAAGCTTTCACTGTTTGCAGATGACATGATATTGTACATAGAAATCCCCAAAGATAGTATTAGAAAATTACTAGAGCTAACCAGTGAATTTTGCAAAGTTGCAGGATACAAAGTCAATACACAAAAATCACTTGCATTTCTATATACTAACAATGAAAAATCAGAAAGAGAAATTAAGGAATCAATCCCATTTACCATTGCAACAAAAAGAATTAAATATCTAGGAATAAACTTACCTAAGGAGACAAAAGAACTGTACACAGAAAATTATAAGACACTGATGACAGAAATCAAAGGTGACATAAACAGATGGAGAGATATTCCATGTTTCTGGGTAGGAAGAATCAATATTATGAGTTTAGTTCAGTTCAGTCGCTCAGTCGTGTCCGACTCTTTGCAACCCCTTGAATCCCAGCACTCCAGGCCTCCCTGTCCATCACCAACTCCCAGAGTTCACCCAGACTCATGTCCATCGAGTCAGTGATGCCATCCAGCCATCTCATCCTCTGTCATCCCCTTCTCCTCCTGCCCTCAATCCCTCCCAGCATCAGAGTCTTTTCCAATGAGTCAACTCTTCGCATGAGGTGGCCGAAGTATTGGAGTTTCAGCTTCAGCCAGAGAAGGCAATGGCACCCCACTCCAGTACTTGCTTGGAAAATCCCATGGACGGAGGAGCCTGCTAGGCTGAAATCCATGGGGTCTCGAAGAGTCGGACACGACTGAGCGACTTCACTTTAACTTTCATGCATTGGAGAAGGAAATGGCAACCCACTCCAGTGTTCTTGCCTGGAGAATCCCAGGGATGGGGGAGCCTGGTGGGCTGCCGTCTACGGGGTCGCACAGAGTTGGACACGACTGAAGTGACTTAGCATAGCATAGCATTCAGCTTCAGCATCATTCCTTCCAAAGAAATCCCAGGGCTGATCTCCTTCAGAATGGACTGGTTGGATCTCCTTGCAGTCCAAGGGACTCTCAAGAGTCTTCTCCAATACCACAGTTCAAAAGCATCAATTCTTCGGTGCTCAGCCTTCTTCACAGTCCAACTCTCACATCCATACATGACCACTGGAAAAACCATAGCCTTGACTAGATGGACCTTTGTTGGCAAAGTAATGTCTCTGCTTTTGAATATGCTATCTAGGTTAGTCATAACTTTCCTTCCAAGGAGTAAAATGACTATATTTCCAAATGCAATCTACAGATTCAATGTGATCCCTATCAAATTACCAATGGCATTTTTCACAGAACTACAACAAAAAATTTCACAATTCATATGAAAGCACAAAAGACCCTGAATAGCCAAAGCAGTCTTGAGAAAGAAGAGTGGAGCTGGAGGAATCAAGCTTCCTGACTTCAGATTATACTACAACGTACAGTCACCAAGACAGTATGGTACCGGCACAAAAACAGAAATATACACCAGTGGAACAAGATAGAGGGTCCAGAGATAAACCCATGCACCTATGGGTGCCTTATTTTTGACAAAGGAGGAGAGAACATACAAAGGGGCAAAGACAGCCTCTTCAGTAAATGGTGCTGGGAAAACTGGACAGCTACATGTAAAAGAATGAAATGAGAATACCTCTAACACCATACACAAAGATAAACTCAAAAAGGATTAAAGGCCTAAATGTAAGACCAGAAACTATAAAACTCTTAGAGGAAAACATAGGCAGAACACTTGATGACATAAATCAAAGCAAGATCCTCTATGACCTACCTCCTAGAGTAATAGAAATAAAAACAAAAGTAGAGTGAGACCTGATTAAACTTAAAAGCTTTTGCACAGCAAAGGAAACTATAAGCAAGGTGAAAAGACAACCCTCGGAATGGGAGAAACTAATAGCAAATGAAACAACTGACAAAGGATTAATTTCCAAAATATACAAGCAGTTCATACAACTCAATACCAGAAAAACAAACAACCTAATTAAAAAGTGGGAAAAAGACCTAAACAGACATCTCTCCAAAGAAGACATACAGATGGCTAACAAACACATGAAAAGATGCTCAACATCGCTCATTATTGCTGCTGCTGCTGCTGCTAAGTTGCTTCAGTCATGTCCGACTCTGCGACCCCATAGATGGCAGCCCACCAGGCTCCCCCATCCCTGGGATTCTCCAGGCAAGAACACTGGAGTGGGTTGCCATTTCCTTCTCGACCCCATGAACCATAGGCCTCCCTGTCTATCACCAACTCACGAACCATAGGCCTCCCTGTCTATCACCAACTCCTGGAGTTCACCCAGACTCACGTCCATCGAGTCAGTGATGCCATCCAGCCATCTCATCCTCTCTTCTCCTCCTGCCCCCAATCCCTCCCAGCATCAGAGTCTTTTCCAATGAGTCAACTCTTCCCATGAGGTGGCCAAAGTACTGGAGTTTCAGCTTCAGCATCATTCCTTCCAAAGCACACCCAGGGCTGATGTCCTTTAGAATGGACTGGTTGGATCTCCTTGCAGTCCAAAGGACTCTCAAGAGTCTTCTCCAACACCACAGTTCAAAAGCATCAGTTCTTCAGTGCTCAGCTTTCTTTATAGTCCAACTCTCACATCCATACATGACCACAGGAAAAACCATAGCCTTGACTAGACAGACCTTTGTTGGCAAAGTAATGTCTCTGCTTTTTAATATGCTATCTAGGTTAGTCATAACTTTCCTTCCAAGGAGTAAGCGTCTTTTAATTTCATGGCTGCAATCACCATCTGCAGTGATTTTGGAGCCCAGAAAAATAAAGTCAGCCACTGTTTCCCCATCTATTTGCCATGAAGTGATGGGGCCAGATGCCATGATCTTAGTTTTCTGAATGTTGAGCTTTAAGCTAACTTTTTCACTTTCCTTTTTCACCTTAATCAAGAGGCTCTTTAGTTCTTCTTCACTTTCTGCCATAAGGGTGGTGTCATCGGTATATCTGAGGTTACTGATATTTCTCCTGGCAATCTTGGTTCTAGCTTGTGCTTCTTCCAGCCCAGCGTTTCTCATGGTGTACTCTGCATATAAGTTATATAGGCAGGGTGACAATATACAGCCTTGACATACTCCTTTTTCTACTTGGAACCGTAAAACAGATAGCCGACAGGAATTTGCTGTTATTACTCAGGAAACTCAAACAGGGACTCTGTATCAACCTAGAGAGGTGGGATGGGAAGGGATATGGGGAGGGAGGTTCAAAAAGGAGCGGATATATGTATACTTATGGCTGATTCATGTTGAGGTTTGACAGAAAACAACAAAATTCTATAAAGCAATTATTCTTCCATTAAAAAAAAAAAAAAGACTACTGGAGTGGGTTGCCATGCCATCCTCCAGGGGATCTTCCTAACCCAGGAATTGAACCTGGTCTCCTGTGTCTTCTGCATTGTAGGCAGATTCTTTACTGTCTGAGCCACCAAGGAAAGAGAATGGCTTTTGCTTCAATCCATCACAGGTGCCTGGAGTCCTCTAGAAGGGGGTGGTTCCCGCTGCTGGAAGCCCTGCAGGGTCAGGCTGGGGGGCAGGAAGGACGCAGTGAAAGGTGCCAGGACTGCACCTGTGGAGAGGTGAGGAGGCCAGCCTTCCACAAGGGAGGAATGAGTTCAGATCCCATCAAGGCTGGATACCAGCTCGGTGTGTCAGTGCATTAAATAAAACCTACTAGGTGCCCCAGCTGACCTTGGACATTTGTCAGAAGGACATCTGAGCCATCTTGTGTAAGGGCAGGAGGTGGGGGGCTTCCTCATCCGCTGGGAGCCTGGGGTCCTCTGAGACCGAGCGTCCAGGGCACAGAGCGAGAGGGGCCAGAAGAGCACTGGCCGCCCTGGGCCCCCTGAGATGGCTCCTGATGCAGCCTCTGCCCTGGGGTGCGTAATGGGGACAGCCGTGTCTGAGGCTCGGCTCCACCGCAGCCTGGCTCTTGATTAACCGGACTTTTTTCACTGATCACCTGTTTCAACTGCTTTCTACTTGTTTCCTTCTTGACTTCTACCGGTTACATTTTCTTCTTCATCACCTTCTCATTTTAATTTTACTTTTGCCTAACGTGTCATTCTTGTTTTCCTCCCCTGACTCCTTGGGGTGGATGGCTCCCCCTCCACACCCCACACCTACACCTGTGATGGGAATGAGCACAGGTGGGTGGGCAAGCCCCCCTCCCCCCTATAACTCCTGCTGACAGAGTCCCTGCCCTCAGCAGCGATGATCAGACAAGAGCTAAGTATGTTCTTCAGATAACTGAGAGGATGTCTAAGCTCAAATCATAGACCTGACCCTTATTGTCTCCCCATTCATTAAGGTTCGCTTGCCCAAAATAGCACGAAATAGAGAGCATCTACGTAGTCTGTAGTTTTCTTTAAGAGGTCAGATTTTTTCCCTTAATTAATTTATTTATTTGGCTGCCTTGCATCTTAGTTGCAGCATGGGCTCAGTAGTTGCGGTGCACAGGCTTGCTGTCCCATGGCATGTGGAGCCTTCCCAGACGAGGGATTGAACCCGTGTCCCCTGCACTGGGAGGCGGATTCTCTGTGTCACCAGGGAAATCCCCGTGGGATGGTTTTGAAGATGAATCCAGGTGGCCCGGGTATGAAATAGTCTAATACAGTACACAGCTGCCGCCCCCAAGTGGCTCTTATTACTGGTACTTGGAAACTTTTCCAGCAACTTATCATCAATGCTGTGACATTTATATTGTAACTTACAAGAGTATCGGTCCCCAAGAGATGAGGGGGAAAAACAATCTTTCACTGCAGACAGTCTGAGAAACACTGGTCTGCACGTCATGATTCCTGTTCTTGGGGAAAGTTCTCTAGAGTGGCCAGAGGTGCATCTATAGTTAGTAAAGTCCTCAGAAAATTGCTGAAAGAAGCAACTGGGGACTAAATGTCACAGGTCAGTTCTGAGTGAACAGGCAGACACAGGACACCCTATTACATCCTCTTTCTCCTTTCTGTTCCTCCACGGCCCCCTGGGGGCCAGCAGGGCAGAGGCAGAAGGGATGCTGGGCACCTGGCCTGAGCCCCTGCCCTGTGCATGCACACCGAGGCGCCCAGACCAGGAGCCCCGTGTCCCCACACACGGAGACAGACTTACTTTTCTGCATGTTCCAGATTCATTTCACTTGATGCATGGGAACGTGTTTGTAAGTGGCTTGCAGCTGCTGGGAGTATGCAGATGTGTCATTGTCTTCACATCGCCGACCCTCTGGAGAAGAAAAAAAAACTGACACTGCTTTCAAGTGATTCCCGTGTAACGTCCCCGAGGCAGAGAGTGTTCCCACAAGGGTGACAGGAAAGATCATGTGTGCAGGTTTCAGGAAGCAGCACTCTCTTTCCAGAGGCTGGGCTGGCCTTTGGCCAAAGAAGAGAACACACAGGCCGTGTGCACTCTTGCCAGCACTTGTCCCTCGAGAAGAATGAGGCATGTTTAATCCTTTCCTTTCTCTCAATGAGCACAGGCCTGTTGGGGGTAGACGCTCTCCATCCAGCTTGAACGCCATTAACTCGGCAAGTGCCTAGTGCAGGCAACGCCGTCGCAGGGAATCTGAGCTCTGCTGGAAGTGGCGAGGACTGTCTGCTCCCTGTGAAGGATCCGCCACCCATCTGCCAGGAGCCCGGCAAGGCAACCACCAGGCTAGGGGCGAGGCCGCGGGCTGAGCCAGTCACTGCGTCCTGGAAACTCGCAGTCCAACGTGATGGCCACCAAACAGTCACCTTCCCAGCACACACGCTGAGCTCCGTCGACTCCAATGCACAGCTGATGGTAAATGGTCACGAAGGCAGGTCTTTAGTAAAAGCAAAGCCATGTAAAGTGAAGTTTTGAGAGGCAGGGATCCCTCTGCTTTGTTCCACTAGAATAAAGGCTCGGTCATGATGCTGAGATGTCGTCAGTGGTAGGACACAGCTCTCTGCTTCAGGGATGGTCAAATGCGAAAGAACCAAGGAACTGTTTGTCTTAGAATCTGCAAGTGAGCGCCATTCCCTCCCCAGTGCCATCCTCTCTGACTGAAGGGCCCACTGCTGCCTCTATCCTGGGGGCACCGCTCGCCTGCTCCCTCCGGCGCTGTCCCTGGCTGTGAGGAGGTGAGCAGTCCTCTCTCCTGCAAGGAGAGCCGTGTGGGGCCAGCCTGGACGAGTCTAGAACTGTTCCTTCTTCATCCCTGGGGTCAGCTGCGTTTCCTCACCGGCCTCTGGGCTTTCCTGCGCATGAAAGTCCAAGTGCTGAACATCTACCCGTTCAGGTCTCTTCTCCTTCCAACCGGACCACGTGTCCACCCTCTGCTCTGAGCTCCGGTGGAGCAGTGCACGCAGTCTGGACAGTGACCCGGGAGTTGGGACAGAGAAGCTGAGGACTTGAGGGTCCTGGAGGACAAACTGGGAGGATGGGTTGACGCAGGTGCAGAAAGAAGAGTGGGGAGGAGAGGCAGGACCTGGGTGCCCTTTATTAGGGTCTGGGGGTAAGGCAGGGCTGGTCAATTCAAACAAAAGACTGGGATTTTGTTCAGTTCCTTAGGGTCTCATCTCAGGGCACATGGGAGGCTTGGGCGGGTCAGGACAGAAGGATCACGGGGGCTCTGCCCCTGCTGTCCAGGGTCTGAGTGCATGAAGGGCTAGGGTCCCCCTACGCCACCACCTCCCACGCCCCCAGCCTCCTGGCCGCTCAGAATGGCGCTGAGGCAGCAAACACGCAGCAGCTCAGCTCTGCCTCACCACCTCAGGCAATAAACAGAAGGACTTTCTTGTCCTGACAAGACAGAGACAAATCACTTTTCAAAAAAGGACGACAACCACAGAGGTGTCCATTTTCTGCTTCTTGTAAAGATGATGGCTCTCTTTGCTGTTCTGGGAGCTTTGTGTACGTTTTCAGAAATGCAAAGGTAGTCATGATGCTTGAGAACAAAAAGCCCATCAAAATGCTTTTTGTGAGTAAAAGCTGTGCTGACTGTCAGGAGCAAACTCTTCCCCTACATGTTTCTGGACTTGTGTGAGTGTCACAGGCGCTTCTGTGTCTGTCTAGGGCAGAAGTGAAGCCCAGGCCGTCACTGCAGGGACGCAGTGCTGCAGTGCTCCACCTCTGGGGGCCCGGGATGTGCGTGAGCTCTCACGACCTGGCCACGGGCATTTCCTCTGCCTTTCATCTCTATCCCGAGAGTAGCTCTGTTTTCAATGTTCTCCTGACACAGGCGGCAGAGACCACGGTGAGCACTTCTGAGGTGAGGAAAAGTCCCTCCTGTGTCTGAACATGGGCTTCTTCTCTGGATGACCTGACCGCACTTGAAAAGGAGTGTTCTCTGTGGGGCAGGAAGGCTCCAGGCTCAGACTTGTGTTTGCGTCATGTTTACAGTTAATCTACGGGCTTAGGGAGTTATTTGGGGGCATTATAGCACTAATAAACTGGTTTGGAGACGTTCGTAGTGTTTGAGGTATGTCTGAGCCCAGAACTCTTCTTAGTGCTTATGGTCACCAGCAGTGTCTTGTGTGAAGACAATCCATTGTCTCTTGTGTTGAGAAAAGACATCTTAAAAAATTACAGTAAAATATACATGACATAAAATTCACCGTATTAGCTATTTTGTGTGTGCACTTTGAAGCACACTCACATCACTGTGAGACCATCCCCAGCACCAGCTCCAGAAGCTTTTCATCCTCCCAAGCTGAGACCCTCTGCCCATTAGTTATGCCCCGTCCCCCGGCCCAAGATCGTGGAAGCCATCCTTCTATCTCCGTGAATGTGACTAATCTGGGGACCCCAAGGAAGTGGAATCTTACAGTCTTTGTCCTTTTGTGTTTGATTTCACTGAGCATAATGTCAGGTTTCACCCATATGGTAGCCTGTGTCATAATTTCCTTTTTTTTTTCAGGCTGAGTAATATTTTATTGTGTATGTGAGCCACATTTAAAAAAATCTGTTCATCTGTTGATGGACACCTGTAGTGCTTCTAGTTTTTGGCAAGTGTGAATAAAGCTGCTACGAACACAGGCAAACACATATCTGTTAACACTGAGATCTGTTTCTTTTGGAAAAGGTAGGGCAAATGAGAAAAATTAATGCTTTATTGAGTTCTTGTGAGTCACAATTGCCCAAAACCATTTTTAATGTCTTGTAAATATTAATTGTGTAAATATCACAATTAATAAAGTGCCTGAAAATTTTGAGTGGAATGTTATTAGGTGATTTTCCCATCTATAACAGAATTAAGACCAAATAACACTGAATATTTAGAGCTGCTGTGTTAATATTAGATGATGGTTTAAAAAACATTTTAAATACGAGACTTTCCTGCCCCATAGATGAGTCCTGAATAAGAAATAATCTCAGCAGAGCATTTACGGCCCTGGATGGTAAGATTTCAAAATACTGGGCTCCCCAGAAACCGGCCAGCCAGTCGTATCACCAAGTGGTAGAAAGAGGCCTTGATAAGTCATGCAGCATCTCAAAGAAAAGGAAGAATGCCAGGCTGAACACTGTCTCCCTTCCTGGCCAAAGGCTGCATCTTCCTTGGTTTACTTTGTGCTCCTTTCGGCCCCAAAGAAACCATTTCCAGCCCAGTTCTCTCCTGTGGTGCTTGGCGTGCCCATCACCCCCAGCACGTTTCTGTTCTGTTTGGACACACCTGCCCTCCACACCATGACTGCTTCTGGAATCATCTGTGTTTATCAGTACCCCCCACCTGCGGGGACCTCGGTGAGTGTGTCCTTGGAGAGGATACCAGATTCGTAAACACACTCAGGCTGTTCGCCCAGTCTGTCATAATATCCTTACTCTTAAGAAGAAAACGTGGGAACCAGAGACAGCTAAATACATTTACCTGGAAAACTCCAAACTCAAATCCTGCTGGTAAATGAACTGTGGTGGAGCGCAAAGGAAGAGTCTGGAGGCATTCCACGGTCAACACTTTTACTGGCTGAAATGGCCTTAGGCGCGTTAAACTGACAGGTGACATGAAGTTGGAAGGAATTGCTTCCAACATATTCATATAAACTGAATATGCGGCCTGCTGCTGCTAAGTTGCTTCAGTTGTGTCCAACTCTGTGCGACCCCATAGAGGGCAGCCCACCAGGCTCCCCCGTCCCTAGGATTCTCCAGGCAAGAACACTGGAGTGGGTTGCATTTCTTTCTCCAATGCATGAAAGTGAAAAGTGAAAGTGAAGTCGCTCTGTCGTGCCCGACTCTTAGCAACCCCATGGACTGCAGCCTACCAGGCTCCTCCGTCCATGGGATTTTCCAGGCAAGAGTACTGGAGTGGGGTGCCATTGCCTTCTCCATGGAGGGTCTAATGAAGCCGAGGGATAGGCCAAGGTCAGCAGGTTGGAATCCACTTGGGAAAACGCAAAGCCCTGAGTTAGGCTTGAAAATCCACATGGTGCTTGCTACAAAGGGAAGTGTAGTTTTCAAGGAGATGGAGGTGCCAGGGAGCAGGGAAAGGGGGTTGCTCTTTGTGAAAAACTGGTAACAGTGTGACAGCTAGGCACTAACAAGCCACAATTGCCGCTCTGAACATTCAGTTCAGTTCAGTCACTCAGTCATGTCCAACTCTTTGCCACCCCATGAATCGCAGCACGCCAGGCCTCCCTGTCCATCACAAACTCCCAGAGTCACCCAGACTCACGTCCATCGAGTCAGTGATGCCATCCAGCCATCTCATCCTCTCTTCTCCTCCTGCCCCCAATCCCTCCCAGCATCAGAGTCTTTTCCAATGAGTCAACTCTTCGCATGAGGTGGCCAAAGTACTGGAGTTTCAGCTTTAGCATCATTCCTTCCAAAGCACACCCAGGGCTGATCTCCTTTAGAATGGATGGTTGGATCTCCTTGCAGTCCAAGGGACTCTCAAGAGTCTTCTCCAACACCACAGTTCAAAAGCATCAATTCTTCGGCACTCAGCCTTCTTCACAGTCCAACCCTCACATCCATACATGACCACTTGGAAAACCATAGCCTTAACTAGACGGACCTTTCTTGGCAAAGTAATGTCTCTGCTTTTGAATATGCTATCTAGGTTGGTCATAACTTTTCTTCCAAGGAGTAAGCATCTTTTAATTTCATGGCTGCAGTCACCATCTGCAGTGATTGTGGAGCCCAGAAAAATAAAGTCTGACACTATTTCCACTGTTTCCCCATCTATTTCCCATGAAGTGATGGGACCAGATGCCATGATCTTTGTTTTCTGAATGTTGAGCTTTAAGCCAACTTTTTCACCCTCCACTTTCACTTTCATCAAGAGGCTTTTGAGTTCCTCTTCACTTTCTGCCATAAGGGTGGTGTCATCTGCATATCTGGGGTTATTGATATTTCCCCCCACAATCTTGATTCCAGTTTGTGTTTCTTCCAGTCCAGCGTTTCTCATGATGTACCCTGCATAAAAGTTAAATAAGCAGGGTGACAATATACAGCCTTGACGTACTCCTTTTCCTGTTTGGAACCAGTCTCTTGTTCCATGTCCAGTTCTAACTGTTGCTTCCTGACCTGCATACAAATTTCTCAAGAGGCAGGTCAGGTGGTCTGGTATTCTCATCTCTTTCAGAATTTCCACAGTTTATTGTGATCCACACAGTCAAAGGTTTTGGCATAGTCAATAAAGCAGAAAAAGATGTTTTTCTGGAACTCTCTTGCTTTTTCCATGATCCAGCGGATGTTGGCAATTTGATCTCTGGTTTCTCTGCCTTTTCTAAAACCAGCTTGAACATCAGGAAGTTCACGGTTCACATATTGCTGAAGCCTGGCTTGGAGAATCTTGAGCATTACTTTACTAGCGTGTGAGATGAGTGCAATTGTGCGGTAGTTTGAGCATTCTTTGGCATTGCCTTTCTTAGGGATTGGAATGAAAACTGACCTTTTCCAATTCTGTGGCCACTGCTGAGTTTTCCAAATTTGCTGGCATATTGAGTGCAACACTTTTACAGCATCATCTTTCAGGATTTGAAATAGCTGAACTGGAATTCCATCACCTCCACTAGCTTTGTTCGTAGTGGTGCTTTCTATTTAACTAAGATGACCATTATATCTACTACTGCGGGCAGGAATCCCTCAGAAGAAATGGAGTAGCCATCATGGTCAACAAAAGAGTCCAAAATGCAGTACTTGGATGCAATCTTAAAAATGACAGAATGATCTCTGTTCGTTTCCAAGGCAAACCATTCAATATCACAGTCATCCAAGTCTATGCCCCAATCAGTAACGCTGAAGAAGCTGAAGTTGAACAGATCTATGAAGACCTACAAGACCTCTTAGAACTAACACCCCAAAAAGATGTCCTTTTCATTATAGGGGACTGAAATGCAAAAGTAGGAAGTCAAGAAACACCTAGAGTAACAGGCAAATTTGGCCTTGGAATACGGAATGAAGCAGGGCAAAAACTAATAGAGTTTTGCCAAGAAAATGCACTGGTCATAGCAAATACCCTCTTCCAACAACACAAGAGAAGACTCTACACATGGACATCACCAGACGGTCAACACTGAAATCAGATTGATTATGTTCTTTGTAGCCAAAGATGGAGAAGCTCTATATAGTAAACAAAAACAAGACCAGGAGCTGACTGTGGCTCAGATCATGAACTCCTTATTGCCAAATTCAGACTTAAATTGAAGAAAGTAGGGAAAACCACTAGACCATTCAGGTATGACCTAAATCAAATCCCTTGTGATTATACAGTGGAAGTGAGAAATAGATTTAAGGGCCTAGATCTGATAGAGTGCCTGATGAACTATGGAATGAGGTTCGTGACATTGTACAGGAGACAGGGATCAAGACTATCCCCATGGAAAAGAAATGCAAAAAAGCAAAATGGCTGTCTGGGGAGGGCTTACAAATAGCTGTGAAAAGAAGAGAAGCGAAAAGCAAAGGAGAAAAGGAAAGATATAAGCATCTGAATGCAGAGTTCCAAAGAATAGCAAGAAGAGATAAGAAAGCCTTCTTCAGCAATCAATACAAAGAAATAGAGGAAAACAACAGAATGGGAAAGACTAGAGATCTCTTCAAGAAAATTAGAGATACCAAGGGAACATTTCATGCAAAGATGGGCTTGATAAAGGACAGAAATGGTATGGACCTAACAGAAGCAGAAGATATTAAGAAGAGGTGGCAAGAATGCACAGAAGAACTGTACAAAAAAGATCTTCACGACCCAGATAATCACGATGGTGTGATCACTGACCTAGAGCCAGACATCCTGGAATGTGAAGTCAAGTGGGCCTTAGAAAGCATCACTACGAACAAAGCTAGTGGAGGTGATGGAAAAAGAGGAGCTACACACAGACCTGGAGAGAGTTCTGGGGCGTATTACTGAGTGAGACACCATCACAGAGAAAATGACCTAAGAAAAGCAGACCGACATGGCCGTGTGCGTCTGTGCGGGTTTGTGTGTGAATATCTGCAGTGCAGGACCTCTGGGGCAGGTTTGCATCCACGGGTTAATACGGACATCGAGTAAGGCTGCAGAGGAGACCTGCACCTGGACTTGCTTCCGTATTTAATCTCAAAGCCAATGTACTTCTATATTAATTTCACAATCTCATACATCACATCACTGGCCTTTTTGATTGATCATGAGGAAAGATGGGGCGGCTGTTAAAAAGCAAACTCGAGATCCCACTGCTTTAGCCACAGGCTGCGTCCATCTGTGGCCGGGCTATCTGTGCTCAGAGGACTGGGAAGAGCCCCTGCTGCTGGACCTGGGCGGGGACTAACCGGGGCTCCACTGCAGAGGACAGGGCGAGGCCTGTCTTGTTCCTTCTCTTCCTGGACCTGGTGGATCCGGACACAGGAGCTGTTTCATCGTGATGAATAAACGAGTCAGAGTCTGCTAACGGGAACGCAGACCCATGTGGCTGGAGAATGAAGTCAGGGTTGAACTTGGACATGTTCTTGGTGACGGGAGGTTCCTGAGAGGCAGACAGACTCCTCTGGGTCCAGCAGAGGGCAGGATAGATGCTGGAAGCAGGTGTCCTGGAGGAGGCGTCACCCCAGCCCAGAGGCCTCCCCTTGGGCACGCTGTACCGCCTGGCCCCTGGCACCACTTCTTTCCCTTTTATTTCTCTCCAGTGCACTCATCTTCAGGTATTTGTTGGTATTTTGTTTGCTCCCAGTCCTGTTGCCCAACAGTTCCTGGTGCTCAGTGGGCGCTCTGTAAATCTTGGCTGAGTAGATAAATAATTAGCGACAGGCAGGAACGGAAGGCGGTGTCACCAGAGCGGGCCCCTCAGCCCTGCCGGTGCAGGGTGAAAAGGCTGCCAGCTTCCGGAAGTAACTCCCCAGCTCCAGAATTGCGCGCCCCCCACCGCCCCCGCTGTGCTCCTGCCCTGAGCTGCGCCCCCCACACGGAGGAGGCGTGGCCACCCCAGCTCAGGAGCACTTGGTAACTCGGAAGGAGGTGTGAAGTGACCCTAACAATATGAATCAAAGCTTTTTTCTTTTGAGATCTTTCTCCAGGTGCAGGGTAACAGAGCCTCTCCTCCCCTTCTTGGTGGTCTCAGCCACTCCACCCCCTGCCCCCCCAAATTGTACTTATTTCAGGCTTTGAGTAAATGGACGCTTTCCCCAAGCTTTGGGAGGGTCATTCCTTCTAGAACCCCATCCATCCACCCCCCAGCCTGGGATCCACCTGGTGGAAAACAGAGACAAGTGTAATCACTTAGCGCTTTGCTGCGTGGACACTTTGATGTAAATTATCTTATTGGGTTTCTGTGACCCTCAGATACTGTTCAGCTGGCGCTTTAAGATGAGGAACCAAGTCTGACAAGTGAGTGAGCTCCCTGTACCCACGACAGACCCCTCAGCACCCTACCTCTCCTCAGGCTCTTCCCTGAGGTCAGGGACAGCGTGAGGGACCGCTCAGGCCCTGGCCACCCCCAGATTCCCACCTTCACCTTCCTGATTCAACCCAGATTTACCTGCCCACAGCTGCCCATGCATGGAAGGGTTGAGGTGTCCTAATAAACCCTGAACAAGAAAGCCTTAGCAGCTGGGCTGTTCCCACTGCCTCTTACGGGCTTGCTGTGGCCAACCTGACACAGGGAACTTGGGTGGACTCTCCACAAATAACACAAAAGTAGAGCTTTTTTTCACCTACAACAAATTAGAAATGAGTGGCTTGAGATATATATTAGGATGATCGTTTTTAGAGTTCAAGCTCTAATTTTCAGGCATGAGGCCAAACCTGTCTATAAACTCTTAAAAGTGGTCAGTAGTCGTCTGTAATTATTTTGACCCAGTCTTTTAATACCCAAGAGTCATAATCTTCATAGCTTGTGAGTGCATCTATTTAAAAAGTCACATGTTCCTGTAACAGGCTGTGTGGAGGGCAGCCTGGAAGGTGGCCAGGGACCATTTCTTATCCCTTCTCTATCATCTGGAGGAAAAGTGACTGCTTTCTGTCCTTCTAAACCTATCTACAAATGATATGGGCTTCCCAGGTGGCTCAGTGGTAAAGAATCTGCCTGCTAACGGGCAGGAGATGTGGGTTCAATCCCTGGGTCGGGAAGATCCCCAGGAGAAGGAAATGGCCACCCGCTCCAGTATTTTTGCCTGGAGAACCTCACGGACAGAGGAGCCTGGCAGGCTACATTCCAGGGGGTCACAAAGAGTTGGACATGACTCAGAGGCTAAACAGCAACAAAGGAGCGTATGGTTCCTCATAAACACACTTGTAATTACCAATGTGTAAAGCGCTTTCAGGTCCCTGGATGAGATCTCTGACCACCTTGGGTGTTTCTGGCATCCCAGGAGTGCGCTGGGCAGCAGGCCACACACACGGACTGGAAGGTGCTCCCGGAACAGAAGGCAGGTGATAAGACCAATTTGGTTGCACACAAATGGACATGAAACCCCATAGAAAACCCCATAGAAAAGACACCTGATGGAATTTTTCTCATGGCTCAGCCAGCCTTGACTGTGAATAACATTTTAACATCTTTAAATGATTCTTCTAGGAGCCAGCCTGGTCACATGACCCCAGCTCAGCATCCTCCAAGCAGCAAAGCCTGTCCACACCCACACTGTGCATATTTCTCAGGAACCCACTAGTGGTGAGCATAGGGCAGGAATAACCCTTTTGTCTCCTTCCCCAACTATCTTTCTGGTGACACAGGCTTTTCCGTAACTCAGGCAGAAGGATCCCAGAGTCTCAGACAGACACAGTGGTAACTTACCCATTTAGTGTTATGAAATTTTTCATATACTTTTACAAAACCAGCTATAGATGAAATTAGAAGCTACTATTCTATTCTATTCAAAGGGCTTCCCAGGTGGTGCTAGTGGTAAAGAACCTGCTGGCCAATACAGGAGACATGAGATTCAAGCAGCACATCCCTGGGTTGGAAAGATCCCTGGAGGAGTGGCAACCCTCCACTATTCTTGCCTAGAGAATCCCATGGACAGAGGATCTTGGAGGGCTACAGTCCATGGGGTTGCAAAGAGTTGGACGTGATTGAAGCTACTTAGCACACATTCTGTAATAGATTTTAAATAACCATTATATGAATCAATTATATTTTAATATTTAAATGATATATGAGATGTTACAAAATTATTTTAATTACAAGTATGTAATTTAAACTATTATGTATTATTACAAAATGTTTTTATAAACTATTCTTGGCAACAGTAAAGTATTTACTCTCATTGAAGTATACTGAGTACCATTTTTTTGAAACCATGTCAAGCATCACGAAAATATTAGGATTCTGTCTGTCCTATAGAACTGCTAAATAGTTATCTAAACCCTAGTTTCTACTTTTAAAAAAATGTCTATTAAATCTATTTTCACTTTAAAAGCCTGGATGCTGAAAAGGGAAGTGAACAAACCTTTGAAGTAGATGAAACTCATTTTTAATTGTCAGAATTTAGAGTCTAGTTTTTACACCTCTTTTTTAGAAACAGTTACTGCCCCTTCCCCCTCAGTTTTCCATTTTCTTCTGCACCATTAAATCATACTGTGGCAATAAAATAGTCCCAAGCAATCTCTGTAAGTCAGCATTCTACCCGTGGGAGTGGAAAAGGCACCATGGTAAGGAAGCTCAGGGTGTCTTGAACCACCCCACCATTGGTAGTAACTCATGGTATATAAAGTCTTCATTCCTCATGCAAAATCACATCTAAGCTTTTGAAACGAGGCTGTTTGCTATTAGAAGCCATCGCCAACTATTAGAAGCCCTAGTCTGTTTCACTGAGGGAAGCTGAAATGCGTTCCTGTAGCATACACCACATGTCACACAATGGACAGCCTCTTGGGGGCAGTGTAAACCACTCACACCTGAAAGGCCATAGTTAAATTCAACAAGAGCATCTAATTATACCCCGTTTACATATCATAATCTGAGCCTTTGAAATAAGAGGAACCTATAATGAATGGTTCCTTGCAGATCAAAAGAACACGTCATATTTTAAATTTTCACTTAAAAAACGTGTAACAGAGTTTGAAGCATTAGGGAGCGCGTCCACTGTTGAGGACAGAAACGTCAAAGCAAATAAAAGAACCAAGATTCTCTGTGTTCACCTTTAATGCAGGGGAAATGGCAAAGAGAGCCCTAAGTGGATCAACCAGACCCTGTGCTCTTCAGGCCCTGGCGTTTCTCTCCTTTCCTCAAAGAAACGGAGACAAATGCCATGTCCTTTGCCTAAGTAGGCATGGCCACCAGGGCCAGCTTTGCCCCACGAGGACTGGTTTTAGAGAAAAGTGGCAGAGGCTCTGAGTCTGCCTTCAATGTGACACTTTCAGGGGTGGGGTAGGGGGCACAGCCTCTAGGGGCATCTGGGGTTGCATGTGCGATCTACTGGGGAGGGGGTCAAAGGTGGCCCTGAAGCCGAGCTGTACCCGGGGCGGGGTGGGGGGTACCACCGGCTGACTGTGCCCCACGGCCGAGCACAGATCGCACTCCTCTTCTATCTAAACACGACGACCACTATAGTTACACTGGTTTTTTGGACTTTGCAGAACAAAATCGAATCAGCAAGTAACACAGCTCAGTGACATTGAGCAGGATGCAAATTCCAGACACTGCGATCATGAAGACTGTGAAGACGGTCTTCTCTGTGGGCCTGGACACGAAGCAGTCCACCGTGTTGGGGCAGGGCCAGGCATTGCACTTCACCAGGCGCTGCATGGCGAAGCCATCATACATCACGTAGAAGACATACATGAAGGCAGCCTCGAAGATGACGCGGAAGAAGATGCTGCCCGTGTAGGTCCACCACAGAGAACCCTCGATCCGGACCTTTTGCTTCTTGATCTCTTCAATGTCCTTGAACTCGGTCTTTATCTCTCCCCTGATGAACTTGCGCTTCTTCTCGTGCCTGTAGTAGGCCACGTGCATGGCCACCAGCAGGGCAGGTGTGGACACAAAGATGAGCTGCAGCGCCCAGAGCCGGATGTGCGAGATGGGGAAGTAGTGGTCGTAGCACACGTTCTTGCACCCAGGCTGCAGGGTGTTGCACACGAAGTCGGCCTGCTCGTCCCCCCACACCTCCTTGGCGGCCACCACCAAGATCATGATTCGGAAGATGAAGAGGACGGTCAGCCAGATCTTGCCGATGCTGGTGGAGTGCTTGTTCACACCCCCCAGGATCGTCTGCAGTGCGCCCCAGTCCATCGTCTCGTTTGGGCGGCTTGTGCTGGAAAAGAGAGCGACACAGCGCAACACGGGGTAAGCATGTGGGACCAGCTTGGGGAGGCTCAGAGAGGCTGGCCCATGAGCACCAGCCATCTCAAAGGGCCAGTTCTTACACAGCCTCCCTCAACAAGGGGAAACAAGAGCAACCAGGCTTGCCATGGGGTTTGCAGTGCAGCAGGCAGTCGACCGTGGACGCGTTCTCTGTTCTCTAGAAAAGAGGGGTGTACTCACCCCAGTAACGCACCCAGCCTTCAGCACAATGAACTCGTGGGGTGGGGAGGGAGCACCCCAGCAAATGTGCCCACTGACCCAGGGCCCTGGGTGTGCTGACCAAACCCTCAGCAGACACCCCGTTTGGGTCTCCCTGACCCTCCAGCAGCATTCAGCACTCCCAAGTGTTTGCTGGCCTCCAGCTCTGGATGGTACTCTGGGCTCGTGCCTCCTGGGGCCAACCTCGCCTTCAAGGCCAAGAGGCCATGTCTCCCCACAGGACCTCCTTCCTTAAGTTATTTCAGTTTTCTGGACATGGGATGCAGTGGCGAAATGACTGTCCCCAAGGGTAAAATTCATGTTTAACATTTCCCAATGGGTTTCACTTCCTTTCCCTGTACAAAAGGGAGCCAGTTAGAAACGGTCCTTCCTCAGGGAAGAGCCAGTGTGTGCCTGGGTTTCTGTGTGCGCTCTGTGTGAGGGCTGGGGTTCTCGTTGTCCTGCTGGGACTGACCAGTCAGTCAGTACTCAGGTTTGAAAACTGTTCAGATGGTACATTTTTATTGTGGCTATGGTTTTAATTTAGACGTGCTTCTAAAGAGGTGCATCGTAAGAAAATAAATAAAAGCTTAACTCAGTGAGTCCCCAGGGACTGGCCGTTGCAGGCACCCTCACGGTATTGAGGGTCAATGTGGACGCTGGGAGGTGACATGCTGCTCACTGGAGAGGACCTGGGGAGCCCGGGCATTCGCCTCCAGGAGCTGGTGGCCTTCTCATCGCAGGGTATGAACTGTCTTCATTTACGTGCAGTCACACCCGTCTGTCTCAATCAAGCCTCTTATAACAAGGCTCCACCCTCCACACAATCTGATGAGTAATCTGTGTCTACACCTTCCGAACTGGTTCTCAGTGCTTCTTCTTGCTTAAAAGCTTAGTGTTCTCCTTATTCTGAGCAAGTCGGGTCCTGTTTCCCGCTGGACTTCCCGAGTAGCCAGGGTAGGGGGGGTGTGCAGTCTGATCACCCAGCCGCCTATGGGGCACTGCTTGGGGCACCCAGGCCTGGCTGAACCATCCATGGCCACTCCTTCAGAGGAGGCAGCCCAGACACGAGAAAGTCAGGACAGGAGAGCTATGAGCACTGAGACACTTGGGCAGCTTGGCTTGAAAGAGGGAAATGTCACCTGGAAAAGGCTCAGCCCTGACCCTGAACACAGATGGCCTGGAGGCCTTGAGTTCCTCTGAGCTGGCCCGTCCTGGCCGGCAGCGTGACCACCATCCCTGTGAAATCAGACCCTCCACTTCTCGGCCTCATTTACTAAGGGCCAACAGGACACTCTCTGAATTAGCCCGTGTGACTTGTATCAGTGCATCTGGCTAAAGATTCGGGGTGGGTGGGTGCCAGCTCAGGACCCGCATTCCTTTAACCAGTCAACCAGTGGCTGATGTTCAGAAAACAAAGTGGAAAGTAAACCCTCCATCCTTGTCCTTTTGTAAAAGCTCTTGGTTGGGCGGCAGCTTCCTGTCCAAAGATCCCTGAGGCAGAGGAGCTAATTAAAGTTTGACCCCCATGGGACAGGGTGACAGGAGAGGAGGGCTGGCCTGGTGACCAGGCCGGACAAAAGCATTCTCAACATTCATCCTGGCACTGACCCCTGCCCTTCCTGACCTGTCCACACCACCTGCTCGGTGGGCGGAGGGGCGACCTTGTCGGGGGGTGGGGGGGTTGCTGCTGGGTGAGGCGCAGGTTGTATAAAGGTCACCAGGAGTCCTTCACCCGTTAATTCCTCAACCCTCACTTTTTGGGTGGTGGCCCTTGTCTCCACAGACTCCGCCCCCGACTCAAAGAGGGGATGGGGACGCGGCTGTCACCGCATCTAGAGACGGGGGGCGCGGGGTCAGCTCTCAGGATGCGGGAGGACGGTGAGGCCTGGGCCCCGGCAGGCGGGGGAGCCCCGAAGCACGGCTCCCCGTGTGTAACCGGCGCCCCGAAAGCCGCCCCCACGACTGCGCTTGGAAGCCCAGCTAGGAACTCGAGCTCGGCGAGGGAAAGAGGCCATGCCGGCCGCTGGGCTCCCGCTCCGCCGCGGAAGGTCAGCTTCCTGCAGGTTGAGCTTCCGCTTCAAGCCCGAGACCGCGTTTTCTTTCTGAGCGAAACCTCCGGCGACCGGAGGCTCCGGGTGAAGAGCCCGGCGGCCGCGCCAGCCTTGCCGGAGGAGCCGCGAACACCCCGGGCGAGTCCGCGCACCTGTCCGCTCCCGGCCCTGCTCCCGCTCGACCGCGCGCTGCGCACCAGACTCGGCCCGAGGAGCTCCGGCCACAGGTTCGCGATCGCCTCCCGCCCGGAGCCCAGAGCCGCTGTGGCCACTGGCCCGGGCGCGGGGCCTCGGTGCGCGCCGGGTGCAGCCTGGGGACCCGGGTCCCTCCCCGCGGGGTTCCAGAGCCCCTGGCGGTCCCGGGGTCCCTCTCCGAGGGGCTCCACAGTCCCTGGTGGTCCCAGGCTCCCTCTCCGAGGTCCCTCTCCCCAAGGGGTCCCACAGCCCCCTGCCTTTCTGGGCAGCCGAGAGTGGTCGCCGGCCTTACCGGTGGGAGCGGGGCGCACGGGCGGAACGCGCGGCGGCTGCGAGGGAGTTGCGGGGATCGCGGGAGTCGCGGGGGTGTCTGAGTCCGGAGAGCGCGGCGCGCGGGGCGCTCAGGCCTTCGACACCTGTTGGACCGGCGGCGCCTTTTAACCGCGCCCCTCACCCCGCCTCCTCCCGAGAGGTGTTGAGAAAGTTCGGAGGGGGCGGCTCCTCGGCGTCCGGCCGCCCCCAGCGCCGAGGGGCGGGGCGCGCCGCCGGGGGTCCGCGGCGCTTCCCCCGGCCCGAGCGCGGTGGGGCTGGGGTTCCCAGCGTCTCGGGCGCAGGGTTGGGGGGGTGTGTGTGTGTGAAGTGAAAGGTTTGGTGCCGTTGCTGTTACTGTGGTTTCTGCCTGGACGGGTCCTAGAGTGCTGTGGTGGTCAAAGCTCGGATTTAATTAATTAATTACTGCAAAATAGTTGAAGAGAGTGTTCAGGCGCGGAGGGCCGTTACCTCCGAGGCTCTGCGGGCGCGCGGGTGCCCGGGCCGCTTCCCTTCTGGGAATGTGGGTTCGCGGTGGGCGAGGAGGGGCAGCGCTGCGCTTGGCCGAGTGCCTGCTTGTTTCTCCCCCAAACCTCACAGGCAGACTTAACAAACGTCTCCTTGAGTTTCCTGTGTGACTCGATCCCTCAACTATGCGCCGAGGGCCGGGGCTGGCGGTGGTGGGGAGACCCTGCGGGCGCACCCAGGCCTGCGCCCCAGCGAGGGTGCTCAGGGCCCTGCCGGTGTACTCCGCCTCCCACGGCCGAGAAATCGCGAGGATGTTACCCAACTCGGGGTCGGGGGGCCGCCACGAATGAAGTCCCCAGACCCCTGCCCTGCACACTCGCCGGGAAGGGGAGCGCGACTGGGGTTTCTGGAGACGATCCTGGGGAGCCAGCTCCTCTCCCGGAAGCCTGGTCTCGGATTACAGGGTTCATTGTTCCCCTGTGGTTGGGTATTCTGAGGTCCACAGACAGCGGATGGAGAATTAAAATCGCAAGACTGGGCCGGGTCTGGGAACCTGTGTCTAGCATGAGGGGTGGGAGTGGGGGCCAGGATCTGGCTCCAGGATTCCCTCAAAGAGGGCCGCCGCGAGGTGCGGGCGTACTCTCTCCCACCTCCGCTTTACTTGAGTCGTCTTTAAGTTGAGCAGAGATGATTCACCCTGACAGGGCAGATCTGGCCTTACAAATGAGTTTCCCATGAGTGCCAACACTGGCGTAAAGATATTGACTTTTCCTTGTAAAATTTGTACCCCATCGTCACGGGCCAGCTTGGACCTTTCTTGCCTGGAGAACCTGAGTTTGTCCCGCGGTCACTACCCGACCTTGCTGCCCAAGGTCTTAGTTCGGGAGGGAGTGTTCACGAACAGAGAAGTCCAGGAAGGCCCATCTGAGAGATGTGCTGAATCGGCAGGTTGGAAATGACGGCAAAGGCGGGTGGCTGGGGGAGAGCTCGCTGCCCACCCGCAGCCTGGGGCCACCCTTCAGGTGGTCAGGGGCAGCGCTCTATGGGGGGTCTCACATTGGAGTGAAGGAAGGATCTGGCATCTTTGTAGAAAGCCAGCTGATAAAGATGGCTTGCAGATTGAAAGTTGATTCGCTTTCTCCCACTGACAAATTTCTCCTGGCTTTTTGTGTCTATAGCAAGATTGCAGGTTGCTGTTCAGCTTCTCTTTCCTGTTTTCCCTGACTTATTCTCCTGATTTGCATAATGACTGCCGGGTTGTCGGCTAATTGTATATCTAGCCACTCTGCGTTTTGGGTTTTATAGTTAGAATGCCTACAGCTCTTAACTCTTAATTACAACTCAGCACTTGGTTTCCTTCTGTTTGTTGTGACTTTTGTTATTTTCTGTGTGGGTGCTTTCTTCCCAACCAGACTTGGATTCCAGTGGAGCAGGAAATCCCCTGGAGGTATTTCTGTGTCCTCCAGAGCAGAGAAGGGGAAGAGGAAGTGATTGAACAGGGTCTCAGGTCTGGACACGTGGAGTCACCATCACATGATCTTAGATGGGTATGCACTTAGCAGATCACACCAGGGGTTAATCATTTTTCTTTATAAATCCTGTAATTATGTTGTGAACAGTACACTCATGTTGCTGCATTATTTTTGGTTAAAAGCATTACTGTGTTATACATAAACATTGAAAATGAGCCTTCATCCTGTGACCCTGGGTTCAGGTCTTCATTTTGAATATAACAGCCCCCGGAGAAGGCTGCCTACCCCCACCCTGACCTCAGCTCCGGCCTCCCCAGCCTGATGGGCGCACCTCTCTGGCCTTGTCTACTGGGCGCCGAACACAATAGAGGATAGGTTTGGAGTCTGATGGAAGAGCTTGGTGTCTCCGGGGTAGGGCTCAAATGAAGCTGATATGGAGGACTGGCCCTTTCCAGGGATGGCCAGGCCCTTCCTTGCTAAGTCACTTCAGTCGTGTCTGACTCTGTGCGACCCCATAGACGGCAGCCCACCAGGCTGCCCCGTCCCTAGGATTCTCCAGGCAAGAACACTGGAGTGGGTTGCCACTTCCTTCTCCAATGCATGAAAGTGAAAAGTGAAAGTGAAGTCGCTCAGTCGTGTCTAACCCTCAGCAACCCCATGGACTGCAGCCTACCAGGCTCCTCCGTCCATGGGATTTTCCAGGCAAGAGTACTGGAGTGGGGTGCCATTGCCTTCTCCGAGGCCCTTCCTTACTGAGTAACTATTAATGACTAACTGGTACGCACCTGTCACTTCACAGTGTCAGCGCTGTGTTGATGAAGCATGCTTTGTAGCAAGCAGTCAAATCCCAGGTGTTCACAATTGAGCTGAACCTTTGTGCAATTGTCAGGCTGTAAAGGGAAATGCTAATGTGAAAAGCTATTTGATATTTTAATTTGACAGTTGTTTTTATCAGTAAACCAAAAAAGTTGCTATTGAGCAAGAAATCAGTGTGAGACAAATATGTATTTCTTAACATATTGTAATGAATGATTGCCTGCCAGCTGCCTGATGGGGCAGCCCCCGAAACTTCCCTTGGGGAGGATGCTCTGAATGCATGTAAAGAACGTGTCAGTGAAATTTCTGACTCACAAATTCTATGTAGGTGATATCAGAAATGCTCCAGACAAGAAGGGACTTGTGAGAGGTGGGCGCTCTGCCTTAACTCTTGGCAGCTTGGGGGTCACTGGATGTCTCTGAGCTATTGGTTATAAGCCATTAGCTATTGGTCTGCATGCACTTTCTTGACTTTGCTGTTGAAATATTAATCATATTAATAATTGACAAAAAGGGAAAATTCAACCCTCAGATGGGCAGATATTAAGAAGCCCTGGAGTCTCTGTGTAATTAGTTAATAATGACTTACATATGATAATATCATTTTAAAGCAGGAATGGCCCTGGTGTGATCCTTTCACAGTCTTGTGGATAATTATCCCAGGAGAACAGCATCACACTAAGATTTATCCCTGCACCATATTTAGCAACCCACACCCTCACTTGTACACCCTGAAAATTGTTAATGTCAAATAATTTTGGGGAAAAAGACAAACTGTTCCATTCCAAGTAAGTAGAACAGAAAAAGACTTCAGATATCACTATTTAATTGTTTTCTTCACTTTCAAATTAAAGTCATAAAAATTCCAACTTCTGAGTTGTGACTGAAACTGTTAAAGGCCTTTCCGTTTTCCTCATACTATTTTTGGGGGCGAGGGGTGCCCCCCACCACATGGCTTGTGTGATCTTAATTCCCTGACCAGGGATCAAACCCAGGCCCTTGGCAGTGAGAACGCAGAGTCCCAACCACTGGACCAGGAGGGAATTCCCCCTCACTCTATTCTTATGTTCATACATAAACTATTTGGGGGAAGTTTGAATTGTTGGATGTGTTGGTGGCAAGGAAGTGGTAAACAAGTTGATTTCCTTGGCCTTACTGGATGGGTACATGCTCCTACTGGCAAATGCATTGTGGAGTTCTTGTTTGCAAACTGTGGAGAAAATACAAAGATGTTTCCAGATGTATTTGTATCAAGAGCTTGTGTTGGTCAGAAGTGAATCAGATCAGATCAGATCAGATCAGTCGCTCAGTTGTGTCCGACTCTTTGCAATCCCATGAATCGCAGCATGCCAGGCCTCCCTGTCCGTCACCAACTCCCGGAGTTCACCCAGACTCACGTCCATCGAGTCAGTGATACCATCCAGCCATCTCATCCTCTGTCGTCCCCTTCTCCTCTTGCCCCCTCCCAGCATCAGAGTCTTTTCCAATGAGTCAACTCTTCGCACGAGGTGGCCAAAGTACTGGAGTTTCAGCTTCAGCATCATTCCCTCCAAAGAAATCCCAGGGCTGATCTCCTTCAGAATGGACTGGTTGGATCTCCTTGCAGTCCAAGGGACTCTCAAGAGTCTTCTCCAACACCACAGTTCAAAAGCATCAATTCTTTGGCACTCAGCCTTCCTCACAGTCCAACTCTCACATCCATACATGACCACAGGAAAAACCATAGCCTTGACTAGACGAACCTTTGTTGGCAAAGTAGTGTCTCTGCTTTTGAATATGCTATCTAGGTTGGTCATAACTTTCCTTCCAAGGAGTAAGCATCTTTTAATTTCATGGCTGCAGTCACCATCTGCAGTGATTGTGGAGCCCCCAAAAATAAAGTCTGACACTGTTTCCATTGTCTCCCCATCTATTTCCCATGAAGTGATGGGACCGGATGCCATGATCTTCATTTTCTGAATGTTGAGCTTTAAGCCAACTTTTTCACCCTCCACTTTCACTTTCATCAAGAGGCTTTTGAGTTCCTCTTCACTTTCTGCCATAAGGGTGGTGTCATCTGCATATCTGAGTTATTGATATTTCTCCCGGCAGTCTTGATTCCAGCTTGTGTTTCTTCCAGTCCAGCGTTTCTCATGATGTACCCTGCATAAAAGTTAAATAAACAGGGTGACAATATACAGCCTTGACGTACTCCTTTTCCTATTTGGAACCAGTCTGTTGTTCCATGTCCAGTTCTAACTGTTGCTTCCTGACCTGCATACAGATTTCTCAAGAGGCAGATCAGGTGGTCTGGTATTCCCATCTCTTTCAGAATTTTCCACAGTTTATTGTGATCCACACAGTCAAAGGTTTTGGCATAGTCAATAAAGCAGAAATAGATGTTTTTCTGGAACTCTCTTGTTTTTCCATGATCCAGTGGATGTTCGCAATTTGATCTCTGGTTCCTCTGCCTTTTCTAAAACCAGCTTGAACAGCAAGAAGTGAATACAAAGCTGTAACTCCCCAGGCAAACTGGTAGGGAGAACTGACTTCTATTAAATATAAAAATTAAATTCTGTAAGCTCTGGTGAGCTGGTCAAATGGAAACTCTGCACAACTCATAAAGGAACAAAAGAGAGTTGTACATTTTAGTTGTGTTAGGACAATATTGTGTTATATATCATCTTGAAGAGGTCCCTAACTTAGAATAAGTTAGGATCTAGTAAATACACTGGCTTTCCTGGTGGTGCTAGTAGTAAAGAACCCATCTACCAATGCAGGAGACCCAAGAGATGCAGGTTCGATCCCTGGGTCAGGAAGATCCCCTGGAGGAGGGGATGGCAACTATTCTTGTCTGGGAAATCCCATGACCAGAGGAGCCTGGCGGCTGTGGTCCACAGGGTCCCAAAGAGTCAAACACGACTGAAGTGACTTAGCACACAGCACACACACAGCACCCTGGTGGCTCAGTGCAGGCCACCTAGTTCGATCCCTGGGTCAGGAAGAACTCCTAGAGAAGGGCATGGCAACCCACTGCAGTATTCTTGCCTGGGAAATTCCATGGACAGAGGAGCCTGCTGGGCTACAGTCCATGGGGTCTCAAAGAGTTGGATAAAATTGAGCAACTAACACTTTATATGGATTGCTTTAGTAAAAAAAAAAAAGAGAGAGACATAGGTTTGATAAAGGGCAGCAGAGCAATGAGTCCTGGTGTGAACTGAGTTTGCTGGACCCTGGCAGATTTTTGTGCAATGCTCGTGTGGACTGTTCTGGTTTAAATCTGATACTATCTGGAGTCCACTGTTCCAGGTCAGTCTTGCACCAGGCGGCTATCTGTTCTCTGGTTGAAAGCCCTCTTTGGGAAATGGACATGGAGTCTTTGATATTAGAATTGAGAGCTGGGTTTGTCCATTAGCCACCCACCTAAACCTCTCCTTGAACTGTTTCAGAAGCTTTCTACTTTGGGGGAAGAAGTACATAGTGGTGTATTGAGTTCTTTGATTTCATCTCATTTTTGCAAAATCACTTTCATGCATTGGAGAAGGTAATGGCAAACCCACTCCAGTGTTCTTGCCTGGAGAATCCCAGGGACCGCGGAGCCTGGTGGGCTGCTGTCTCTAGGGTCGCACAGAGTCGGACACGACTGAGGTGACTTAGCAGCCCCAGTGCTGGGAAAAAGGCACTTGTAACACCCAGAGTACCCAGTAGATGGCACTAGGAGGACTCGACCAGGGGACACCGGGAGGATCCAGGGCCAAAGAGTATCTTTAAGTCCTAGCATTACTGTGAACAGCTCCTCAACAGACTGGGAAACAAATGTCTTTCTTTCATTCACAATGGAATGAAATAGAATAGGAAAAATCAGAACATGGTGCTCTTAATAAGAGTTAAGTCATGTTTCAGGCAGTGTTTGTTTCATGAGTGTTTTCATCTTCACGTGGGTGCTGGCTCCAGGGTAAAATGTACCTGCTGCTATAGATTTGTCATTCCCAGGGTGACAAGATAGTCCCTGTGGCCTCAGGGGAAGTGGTGTCACAGCAGGAGAGAACCCCGGCCCCGAGCTCGGCCGCCTGCTCTCCTGGGCCTCCTCCAAGCTTGGCTCCCAGGTGCTGCAGACCCTTCTCAGGCTGGCAGCGGACCGCCTCCATTAGACTTGTTTCTCCAGGGCTCTTCTTTGGTCTGAGGACGTAGGTTCCAGGGGTGGAGGAGAAGCAGCAGCACCATTTGATTGAATCTTTTACAAACTTAATAAAATTATTTGTCTAAAAAAGGAGCCACGTATAATGCTCTGGTATCCAGCATACTCAGGAGTCATGGGTCAGCTGTTTTAGTGGATCACGTATTTAATGTCAAAAGTGTGGGTTGGACTACTGTGCTGTGGGAAATAGGAGAGATAAATATACAGCCTTTCGTTGTTTCTTTGTGGCCTTTGATCTGTGGTGGTGGCGCTTGGACCCCCTCTCCTTAGTGATGCTCCATCTGTTCAGTGGGTGGTAGGTGGAGATGCTGTGGGTCAGCCTGGAGGATCTGAGCATCATCTGGTGGGAAACATCCATCTTTCCTCACAGGCTCCATGACATTGCACACGAGGTTATTAGGTTGCTAGGCTTTGGAACAACATAGTCCCTGCCTACAGTTTACCAAAGGAAAAGATAGACTGTTGCAGAGGTAATGGATCTGAATGACTAACTAGGTTGTGTGACTGACATACAGAACGCACAGACACAAAGGAAGGACTCCCTGGGTATAATCCAGTGCGAACGGGTGAGCCACTGACACGTGGCTGGATTTCCTGAACTGTGCTCAGTGCTTTAGATTTACCTCATCACACAACTCCAAGAGGGTATTTCTAGTCCAGCCTAGCACCCGGCTTGCAGGAGAAGCTAGAGAAATTAGAGTCCTCCTGGGTTTAAAGGGATTCGATTTGATAAAGGAGGGAATAAATGTTGGGGAAGAGACAGCTGTGGGAGACATCTGCCTCCATCCTCGAGGGAAGATGTGGTCCAGACATCCACTGTGGTTGAAACCGCGGGCCCAGGCTCACCTGCCACCACGCCCCGGCTCTGGACCTGCCAGAGCCGCAGCCCCCTGACCCAGGGCAAACTGGGACGACGGGCTGTCACCGCATGATGGACTTGGCTCCTGACCTCCTGCCTATGTCAGGGAAGATAAGGAGAACCCTTTGAAAGGGAGGAGAAAGCAGATAGCAGTCAGAGAACAAAGCAAAGGAGCTGGCAGGAAAGGGCGGCTGAGGTCTGGTTCCGAGGAATGAAGAAGGACGGCAGGTCCCCAAGAGCGCTTCTCAGCAGCTTTAGTGCAGTTTCATCTATGCAGAGAGTGAGGGCCCGGCTGCCCGCAGGGTGTGTGTTGAGTGACCACACCCGACGCCCTCCCAGGGCAGAGACAGGACAGCCAAGACACTCCCCACAAGTGGGACTGGCTGCTTAAGCCACTGGGAGGACAGACTCATCTTCTGTCCATGGGGCTGCAAAGGGAAGAGTCAGGCCCTCGGGTAGGTGCAGGTTTTATCATCCTGCGTGCCAGGGTCTCAGAGGTATGGGATACAATTGTTTTTGAAATTGTTCCTGCCTGAAATTCCACGTGTCTGTGAGTCTAGCATGAGGCTCCCCATGCAGGGGAGGTGGGAATGTAGGACCCCCAACCCTGGGCTGGCTGAACTTGACCCTGGAATGACCCTGGGACAGGTGCTATGAATGACACTGAGATCTGACTGTTCTGTGGGAAGGTGGAACCAGGCTGGCCATGTAAAAACCAGCTCAAGAGCTTGTTAAACATGCAGATTCCCAGGCTGTGGGGCCGGAGAGGCTGTCCCAGTAGAGGTGGGAACCGTGGTCTGTGATCCACGTTAGTTTGTCCTCATGGTTTTGTGACTGAACTTGGCATTGTCTTGACAGACGTGCTTCAGAGAAACTCGGATCCTGACCCTACGATGTCTACTCTGCCTGCACAGTGTCTGCCTCCTGTTTGGATCGGAACCATGGCGTCCAGGGCAAAGGCGCAATGGGATAAAGCCCCAGACCCCAGCGTCTGGTGAGGAGGAGCCTGGCAGGTGGCCAGGATCATCTCTGTGGTGTGAGCACTGAACACAGATGTTGGCTCCTGACGACTGCTGGGCGCCCCTGCCCCTGGCCCCCAGAACAGAATCCAGGCCGTTCCAGGTCCTTTCGGGGCTGAAGTTCATCCAGAGAAAACCAATTCCCTTCTTGACTTAGGTCTTCCTCTTTCTGAATGTCAACACTGTCTCCGGTTGTATTCATGTTTTGGGTAGAAACTAATCTCTTAGCTAATGAGGTGAGTAAGGGTAACCGCATACAAAGAAACCTCACTTACAGCTGAGTGCTAACTACATTTTAAACCACCTTAACCCCAAATCCAGGTATGATAGCAGAAAAGCTAGAAATAAATTATTTTCGTGTCTGTCTAATAAATCACACTCAGAAATGATTTAGGTTAACAAGAAGCTTCACATTTCTGAGGTTGATTAATGATGGAGTCTATGAGGTCTGCAATGTAGTCTTTACAAAGACTCTTGGCTTTGGTTTCACCGTTAACTTTAGTTCCTCACGGTGGAGAGTTTCCTGTTGTGCTCTTACATCTGAATGGCTCCAAGGCATTCTGTCACTTCTCCTATGTCCCCTCTGACAGTGACCTGAAAAGGCCTTGGGCAGCCGTGTCTGCAGATAGGTGTCCTGGGTGCTGAGGCAGCCTCGGCTGGGAGGTCTTCTCTGAGACCTCAGTCCCCCTCAGGAGGGCGGGGGATAAGCTTCCCACAGCCCTGGCCCCCAAGCTGGGGAGAGAGGGTTGTGAGCAAGACCCCAGCAGATTGCACACACACCCCCACCGGTGCTCGTGCTCAGTGCTAGTGCTCGTGCTTGGTACTCGGTGCTTGTGCTTATTGCTTGGTGCCTGGTGCTCATGCTCAGTGCTCGGTGCCCAGTGCCAGTGCTTGCGGTGTGAAGGACTGTGTCTTGAGGGTACAGGGAGCAGGGTTGGCTCTGCCCTGCACAGAGCCCCCACCCTAGTGGAGAAGCAAGGACCCTGGAGCACAAAGCCCACAGTGACCCTGCGGTGGGGGGTGTCCTGGGAAGGAGGAGGACAGATGGGAGGAGGGAGCTGGCATGATGCCCGGGAGGTGGGGGGTGGAGGGGGGTGAGGGGTGGGGGGGGGAGGGTGAGGGGTGGGGATGGAGGGGGCTGAGGGAAGGATGAGGAGTGGAGGAGGGTGGTGGCTGGGGGGCTGATGGAGGGGTGGGGTGGCATAAATGGCCCTCAGGAATGCTCCATACGGGAGCACCGAGACACCAGTAAGAGAGACTCTGGAATAATCCCAGTGTCACGTCGACTCTTGGTTTATATTGTGGAAAACACGAGGATGGAAGACCATGTACACCACATGAATATGCAATCCACAAAGTCCAGCCTGTGAGAAACTCTGGGAGACAAATGACCCAGATTCTGAGGAAAAAAAACTCGCAGGAAAACAGAAGGGGAGGGTAATGAGCAGCATAAAGAGGCGCAGGAACAAGTTGCTGCCTGGGCTTCAGTGATCTCGGGTTGGCTGCTGTTTCAAAAGGGAATTTTCACTTCCAGGAAGGTGCTTGATGTACTTTTCCTATTCTTCTAGCCAAGTAAAACTTAAATCCTGGAAATCAGATAAAAAATAAATGTACTTTACTCCAAAAAAAAAAAGCAATAGCTGTAAATGCTGGATAGAAGTCCAGGCAGGCCCTGGCCTGTGGTCCTGGGGAGGGCAGGTGACAGCCTGGCTGAGGGTGGGTCAATGTGAAATGTTCTGGTGGCTCAGCTGGGGCCTGGCCTGGGGTGATGAGGGCAGGGGGGGGTTGTGAGGGCAGGGGGGCACTGGCCGGGCAAGTGACAGCCTGAGGGAGGAGGTTGCAGGAGTGGGAGAGGGTTTGGGGTTGGTCAGTGGCTCATGAAAAGTGCACATCACAGAAGAGTTGTCTGCTGTCTCTAGGAATTCCCCAGCCCTGGGAGGGGCCATCTCCCCAGAGTTAGGGAGGCCACAGGCACCAAAACATCAGAAGGAAAAGGTGGGCTTAATACAGGGCCACTGAAAAATCTCAGAACATTTAAAATAATTGAAACGGTAGTGTGTTCTCTGATCACAGTGGAATCAAAGTGTAAATCAACAATTATTAATCAATAAAAAATGGAAAGAAAGAAAACAGAAAAATCTCTGAACACTTGGAAACTAAAACACTCTTCTAAATAAACCATGGGTTGATACAGTGTATTGAATGAAAATTAAAAATTGATTGTATCAAAATTTTGGGGATACAGTACAAGTGTGTTGAGAGGAGATTAATGCAAACAGGAGTGAAGAAGGAAAGACTCAACCATCTATGCTCCCATTTCAATAAATGGAAAAGTGAAAAATAAGCCCAAGGAAAATGAAAGAAAATAATAAAGAGCAGAAATCAATCAAACTGAAACAGAAAAAGAATAGAGCAAATTGAATAAACAAAGAGCCAGAAATATCAATAGAATTGATGAACTAGCAAGACTGACAAAGGGGGAAAGAGAGAGAAGACAAATTACCAGTAACAGGCATCAAGAGGGCACATCAGTATAGACCATAAGGACATGAAAAGGATAACAAGGAGTACTATAAACAATTCTATACTTATAGACTTGCAAGTTAGATGAACTGGGTCATTCTCTCAAAAAACACTCACCAAATATGAAATAGATTATATGAAGATCCTTTTAACTATTAAGGATTTTGAATGTGTAATCTTAATTACATTTCTTGAGAGTTTCTTAAACTCTCAAGAAATGTCCAGACCCAGATAGTTTTACTGGGAAATTCCACCAAACGTTTAAAGAAGGATCACACCTGTTCTGCATGACCTCTTCGAGAAGACAGAAGAGGCGAGAACATTCCCAGTTAGTTTTGTATTGCTGGTGTTACCTGGACACCAAACCAGACAATGACAGAAAAAAAAAGCGGGGGGGGAGGGGAAGCTACAGACAAGTATCCCCCACAAATGTTGATGTAAAAAGGCTTAATAAAATATTAGCAAATGAATTTTTCATTGAATATATAAAGAGGATCACACACCGTGACCAAAGAGGTTCATTTCAAGGATGCAAGGTTGTTTCTGTATGTTAATGGGCTAAAGAAAAAAGTCACACAATCATATCATGCAGTGCAAAAGTTTTTTCCACAAAATTCCACACCTATTCATGATACAAACTCTCAGAAAAATAGGAACAGAGGAGAACTCTCTCAACTTGATAGCAAGCATCAACAAAAACCCTACAGTTAACATCATACTTAGTGGTGAAAGAATGAACCTTCCCCCTTGAGATCAGGAGCAAGAATTTCTGCTTTTACCATTCCTATTCAACACAGTGCCTGAGGTTCTAGCCAGGGCTACATGGCAAGAAAAATTAATATAAGATACCCAAACCATAATGGAAGAGATAAAACTATCTCTTGTGGATGAGATAGTTGTGGATGAGATATCTCTATCCTGGTGGATGAGAATCCACCTGCCAACGCAAGGGACGTGCGTTCCATCCCTGGTCCAGGAAGATCCTATGTGCTGCTGCTGCTGCTGCTGCTGCTGCTGCTGCATCGCTTCAGTCGTGTCCGACTCTGTGCGACCCCATAGACGGCAGCCCACCAGGCTTCCCCATCCCTGGGATTCTCCAGGCAAGAACACTGGAGTGGGTTGCCATTTCCTTCTCCAATGCATGAAAGTGAAAAGTGAAAGTGAAGTCGCTCAGTTGTGTCCAACTCTTCGTGACTATTTGCTATGGGGCAACAAAGCCTATTCACCAGAACTACGGAAGCCCCGGCGCCCAGAGCTTGTGCTCTGCAACAAGAGAAGCCTCTGCAGCAAGAAGCCCGCCCACCACAATGAAGAGTAACCCCTACTCTCCGCAACTAGAGAAGGCCCACGCCCAGCAGCAAAGACTCAGCGCAGCCAAAATAAAAACAAAAACACAAACTACCCCTATTTGCAGATGATATGACTGTCTATACGTAAATCCTGGGGAAACTGTAAAACTCCAGAACTGATACATGAATTCAGCAAGATCACAGGATACAGCAAATAAACCAAGAAGTACATTTATTTCTATATACCGGCAATGAACATGTGAACACTGAGATTATAATGCTATTCACGATCACTCAAAGAAAATGAAATACTTAAAAGTAAATCTTTTTACTTTTTACATAAAATAAAATGTTTGTGACTCCTATGCTGAAAACTATGAGATGCTGATGAAAGAAATCAAAGATGATGTAAATAAACAAACATGCTGTGTTTACGGATAAGATTTGACAAAATAAAGATGTCAATTCTCTCCAAATTGATATACAAGTTTAATGTTTTTTAATAAAAAAACACAGCAATAAAAAATGCAGCAAATTTTTTTGTAAATATAGACAAAATTATTATAAAGTTTATATGGAAAGACAAAGGAAATAGAATAGCTGAGAAAGTTTGAAAAAGGAGAATAGAGAGGGAGGAATCGCTCTGGCATTCATGACTTATTTATGTAGCACAAGAGTCTGGTCCGTGGTGCTGGTGAGAGAACAGGGGTCAGAGGAACAGAGAACCGAGAAGTAGCCCCACACAAAAAGTGCCCTGTTGATTTTTAACAAAATGCAAAAGCCACTCAATAGGGGAAGAGCACCTTTCATCACGTAATGCTGGGCAGCTGGATGCCGGCAGGCTACAAATGAACCTCATTTGTTAAAAAGTCTCAGACCTTTTATAAAAATTAACAAAAAAACGACCACAGGCTTCAATGTAGAGCATAAAACTAGACGGCTTTTAGCAAAACCATAGGAAAAAACTTTGGACTCTAGGGCTGGGCAAAGAGTTCTTAGACTTGACACCAAAGCCACAACCCATAAAGTGAAAAGAACTTTCAACTTCATTAAAACGAAAATCTGTTGCTTTTCAGAAGACCCTAT
This sequence comes from Bos mutus, assembly GCF_027580195.1. Classification (NCBI taxonomy): domain Eukaryota; kingdom Metazoa; phylum Chordata; class Mammalia; order Artiodactyla; family Bovidae; genus Bos; species Bos mutus. The sequence continues at coordinate 35,911,219 of NC_091628.1, read as the reverse complement.
TAAAAAGACAAAAAGAAAAGTCACAGATTGAAAAATATTTACAAACCACTATCTCTGTCCAAGGACTCATATTTACAGTATATCAGTTCAGTTCAGTCGCTCAGTCGTGTCTGACTCTTTGTGACCCCATGAATCGCAGCACGCCAGGCCTCCCTGTCCATCACCAACTCCCGGAGTTCACCCAGACTCACGTCCATCGAGTCAGTGATACCATCCAGTCATCTCATCCTCTGTCGTCCCCTTCTCCTCCTGCCCCCAATCCCTCTCAGCATCAGAGTCTTTTCCAATGAGTCAGCTCTTTGCATCAGCTGGCCAAAGTACTGGAGTTTCAGCTTTAGCATCATTCCTTCCAAAGAAATCCCAGGGCTGATCTTCAGAATGGACTGGTTGGATCTCCTTGCAGCCAAGGGACTCTCAAGAGTCTTCTCCAACACCACAGTTCAAAAGCATCAATTCTTCGGTGCTCAGCCTTCTTCACAGTCCAACTCTCTCAAAACTTCAACAGTAGAAAAACAACCCAATTAGAGAATGAGTGAAAGACATGAAGAGGACAGAGAGATGGCAAATCAACACCAAAATGTGGTCAAGTTCAATAGCCATTTAGGAAATGCACATGAAACATGCCTATCACAATGACAAAATGACATGGAAGCTATATTCAGTGTCTTGTAATAACCTATAATGTGAAGCAATCTGATAAAGAATATACATATATTCAGTTTATATATATAAACTGAATCACTTTGCTGTTCACCTGAAGCTAACTAACACGTCACTGTAAATTAACTGTTAACTATACTTCAATTAGAAAAATGGTTACTAAAAAAAAAGGCTAAATGAAATATAAATGGAACGTAGTGACCACACCAAATGCTAAAGAAGCTCAAGAAAGACCTGGTGACTCAGATGTTGCTGGTGGGGATGTGTAATGATGCAGTTACTCTGGAAAACATCTTAGTGATTTTTAAAAACTGAAATGTGCAACCACCATGCAGTCCAGCCATGGGGACAAGCTCTTGGTGTCTGGCCCGTGTAAACCTCCAGAGAATAACACTGAGGAAAAAAAGTCCAGTCCCAGTCCTTGCACACTGCATGATTCCTTCCATGCAACTTTTGGAATGATGAAATCAGAGAAATGGTGAGCAGATTAGTGGTTTCTAGGAGTGGGTGGGATCGGAAGAGGGGGTTACTGGGTGTGGGTATAAAAGGGCCACGGGCTTCCCCACTGGTTCAGTGGTAAAGAATCCGCCTGCAGTACAGGAGATGCAGGTTCCATTCCTGGGTGGGGAAGATCCCCTGGAGGAGGAAATGGCAACCCACTCCAGCATTCTTGCCTGGGAAATCCCCTGGACAGAGGAGCCTGGCAGGCTACAGTCCACAGGATTGCAAAGAGTCAGACATGACTGAGCACTCAGGAAAGGAGCACACCAGTTGTGTCTGACTCTTTGAGACCCCATGGATGTAGCCCACCAGGCTCCTCTGTCCGTGGGATTTTCCAGGTAAGAATACTGGTGTGGGTTGCCTTTCCCTTCTCCAGGGGATTTTCCTGACCCAGGGATTGAACTGGGGTCTCCTGCATTGTAGGCAGATTCTTTACCACTGAGCTACCAGGGAAGCCCTATGTCTATATGTGAGTCTATAATTACCTCAAAATAATAAGTTTAATTAAAAAAAGAAAAGAGCATCAATAGGACAATTTGGGAATTATGAACACAGACTGGCTTTTTAGTGTGAAGGTGGCATTGTGTTTTTGTTTTAAAAGTTTAGTCTATGCTCCTTAAAGATCCATACAGAAATATCTCCAGATGAAATCATCTGTCTGGGATTTGCTTTAGAGTCATCCAGGTGGTTGCTGGAGCCAGGTGGGAGGGGATGGCCTCGTGGTGTCATGGTCCCCAAGCAAGGAGCTTTGGGAGCCCGCAGTGAGGGCACCGACCCCGGACACCGTCAGCCTGCTTTGAACCTTGGCTCTGCTGCTTATTAGCTGGGTGAGCTTGGACAAGTTATTTGACCTCTCTGACCGCAGTGGCCTCATCTGTCAAGTGGGGATAACATCTCATAAGGAAGGGTGCAGGAAGGGAAGGAAAGGTCTCCCTCAGAGGAGGGGAGGAGCCAGTGCAGGGTTGGGGCAGTGCCTCAAGGAGAAGCCACTGCGCTGGTGTCAGAGCGTCACAGGCCCTCCGGGCTGGGGGGAGGCGCTGGGAGGTGGGGGGCGGGGGAAGGTAGGCAGTGTAACCACCGCCTCAGACCCTGATGGGTGGCCAGAGACGGCTCTGGGAGCAGGAGCATTGAGGATGGTGAAGGAGCAGAGAAGAGATGGAAAATGGAAGAGGCAGGGGCCGGCTGAGAGCCCCGAGAGGAAATGCCTCTCCCACGCGGAGGGGGTGCTACCAGGGCCGTCTCACCCACCTCCCAATGCTCCCCCTTCCTGTCTGTGGGCTTTGCCGGAGACCTGTGCAAACAGCCGTTTATCCAGAAAAATCGTCACCGGGATTACGGATGCCGGCTGGATTTTGCACGTGGAGATTGTAGTTTTGCTTTTATTGGCTGTGCCATGTGGCCTGTGGGATCTTAGCTCCCCAATCCAGGATCTAACCCAAGTCCCCTGCAGCGGAAGCGCAGAGTGCTAACCACTGGACTGCCAGGGAAGTCCTTGTGGCTTTGTTTTTATAGGTTAGATCTTGATTTTTGTGGATCACTACTTAAATATTTATGGATGAGAGAGTATGTCTGAAATTCAGACTCTGAAGGAAATGAGACTTACCGTTTTGTTTTTCTGGGGTCTACTCCAGGGTCTGGAACCCTGGAGACCATCCCTTGCTTTCTAGGTGTCTCTACACTTAGCCCGTGTGCCAACTGCATGCTTTCACAGGGGTGGCCCTAGTGTGCAACATCTGCGGAGTGACCGATCCTGGGTGGTGCCCCAATGCCCTCACTAAGAGCATCTGTGTCCACCCATGAACCCCAATACCACCTGTGGGCATAGAGCTGGGTGCTTGCTGGTCACCATGGACCGAAGGGGCCCCTCCCCCAACAGAAGGGTGTAACCTCCCCATCCGCCTCCGTCAAGGCTGGGCTGACCCTGAGGACACTTTCCTTGTCCTGGAGCAACTGACCCTAACCCTCCCCTCCTCAAGGGACGTGAAGAGAGAGCAGGAGTCCATGGACTCCAGCCACTCCGGCCTCAAGCCCGCAGCCTCCCCGGCAACTGCTCCAACCCACTGATCAGGTCGCCAGGGATGTGACGCCCCAGATGGAACAGAAACCCTGAGCCAGGTGGCTTCAGCAACAGACTCATCTTTATTGAGAGTGTATTCTTGCATCAGCTGTTCATAAGGATTGCAAATCACCCATTTGAAAAGCTTCCCCCTTCCATATAGCTCTGGCCATGCCCAGAAAGCAGTGAAAATACATTGTACAGCAAACACTTTCCACCCTAACAGCCACGACAGCTCACGACAATGCAGATATCTACAACAGGACAGAGTAAGTTCAAATATTAGACACTTATGGGATGATTCGAAAACTAACTGTGTTTTTCCAGGTAAAGAAGACCAGTCATTATAAAAATACTTTATATAAATTCAGAACTAAAACATTCAATCCTATAAAAATATCTTCTCCTAATAAAAGTATCGATTTCTAGATGAATGTCCTTTATCGACATCAGTTATGTCCTTAAGTTTTCAGGAAATACCCCCATGTCAGACTGTCCATTGAAACCCACATGTAAAGTCACACCATGGCCTGGTTGTCAAGAACGGACCACATGGTCCCGTCCCGGTTATTCTACAGGAAGTTAACTCAGGTGTCTATGAATTAGGAAAGCCAGTTATGCGGTGCCTTCCACTGTTTAACTGGGAAACCCGGTGATGGCGTTCTGCCCGCCCTCGGAAATCAGCTCGTTCATCTCGTTCTGTTTACTCTCCTTGAGGGCGTGGTTGGGGGGTGCTTTCTGCGTCTGCGCTCGCTTGGACCTCCTGAAACACACTTTGAGCAGCAGGTAGCACAGCTCGGCCACGTTGAGCAGCATGCAGATGACGGACGCGGAGATCATGAAGATGGTGAAGACCGTCTTCTCGGTGGGCCGGGAGATGAAGCAATCCACCAGGTTGGGGCAGGGTTGAATGCCGCACTTCAGCACCCAGGGCAGGTGGTACCCATTGTACAGGAAGTAGAAGACATACATGAAAGCAGCCTCGAAGACGATGCGGAAGAAGATGCTGCCCGTGTAGGTCCACCACAGCGAGCCCTCGATCCGGATCTTCTGCCGCTTGATGTCCTCCAGGTCCTTGAACTCACTCCTCGTCTCGCCCCGCCTGAATCGCCGGGCAGCCTCGTGCCTGTAGTAGGCCACGTGCATGGCCACCAGCAGGGCAGGTGTGGACACGAAGATGAGCTGCAGCGCCCAGAGCCGGATGTGCGAGACGGGGAAGAAGTGGTCGTAGCACACGTTCCTGCACCCGGGCTGCAGGGTGTTGCACACGAAGTCCTCCTGCTCGTCCCCCCAGACCTCCTGGGCGGCCACCACCAGGATCATGACGCGGAAGACAAAGAGGACGGTGACCCACACCTTCCCGATGCTGGTGGAGTGCTTGTTCACGCCCCCGACGAACGTGTGCAGAGTGCCCCAGTCCATGCTGCCGCTTCACCCTGCTCAGGTGAGAACAAAGCGTTGTGAGTGGGGTGGTCCCTCCGTGTAAAACAGCTCTAATGTCACAGACGGGAGCCTTTCTCTTGACATCACCCTCTTGCCTGCGAGTAGGCAGGTCTCTGGTGGCGGGGAATACCCACCCTGAGAACACTCTCAAGTTCTCATAAGGGTTTAGGATCATCTTTTTAAAAAAAAAAGGAATATAATTGCTTTACAATGCTGTGTTAGTTTCTGCTGTACAACAAAGTGAATCAGCTATATGTATACATAAATCCCTTCTCTCCCACCCTCCATTCTACCTGTCTAGTCATCACAGAGCAGAGCTGAGCGCTCCGTGTTATACAATAGCTGCCTGCTAGCTATTAATATCTATTTTACACATGGTAGTGTATAGACATCTGGAGAAGGCGATGGCACCCCACTCCAGTACTTTTGCCTGGAAAATCCCATGGACAGAGGAGCCTGGTAGGCTGCAGTCCATGGGGTCGCTAGAGTCGGACACAACTGAGCGACTTCACTTTGACTTTTCACTTTCATGCATTGGAGAAGGAAATGGCAACCCACTCCAGTGTTCTTGCCTGGAGAATCCCAGGGACAGGGAAGCCTGGTGGGCTGCCGTCTCACAGAGTCGGACACGACTCAAGCGACCTAGCAGCAGCAGCAGCAGTGTATAGACGTCAATTCTAATCTCCAAGTTCGTCCCTCCCTCTCTTCCTACTCTGTGTCCACAAATCCGTTCTCTACGTCTGTGTCTCTATTGCCGCCCTGGAAATAGGTTCATCTGTACCATTTTTCTAGATTCCACATACGTGCATTAACACAGGATATTTTTGTTTTTCTCCTTCTGACTTCATCTTGATTCAGCTGAAGTCGAATTATAAGTTAGGTTGCTGCCTGACACTGACCCAGGAACACAGGCAAACACATTCGTTTATAAGCTCCCTTTTAATTCTTGTTTCACTCTGGTCAAGGGATCACAGAGGTTTCTCAGTAGATTTTATGCATTAAATGGCTTATCCGAGGGGAAAAAAATCATTCATTTTACCCAGCAAACTAAGAAGGGACTCGAACAACATTATTTGTCATAATCACGTGCTCTCAGGAAACCTAGTACCATAGCTACTCCAAGAGCCTCTTCCAGAAGAGAACCACAGGCCTCTACAAACAGGCTGACTTTGCTCTCCCGTCACTGGAAGTGCCGGTCCATGCTGATGGGCTCCAAGTTCACACCGAGAGCCACAAGTGGAGGGCCAGCCCCTCCTGCAGTGGGGTTTCCCCCGACAACGCCCTGATCCAGCATCCTGAGGTAGAGCCTCCACTGTGAACCTGCACAGTTCACATGGTGGATGCCTCCGCACCGCCAAAAGCAGACCTGAGAGCTGGTCAGCATCTACTCAGAACAGAGGAGAATGGACCCTTTGAGAATCTTCTAAAAGGGAAAGACCATCTCCTCAGAAAAAACATGCTCACCAGGTTCTCATGCCCATTTACAGGGAGATGCCCCCAAAAGCCTTTTGTCCACCACCCCAGGAGACTTTCTTGCACTTGAATGTGGGTCAGGCCCCTCCCTTTCAGGCTGACTCCCCACAGTCTCTTTAGGGTCCCCCACTCTGTCCACCACCTGCTTCCTTGGCATCATACTGGCTAATACTAGGAGGCAACTGGGGAGGTGGAGGTGGTGCCCAGTTGCACTCAGGTGAGCCCAGGTGAGTCCAAGTGTATCCAGTTGAGCCCAGGTATACCCAGGTGTGTTCAGAAGCCAGTTCTCTCACATCCTATACTGTGAAAGGATGCCCCCATTTTGGTTGGCGGTCTGAGAAATTAGTCTTTTGCCCTTGGTTTGACTTTTAGAGCACATGTTCTTGGGAAGACTCAAGGTCTCAGGAGGCCGTGCCTCCATCCACGTCACCCTGTGTGGGACCCTCCTCTACTGTCTGGTGGGGGTGAGATGGGCGCTCACTGGGCAGGGGGATGGAGCACAGAGTGCTGGAAGCATCCTCTTCTGTCTTTTTCTTTGTCCAGAACAGTCAGAGCCAAGTACAGGGAAAGCCCTCCCTCCCTCCCTTCCGTCACCAGGGCCAACCAAACGACAGACCCTAAGCGCTGGTCAGCACTCATTGAGCATCTGCTGGATGCAGACATCAGCCATCACCCTTGAATCCCCAGGCCCAGCAGGGTCCCGGCCAAGGGGGGCTCTCACACTGTGAGAAGCTGGCTGTGTGTCCAGGGTGCGCCAACTGCTGCAGCCAGTGTTCTCGTGTCCCTCATGAGGGACACCCGCATGACAAGGTGTCGGGAAGGTTCGAGAGCTCAGGCTGGTGAGGACAGTGGAGCCCAGTTTCCCCAGGCAGCTCTTCACTCATGTTCCCGGAAAGACCTGTACGCAGAGGGGCATCGACCTGGAGGTGGGGCAGAGCTGGAAGGAGCCCCGCGGGTGCTCGCAGCCAGAGGCTTGACTCCTATGTGGATCCATGACAGGACCCAAAGGCAGATCTGCAGTCAGAAAGCCAGGTTTTTGCTTTTTTGAAAAAAAAGAGCTGAGGAAAAACAAGCACACCTCTTTAAAAGCACACTCTTTAAAGTTGCGGTTTCTGGTCCTTAAAGTTTTGATTGGAGTCGGTATGAGTGCCCAGAGGGTGGGGACATGGGGACCTTGGTGGGGAACACTAGTCCCAGGCTCAGACCACTGACCCCATGGGCTGATGAATTTCCAAGTCCACGGTAATGAGTCTTTGATCTAAAAGCCTTGTTGGAGACGATGTGGACTGTAGGATTGACTCAGCTCCTGGTGAAAGTTGTCAGAATAAATCCTCCCAGCCATCATCCTCGCCCTCTGGAAGCACTGGGATACGCCCAGTGGGAGGAAGAAACGTGGTCGTCTGATGTCTGGACATACTTCACAGTGGCCGCTCACCCGGAAGTCCCTTCTGTCTGTTCACAAGGTGGAGATGTTCTCCGGTTAACCAGAAGACCTCTCCCACAAAAGTGGGGTGGACTCAATGCCCAACCAGCAAGCTTTTGATTGATCAAATAAAGGTCACAGTTTCTCAAACTCTTCGAAGTGTAGAGAATTTAAACTCTCCCACCTGTAAGAAGGCTCTTTCCTCCCTGAGTTCTCTCTTCACAGCTGCCTGAGAAAGGCACAGCCCCCACCCACCCCCCAACCCAAGAGCCAGAGGCCACACTGGTTAGGAGGGATTCAGAGAGGCTGACGTCAAGGGAGAGGTCAGGAGGTCACCCCCCAAGTAAGGACCCCACTTTCTAGAGCAGATTCCTTCACTCCTGCCCCTGGAGCATCTCCTTAAAAAACAGGGACAATTATCCTGGCGGCAGCTTTATTTCTTTCAACTTCTCTGGGGACTTTGACTAAAATCAGCAATTTGCCTTTAAATAAAGAAAGAGTATCTTCCTAGGCTGTCCGCACCCTTCCTGGTGTCTGTCATCCTGGAGGCTTCTGTACTAGGAGCACTAGGGGACTAGCTGGGGGTGTGGACCCAGCAGCTGGGCAGTAGCTGCTGCCCCCAGGCCTCTTCCACGCCAGGACCGAGGGCAGTCCCCCATCCCCTGAAGGAGAGCCAGGGCTGAGCCTGTTGGAAACATTTTGGTTGCAGGAGACCTGCAGGCAAAATTACTTTCCATAATAACTGCCTCCTTCGGAACCACCACAATTAGTATTAAACAAAGTGCCTCTTTCCTTTCAGGCTTCAAGCAGGCTGCAGCCAATGGGAGGAGCTTTTTCAATAAAAAGTATAATATTAACTCTTTCCTTGTGGCCCAGATTGGTTTCTTTCAACTGGCGCCTTCCTGACTCTCCTTTAAGGAAAGAGTAGGTTTGCTTGGCCCCAGTCTCCAGCTGTAGGAAGATGGTGACGCTCAACCTCCTGGAGGCAAAGACCACTGGGCTGTGTGGTGTCTGTATTCACTGGACACATGGCTGCAGCCCAAGTGCTTTGCTCTGAAAATAGGGAACCAGGGACCTGACTTATGAAGAGACAGTGCTAGGAAGAGAGACTGTGCTTCCCTCTTACAATTCAAATAGTTTAGGTCCATTAACATTCCGCCTCAGCAATAGTTTTTTGTTTTAAAACTTATTTATTCACAACTAGTTTGGCTGACAAAGCTGTTTCAGTGTCACTGGTGACAGAAGCTAAACTAAAGGCCCAGGAACGACCGCATCCTTCAGCACCCGCCTCCAGGCGAAGATTTCCCAGGGCAGGACTCCCTCCAATGACTCCTCCCCGAGTCTCTGATGGACCTGAGGACAGGACACTCCTCACTGCGTCTGCATCAGCTCTGGATGATGGAAAAGCCTGTGCTGATAAGAGGCAATCAGGCCAATGCAAAACCAGCACCCTGGGCTCCGGTCAAGGACTCACGGCTCTTCGGCCAGAGAGGACTCCAGGTGAGGGTCCCTCTTCCAGGCCATTGTTTTCCTGCACCATCAATTACCAATCACCCATCACCCCGCCTCCAGCGGCACTCAGCATCCCCCAGGAACAGGAACCCAGTGCACCTTTGGAGGGCAATGAGGATGTGACCCAAGGAGGGAGAAAGAGTAGCTGTGCACAGCCCTTCGGCTCCTCCCTGGGTGTCCACTGCACGACCCTGGTGTGCCAGTTTTCCTTCATCCCCAGAACTGTTATGGGGGTTGTCTAGCCCCTGCCAGTTTCCTGATGCTGCATACTTCAAATACACAATAAAATAAAAATAAAATTTTTAGTGTGGATTCTTTTGCTTATCAAAATAATAATAACAAAAAAACAATAATGATAAGAATGCCCAATGCTGAACCTCAAGCCCATTCCCTTCTTTAAGAAAAAGAAGATGGAATTTGAGGAATCAAATATACTCCCTCAGCCCCAGGTCAGCAGCCTGAAAAAAAAAACAACCTTAAACTCTCTCCTTAATCAAAAAGAGTCTTTTCCTTTTGTCTCTAGAAATCTCAAGTCATCCAAGGGACAATGTGATAGCTGATTTTTAAATTTTAGTACTCAAAAATTCATCAACTGTCCATTCAAAGTAATGACCAGTAAAAATAAAATGGATTTAGGACTCATATACTTCTTCAAAATTAACTCAGTAAAAATGAAAAAAAAAAAATCCAGTCTATGGAGTCTAAATATAAAAGTGGATACTTCATAGAATTATATGTACTTCTTAATCCATTTAAGAATTCAAAGAGTTAAAAAAAAATTTTTTTTTCCCATTTAGCCGTTTCTGTTCATTCAAGCAAACCTGTGTGCCTTCCAAACATTTAGGTCCAGCTGGAGTTAAATGATCCTGGGAATAAAAACAGAAAAAGCCCTCAGGGACCCAGTTTCATTCTCACGGATCAAGTGTGTCAAACAGAAATCTTAACATGACAATGGAGTCACCTTTGCAGACTTGGAACCCTGGGCTGGAAATTATTTTCCCACAATTTCATTCTAACATTTTAACAAAAGTATACAAACCACTCACAGCTCCTGGGACATTCAGAACTAGCTGGGGAGTGTGGTGAGTCTCCTCACACCCTATTGAAATTGTTCAGTCAGAACCTCTGCTGGTTCTTTTCCTTCTTAAAGCTCTCATAATTCAGAAAAGTCAGAAAAGGAGAATGAAGTGCCCGTTTCCGGTATCAGACTTTGTTTTCATACAGTGGAGCAGCTGAACCGACTGGCATCTTCCGGGTTGGGTCAACGGGGTGACGGCAAGTGGGACCCCCCCAGTTATGTTGCAGGCTCCTCTCTTCATAACCCATCTCCCCTGCCTGGCAGGGTTCCCATGTCACCCCAGAGTCTCGGGACGAGCAGCACACAAGGCTCTGTGAGTCCTGCAATTCTAAGGAGCCTGGCTGGGGCAGGAGTCTCTTCTAGAACACTGGCCAGAGCTGGGGCAAGAAAAGGCTTCTGTAGCATCAAGTCTGCCTGAGAAAGAGAGCAAGGGCGCCTGGATGAATTCAACCAGGCACTCAACTCACAGTGAAATGCCACCTGGGGAGGCGATGCCAGGGTCGCTGGCCCCTGCCTGTGTGGTTGCAGGCCCCCAGCCCCTCGGGGTCCACAGATGTGTCCAGCTCACACTCATCTTACACTCCGTCCGCACTCACCTCACACTCTGTCCACTCTCCAGGAAGGGCGGCCAAACCGGTCACAACCACACACCTGTGCCAGGTGATACCCGGCCCGTCTCCCCCACCAGAGGGAAGAGGTCTTTGGTGCCTCTGCCTTTTAACTGAGATGTGTCACCAGTGACACTTAATTACTGTTGTCCAGTGACTGTTTTCTTGTCACGTGTGGCCCACAGGCGCTCCGGCTGACATCACGGGCCACTCCCGCCAGTTCTCCCTGGGCTTGTTGGTTAGTCCCGCGCCCCCAAACGCGAGCCCGACCTTGCCAGTGACCCGTGAAAGCCAAGACACACCAAACCGCAGCAGAGGAAGTGGGGGAAAGGGGCCCTTGAACACACTCGGCGTGAGGCTTCTATAAAACCTGCTGTGCAAGTCCGGGGGGACCCGGGAAAAGTCAAACCAGTCCATCCTCGTTCCTGAGAGCAAGCCGGCGGCGGGCGGGAGGATGCGGGGCGCAGGAGGATCTGGCCGACTGTACGCCGGAACAGGGTCGCCGACAGGGGCGCGGAGGGGGGTTGCTGAGGGCCAGGGGACCGCGGGCGCCGACCTACCTGCTCCGGCTTCTGGATGCAATTTCTGCGGCCGAGATGGATGGCGCGCCCCCCTCCCGCCGCTCGCCTACTGCGCGCGCTCTGGGCGCGGGGTCCCAGGGCGGCGCCCCCGCCTCGGTCGCAGCCGGACTGGCAGGAAGGGCCGGGCGCCGCGGGCTCGGCGGTATGGGGCGTCTGCAGGGCCCTCCGCCCGCTCCTCTTGGGGATGGCCCGGCTCCCACCTGCAGCGCCTTTTAACCGCGCCCCACCCCGCCTCTGTCCTGACGCTTCTCTGGCGGGAGGCGAGAGGCCAGCGCGCGGGGATCAGAGAGCGCCCGCCCCGGGGCACACGGGGGTGGGGGGCGCGGGGCTCACGGGGATGCACGGGGGTGCGGGGCTCACGAGGGCGCATGGAGGTGCGGGGCTCACGGGGTGTGGGGCGCACGGGGGTGCGGGGCTCGGGGTGCGGGGCAGGCCTCCTCTTCTTCCTCCATTTGGGGTCGCGGGGCGCGCGGCCTGGCTCAGTCTGGTCCCGGACTAGTGAAGCGGCTCAGGTCTCCCCGCAACACCGGGGACTGGGGGGCCAGAGCCCGCCCTGGGGCAGGGCGGCTTCTTGACTGAGAACCTGGGGGCCTGACTGGGGTCCCCCAGGGACCTCCCGGGCTGGTGGGCCCGCAGCGAGGCTTCCGAGGCCGAACGGGTTGCGCTCAGCGTGAGGGAGGCGGTGTCTTTGCCCGACGCACCCCCGCTTTGCCAGGTGCCTGCAGGGCCCTCTCTCCGAGAGCAGCCTGGAGGCACAGAGACTGTGGGTCTTCATTCATTACTGACGGCTTGTTAGAATTATACAGGATGCTTGGGGCTGGTGCACTGGGATGATCCAGAGGGATGGTATGGGGAGGGATGTGGGAGGGGGGTTCAGGATGGGGAACACGTGTACACCCGTGGCGGATTCATGTTGATGTATGGCAAAACCAATAAAATATTGTAAAGTGATTAGCCTCCAATTAAAAAAAAAAAGAATTAAAGCGGTTGTTTTACTGGTCACTTCCACCCTTTGCCACCTCCTCCGGAGGAAGCAGAGAGGGCCTTCTCCGCCACCCCCGCACCACCTCCAGCAGGTCACCTTGGAGCCCCAGGGGCGCCCCAGGTAGTGGCCACAGGGTCCAGTGCGGTGGGAATGGTGGAAGTCACTTAGAGACCAGGCTTTACAGGTTCAAACCTGTCCCACTGCAGACAGGGGACGTGTCTTGCTTATTTCAATGAACTGGTAACTGAGTCCTACCCTCTTCCCCAAACCAGGGGCTGCCATCTGCACTTCTCCAAGGCAGAGGGTTGGTGGTGAGGCCTGAGATGTCTCTCTGGGGTGGTGGAAGCTGAACCAAGACTCTATATTAAAAACCCTTCTTCCTAAATACTGTATTTGAAGAGAAGGAAGTTCTCTGAAAATTGCTTCGGAGACAGAGAGAGAACACAGTTGGGCCCCTGGAATGTTTTGTAGGTAGGGGTGGAGAGAGATAAAAATCTGTTCCAGGGCTTTTCCAGGAGACAGACCTGCTGCCATCATGCGTTTGTGGCTTTGAAGGTTTGGCGGGTCCTCTATCACCCTCCACCCTCCTCCAACAGGCTCTTTTCCAGTCTCCTTCCCCGCCTCCCCACCAGACAAATGTTCCAGCCAGGCACAGCATTAGTGTAGTAAAATACCTCAACTTTATAAGCAGGCTGTAAACATCTTTGGGGATTATAAGCATTTCAAGACCTTTTCTGGGCTTCCCTGGTGGCTCATCTAGTAAAGAGTCTGCCTGCAATTCAGGAGACTTTCGTTTGATCCCTGGGTCAGGAAGATCCCCTGGAGAAGGGCATGGCAACCCACTGCAGTATTCTTGCCTGGAGAATCCCGTGGACAGAGAAGTCTGCAGGCTACAGTTCATGGGGTCACAGAGTCAGACACGACTGAGCGACAAGCGGGCAAGACCTTTTCTAATTTCCACAGCACCAGGCAGGGTGCTTCCCACTCAGCAGATGAGGCTCCATCAGGGCTTGCATCTTGATTGATTTGTCTCTCGACACAACAGCTGATCCTAGAAACGGCTTTTGCTCTTGAAGAAGGACTGCTTACGTTCCCACTCCAACATGGGATCCACGCAATGCCGCCTGAGCAGTTTTGCTCTGGAGTGATGGCAGCTGTTCCAGGACCATCGAGGAAAGAACCTTCCAGAGCAGCCACAAGATTGTGTTGCATTTGCTCGGGTGACCAAAATGGGCCAGCTCAATGCCAGACAAAAAGCGTCTCTTTCTCCTGTTCTTGTGATCTGTACCAGCCCCATGGTGCTGACTTTTTTCCTGTTATTTGTTTCTTAACGTTTCAATGCTTTCTCCTAAGATCAGGAACAAGGCCGCACCATGTCCATCAACATCCTACTGGAGGTGCCATTTAATGTAACAACACAAGAAGAGGAAATGCAAACTCTTACAGATATGGAAGGAAGTGGAATTAACAAAACTGTCTTATTTTATACATGACAAAAAAGAATCAATAAAAATTCTCTTGGAGCTAATAAACAATTATAGGAAAGTTACAGGATACAGGATTAATATGCAAAAGTCAATTGCTTCCCTATATGTCAGCAATGAACAACTGGAATTTGAAGCTGAAAACACTGTAAGCTTGTATTAGCACCAAAAAATTAAATGTGTATTATGTGTGTGTACTACAGAGAAGGAAATGGCAACCCACTCCAGTATTCTTGCCTGGAAAATCCCATGGACAGAGGAGCCTGACAGGCTATAGTCCACGGGGCTGCAAAGAGTTGGACACGACTTAGCGACTAAACCACCACCATGTGTGCATTAGCCACTTGCAACCCCATGGACTGTATCCTGTCTCTGTCCATGGGATTCTCCTGGCAAGAATACTCAGTGGGTTGCCATTTCCTTCTCCAGGGGATCTTTCCAACTCAGGGATTGAACCTGGGTGTCCTGCATTACAGGCAGATTCTCTACCATCTGAACCACCAGGAAAGCTACCTCCACTGCCCCATCCTGGCCTTCAAAAAAAAAAAAAAAATTAAATGCTTAAATATAAACCTAACTAATGTGCACTATATGGAAAAAAAAAAAAAAAAAACTCTGGTGAAATAGATAGCACATCTAAATAAACAGAGATAGTTCATGTTTGAACTAGATTTTTAGTGCTGCTGTAAACAAGCTATCAGAAACCAAGTGAACAAAACAACAGAATTTTTTCTCTCACAGTTCTGGAGTCTAGAAGTTCTGTGCAAAGTTAGGGCCAGGCTGTGCTCCCTCTGAAGACTGCAGGAGCCGCTCCCTCATCTGTCCAGCTTCGGGTGGTGGCCTCCCTCCTGTCTCTACCTCCGGTGTCACACGGCCTCCCTGGCTGTCTGTGTCTCCCCTGCGGTCACTGTTCATTCCTCTTGAGAAGGCCATGGTCATGTTGAGCTTCAAGGCCACCCTAATCCAGTGCAGCCTCATCCTCACTAATCACACCTGGAAATCTCTCTTTTCAAAGAAGTTCACATTCACGAGTCCTGGGGCGTAGGACTTCGGCATATCATCTGGGGACCCAATTCAACCCACAGTAGTGTTCTTGCACAGGGTGACTCAACCTTACCAAGATGTCTGCTTCTCGCAACTTGGTCTCTAGATATAGAGCTGTCTCCATCTAAATCTCAGGGAGATATTTGTGGATACATTAACAAGCAAGCTGATTATAAAACTTATACCAGAAAAAGAGCAGTGGGGCAAAAGTCCCAGAATAGACAGCAAAATACTGAAGAAGAACAAAGTTGGAGGATGTTTGCCATCCAGCTTGAAAAGTTACTCTAAAGCTACAGGAATCAGGATAGTGTGGTGCTGGTTAAAGAATGGAAAAACAGATCAATGAAGGAGAACAGAGAGCTGGAGACAGACTCAGGTAAATAAAGTGAACTGAATTTTGATGAAGGAGCAAAGGGAATTCAATGGAGAAAAGATAGTCTTTTCAATAAATGGTTCTGAAACACCTGGACTTTCACATGCAAAAAAAAAAAAAAAAAAAGGAAGAAAGAAGAAAGAAGGAAGGAAAAACAAGGAATCTAGACACAGACCTTTCACAGAAATAAATTCAAAATGGATCACAGCTCTAAATGTAAAATACAAAACTGTAAAACTTTAGAAGACAGCCTAAGAGATGAGATCTAAAGGTGACCTTAGGTTTGATAATGACTTTTTAGCTACAACACCAGAAGGATGGTCCATGAAAGAAAACATGGCTAGGCTTATTGTTGTTTAGTCACTAAAGTGTGTCCAACTCTTTGTGAACCCCATGACTGTAGCCTCCCAGGCTCCTCTGTCCATGGGATTCTCCAGGCAAGAATACTGGATTGGGTTACCATCCCTTCTCCAGGGGCATCTTCCTGACCCAGGGATTGAAGCTGTATCTCCTGCATTAGCAGGCGGATTCTTTACTGCTAAGCAACACGCTAGTAAAGTAATGCTCAAAATTCTCCAAGCCAGGCTTCACCAATATGTGAACCGTGAACTTCTTGATGTTCAAGCTGGTTTTAGAAAAGGCAGAGGAACCAGAGATCAAATTGCGAACATCTGCTGGATCATGGAAAAAGCAAGAGAGTTCCAGAAAAACATCTTTTTCTGCTTTATTGACTATGCCAAAACCTTTGACTGTGTGGATCACAATAAACTGTGGAAATTCTGAAAGAGACGGGAGTACCAGACCACCTGACCTGCCTCTTGAGAAATTTGTATGCAGGTCAGGAAGCAACAGAACTGGACATGAAACAACAGGCTGGTTCCAAATAGGAAAAGGAGTACGTCAAGGCTGTATATTGTCACCCTGTTTATTTAACTTATATGCAGAGTACATCATGAGAAACGCTGGACTGGAAGAAACACAAGCTGGAATCAAGATTGCCGGGAGAAATATCAATAACCTCAGATATGCAGATAACACCACCCTTATGGCAGAAAGTGAAGAGGAACTCAAAAGCCTCTTGATGAAAGTGAAAGTGGAGAGTGAAAAAGTTGGCTTAAAACTCAACATTCAGAAAACGAAGATCATGGCATCCGGTCCCATCTCTTCATGGGAAATAGATGGGGAAACAGTGGAAACAGTGTCAGACTTTATTTTTCTGGGCTCCAAAATCACTGCAGATGGTGACTGCAGCCATGAAATTAAAAGACGCTTACTCCTTGGAAGGAAAGTTATGACCAACCTAGATAGCATATTCAAAAGCAGAGACATTACTTTGCCAACAAAGGTTCATCTAGTCAAGGCTATGGTTTTTCCTGTGGTCATGTATGGATGTGAGAGTTGGACTGTGAGGAAGGCTGAGCGCCGAAGAATTGATGCTTTTGAACTGTGGTGTTGGAGAAGACTCTTGAGAGTCCCTTGGACTGCAAGGAGATCCAACCAGTCCATTCTGAAGGAGATCAGCCCTGGGTGTTCTTTGGAAGGAATGATGCTGAAGCTGAAACTCCAATACTTTGGCCACCTCATGCAAAGAGCTGACTCATTGGAAGAGACTGTGATGCTGGGAGGGATTGGGGGCAGGAGGAGAAGGGGACGACAGAGGATGAGATGGCTGGATGGCATCACTGACTTGATGGACGTGAGTCTGGGTGAACTCTGGGAGTTTGTGATGGACAGGGAGGCCTGGTATGCTGCGATTCATGGGGTCACAAAGAGTTGGACACGACTGAGCGACTGATCTGATCTGATCGATCTGAAGCAACCAGGGAGGCCCATTGCTAGGTTGGGGCTACGTTAAAATTAAAAATATCTGCTCTGCGAAAGAGCTGTTAAGAGAAGGAAAGGACAGGCCACAGACCTTAACTGCTGCTGCTGCTAAGTCACTTCAGTCGTGTCCAATTTTGTGCAACCCCATAGACAGCAGCCCACCAGGCTCCCCCGTCCCTGGGATTCTCCAGGCAAGAACACTAGAGTGGGTTGCCATTTCCTTCTCCAATGCATGAAAGTGAAAAGTGAAAGTGAAGTCACTCAGTCGTGTCCGACTCTTTGCAACCCCATGGACTGCAGCCTACCAGGCTCCTCCGTCCATGGGATTTTCCAGGCAAGAGTACTGGAGTGGGGTGCCATCGCCTTCTCCGACAGACCTTACCAGACCTCACCAAAGGAGACACACAGACGGCAAATAAGCACATGAAGAGATGTTCCACATTGTATATCACCAGGGAAATGCAAAGAAAAACAGCAGCGAGATCCCACTACACACCTATGAAAACGTCTGAAAATCCATGGAAGTCCAAATGCTGTGCGGCAACAGGAACCCTCGCTCCCTGCTGGTAGGAATTCAAAACTTATAGCCACTTTGGAAGATGGTTTGGCAGTTTCTTACAAGTCTCACCACAGGAATCCAGCAACTGTGCTTGTGGCATTTACCCAAAGGAGCTGGAAACTTATGTCCACATGAACATAAAAACCTGCACACAAATGTTTGTAGCACTTTTATTCATAATGGTCAAAACTTGGAAGCAACCAAGATGTCCTTCAGTAGGTGATGGATAAATAAACTGTGGTGCATCCAAACAATGAAATATTATTTAGATATGAGCTGTGAAGCCATGAAAAGACATGGAGGAAACTTATGTGCACACAACTAAATGAAAGAAGCTGATCTGAAAAGGCCAAACACTGTATGATTCCATCTACATGACATTCTGGGAAAGGCAAAACTATGGAGACAGTAAAAAGATCAGTGGTTTCAGGGTTTGAGGGAGGGAGGGATGAACAGGTGGAGCACAGAGGAATTCCAGGGAGGCTTGCTTTGTATGAGATGATGATGGTGGATACACGTCATTGTCCATGTATCCAAACCCGTAGCAAGTCCAATGCAAGAGTGACCCCCCAGTGTAGACCACGGACTCTGGGCAACGATGACATGTCAATGTGGGTTCGTCCACGGTATTAATAACAAGGATACCATGTGTTTGGAGGATGTTGAAATTGGGAGAAACTGTGTAGGGGAGAGGTGGTATATGGGAGCCCTCTACACTTTCTGCTCAGCTTTTTTATAAGCCTAAACCTAGAAAAATAAAGTCTGCTCATTAAGAAAATCAATAAAGGAAAGCCCTGGGCTCTTTAGCTTAAGGTCTGGCATTAATTCACAGAAGAGTGTTCATTAACTAATAGCATTTGCTCACAAAAAATTTCAACAAAACATTGAAATGTTGAAACAGCTTGTTCTCCTAATAGACGTGTCTGTATCACACTGATCCCCACAGATTTTCTTTTCCATTTGCTCAGCAAATAGGTGAGGACTCGCCATGTTCCAGTCCTCACACAGGGCCCAGCACGTGTGGAGCGAGGGTGGGGACCCTGCTGTGGCCCCCAACCCTCTCCCCTCCGGCCCCTCGGCCTCCTCTCACCCTCCTGTCTGTCAGAGGTGCCCTGGCCTCCGCACTCAGGATCCCTCCTTTGCAGGATCTGTGTGGTGGCCGCTTGGAAGGTTTCGGTTTCAGTTCAGTTCAGTTCAGTCGCTCAGTCGTGTCCGACTCTTTGCAACCCTATGAATCGCAGCGCGCCAGGCCTCCCTGTCCATCACCAACTCCCGGAGTTCACTCAGACTCACATCCATCGAATCAGTGATGCCATCCAGCCATCTCATCCTCTGTCGTCCCATTCTCCTCCTGCCCCCAATCCCTCCCAGCATCACAGTCTCTTCCAATGAGTCAACTCTTTGCATGAGGTGGCCAAAGTACTGGAGTTTCAGCTTCAGCATCATTCCTTCCAAAGAACACCCAGGGCTGATCTCCTTCAGAATGGACTGGTTGGATCTCCTTGCAGTCCAAGGGACTCTCAAGAGTCTTCTCCAACACCACAGTTCAAAAGCATCAATTCTTCGGCGCTCAGCTTTCTTCACAGTCCAACGCTCACATCCATACATGACCACAGGAAAAACCATAGCCTTGACTAGATGAACCTTTGTTGGCAAAGTAATGTCTCTGCTTTTGAATATGCTATCTAGGTTGGTCATAACTTTCCTTCCAAGGAGTAAGCGTCTTTTAATTTCATGGCTGCAGTCACCATCTGCAGTGATTTTGGAGCCCAGAAAAATAAAGTCTGACACTGTTTCCCCATCTATTTCCCATGAAGTGATGGGACCGGATGCCATGATCTTCGTTTTCTGAATGTTGAGCTTTAAGCCAACTTTTTCACTCTCCACTTTCACTTTCATCAAGAGGCTTTTGAGTTCCTCTTCACTTTCTGCCATAGGGTGGTGTCATCTGCATATCTGAGGTTATTGATATTTCTCCCGGCAATCTTGATTCCAGCTTGTGTTTCTTCCAGTCCAGCGTTTCTCATGATGTACTCTGCATATAAGTTAAATAAACAGGGTGACAATATACAGCCTTGACGTACTCCTTTTCCTATTTGGAACCAGTCTCTTGTTCCATATCCAGTTCTAACTGTTGCTTCCTGACCTGCATACAAATTTCTCAAGAGGCAGGTCAGGTGGTCTGGTATTCCCATCTCTTTCAGAATTTCCACAGTTTATTGTGATCCACACAGTCAAAGGTTTTGGCATAGACAATAAAGCAGAAATAGATGTTTTTCTGGAACTCTCTTGCTTTTTCCATGATCCAGCGGATGTTTGCAATTTGATCTCTGGTTCCTCTGCCTTTTCTAAAACCAGCTTGAACATCAGGAAGTTCACGGTTCACATATTGCTGAAGCCTGGCTTGGAGAATTTTGAGCATTACTTTACTAGCATGTGAGATGAGTGCAATTGTGCGGTAGTTTGAGCATTCTTTGGCATTGCCTTTCTTTGGGATTGAAACGAAAACTGACCTTTTCCAGTCCTGTGGCCACTGCTGAGTTTTCCAAATTTGCTGGGATATTGAGTGCAGCACTTTCACAGCATCATCTTACAGGATTTGAAATAGCTCAACTGGAATTCCATCACCTCCACTAGCTTTGTTCATAGTGATATTTTCTAAGGCCCACTTGACTTCACATTCCAGGATGTCTGGCTCTAGGTCAGTGATCACACCATTGTGATTATCTGGGTCATGAAGATCTTTTTTGTACAGTTCTTCTGTGTATTCTTGCCACCTCTTCTTAATATCTTCTGATTCTGTTAGGTCCATACCATTTCTGTCCTTTATCGAGCCCATTTTTGCATGAAATGTTCCCTTGGTATCTCTAATTTTCTTGAAGAGATCTCTAGTCTTTCCCATTCTGTTGTTTTCCTCTATTTCTTTGCACTGATCGCTGAGGAAGGCTTTCTTATCTCTTCTTGCTATTCTTTGGAACTCTGCATTCAGATGCTTTTATCTTTCCTTTTCTCCTTTGCTTTTCCCTTCTCTTCTTTTCACAGCTATTTGTAAGGCCTCCCCAGATAGCCATTTTGCTTTTTTTGCATTTCTTTTCCATGGGGATGGTCTTGATCCCTGTCTCCTGTACAATGTCATTCCATATGGAATGATGAACCTCATTCCATAGTTCATCAGGCACTCTATCTATCAGATCTAGGCCCTTAAATCTATTTCTCACTTCCACTGTATAATCATAAGGGATTTGATTTAGGTCATACCTGAATGGTCTAATGGTTTTCCCTACTTTCTTCAATTTGAGTCTGAATTTGGTAATAAGGAGTTCATGATCTGAGCTACAGTCAGCTCCTGGTCTTGTTTTTGTTGACTGTATAGAGCTTCTCCATCTTTGGCTGCAAAGAATATAATCAATCTGATTTCAGTGTTGACCGTCTGGTGATGTCCATGTGTAGAGTCTTCTCTTGTGTTGTTGGAAGAGGGTGTTTGTTATGACCAGTGCATTTTCTTGGAAGGTTTAGGGGCTTCTAATAACCTCAGATATGCAGGTGACACCATCCTTATGGCAGAAAGTGAAGAGGAACTCAAAAGCCTCTTGATGAAAGTCAAAGAGGAAAGTGAAAAAGTTGGCTTGAAACTCAACATTCAGAAAACGAAGATCATGGCATCCAGTCCCATCACTTCATGGGAAATAGATGGGGAAACAGTGGAAACAGTGTCAGACTTTATTTTTTGGGGTTCCAAAATCACTGCAGATGGTGATTGCAGCCATGAAATTAAAAGACGCTTACTCCTTGGAAGGAAAGTTATGACCAACCTAGATAAGCATATTTAAAAGCAGAGACATTACTTTACCAATAAAGGTCCGTCTAGTCAAGGCTATGGTTTTTCCTGTGGTCATGTATGGATGTGAGCGTTGGACTGTGAAGAAAGCTGAGCGCCGAAGAATTGATGCTTTTGAACTGTGGTGTTGGAGAAGACTCTTGAGAGTCCCTTGGACTGCAAGGAGATCCATTTAGTCCATCCTAAAGGAGATCAGTCCTGGGTGTTCATTGGAAGGACTGATGCTAAAGCTGAAACTCCAGTACTTTGGCCACCTCATGTGAAGAGTTGACTCATTGGAAAAGACCCTGATGCTGGGAGGGATTGGGGGCAGGAGGAGAAGGGGATAACAGAGGATGAGATGGCTGGATGGCATCACCGACTTGATGGACATGAGTTTGCGTAAACTCCAGGAGTTGGTGATGGACAGGGAGGCCTGGCGTGCTGCGATTCATGGGGTTGCAAAGAGTCGGACACGATTGAGCAACAGAACTGAACTGAACTGAACTTTACAGCAAACCAACACAACAGGAAGGGAGCAGACCGACGTCACAGGTCTGGGTTCTCAAAGCATTATTATCTGAGATGCAAAGAGGGTTCAGACAGTTACTCATCTACACCCTGGGGCTGTTTGCAGAACCTGAGGGCACTTCAGCAGCTGCGCTGTCGGAGCCCATGCAGGACTTGGACCCAGAGCTGCAGCTGTTTCACTCCAGAGGCTCCCCCATCAGTTCACAGCTCAGGCCATCCAGGCAGACAACCGTCAGTCTCTCCTGGGAACAAGGCTGTGCCCACTGCTGCTCTGTTTCGTCTTTGATGAAAACCTCTGCACGGCTCCAAGGAGAGTCAGGCATGTTGCCCAGCAGCATCTGGAGGCCTGGCATCTGACTGTCTCACAGCCGATGACTGGTCACGTCCTGGCATTGATGTCCCACTGGGCCTGGAGCCTCTGGGGCCCCAGCCTCCCCAGGCCTCAGCCTCCTCCTGGTGGCCCCAGCCTCCCCAGGACCCCTCATCCCAGGGGTCCAGCCTCCCCTCACTGGCTTCAGGGTATCCCTGGGCCCTCCTCTCCCTGGGGGCAGCACGTTGATCTTGCCTGTGGTTTCTCTGTTCTCACCTTTCTGCCGACGGCATTCAGGTCCTCGTCACCTTTTCATTGGCTGATTCTTCTGTTCACTTTGCCTGTTTGAGGGTTCATGCATGGGGGGGTGCGGGGCCCTGGGGACACTGGGGCCTGGACCCTCTGTCCAGGGCTGTACTTTCTGGTGCCAAGGGGCCTCTGGAGGCTAGCGGCTGTCGGCCCCGGGGCTGGGTGTTCACGTGGGCATCTCAGGGAGAGTTTCCAGCAGCAGAGCTGCTCCTGAGGGGGCCCCACCATGTTCCCACTGTATCCCCACCCCACCCCACCCATCCACCCCCTTGACCTCCCACTGGACCTACCCCACTGGCCACGGGAACACCTGTGGGGGATGGCCCTCTCTGCACTTGGCATCTCTGGGTGGGGCTGTTCCTGCGGTCTGGGTTTCGCTTTCTTCATCTGGGAAACTCACTCCTGCTCTCAGGGCTCAGTTGCTTTTCTTGGTTCTAGGAGTGATTGTCATTTCCCTCTGACTGTTCTGTGTGTTGTTCACACAATTACTCTGCATTGAGGTCATTTGGTGATATGGGATGCCGAGAGTTTACTTACCTGTTTTTAGGGGAAAAGACCCTGAGGACAGAAATATCACTGCCTCTTCTAGTGCCCAGTATCCAGCACTCAGTACCCAGCACCTAGCACCCAGCACCAGCACCCAGCGCCAGCCTCTGGCAGGGCAAGTGCCTTGCCCACAGCAGGTTTTCAGAGAATTTTGTTCAGTGAGTGCCCACTTCTCTAACCCGAGTACTAATTTTAGACTCTTCCTTTATTAAGAAAAGTTCTCTGCAGAGTTACCATCTATGGGTGGTATGTTGCTGCAAATTTTCATGCAAATTTTCTTGCATGTAACTAACATCTTGTGTCCTGTGATAGCTGACACCCAGGTCCATGGAGTTCAGTATGGTATAAGGAGTGATCCTGATGTGGTTTTTACCCTGAGCCGGGGGGACGCGGTTCGGCCCCGCAGAGGTGACGCTAACATAAATAGGCAGGTGTGGTTGAAAGGTGGACCTTTGTGGGCCTCAAATGCTGCATGGGCTCAGGTGACATCGAGGCAAAGCCTGGGTCACCCCTGCAGGTGTGACGGCCAACTCCGCTGGCAGCCCCGTGGCCTGCTGGCAGGGAGCCCCACAATGTGATTTCTCAGGGTCCTCAGCAGTGGAGGGGGGCCATGCGCACACACCACCCGCTGTCTTTGCCAATGGATTCTGCAGCGCCTTCACACATGGGAGCTCACTGCAAAACAATTCCCAGATGAGGTCAATATTTGCCCTTACACAGAAGGAAGCTCAGGGTTCAGAGACGGTCATTCATTTCTTCATTTCATAAGCATTTATTGGATGGCTGAGCCAGACACACAGGCAGGCACTTGCCCAGACAGGGGATGTGTCAGAACCCAGACTCCTCCTGATTCCCGACCTGAGCTCTTCCCACTACCTCATATGCCTGGAATGAAATGCCTGAAGAAATGGGGGTGGCAGGAATTCTCCCTTCTGTGAGGAGTAGAGATGAGATACCGGGAACGGAGGTGACCAGGAGAACGCGGACATGGACCAGACGTCTGTTGCCTTTGCAGGAGCCCCTGGGAGACTCTGGTTGTATGAGCTCAGCCCTTCTTCCAGTTTTTCACAGAATCAGGGCCTCTCTCTTCTTGGTCCAGCTCATCTATGACATTGTTTCATCAGCTCCCTCACTTGAGAGGTGCCCAGAAGGACGGCCACCTGCTCACCCTTCATTTCTGTCCGTTACAACCATCCCCACAGAACTGTCTGGGCAGGGCCCTGGGGGTCCCCAGCCCTGATTCCTCCAGGTATGGTGTTTGTCTCTGACTTGCTCATGTTTGTGGCGGCCTGTGTCCAGCAGTGACCTGGAAACCTGGTCTTTCAGCTGAACCAGCACTTTCTTAGGACTTGCAGACAAGTGTCACCCATGTGTTGTTCAGGCATCGCTTTCACAGGTGTTTGTGTGCAGATAATGCACTAGCAGGTGAATCTTCTCAACTGATTTTAAGCCTCACTACAATCCTTGAGATGCAATGTGATCCCCAGTCTGTGGTCGAGGGTTAAGTGGTGTGACCACAGCTCATAAACGGCAGAGCAGAACATGAGCTCCTATCTCCCGGCCTCGGGGCAGGACCCCAGGCATCACGTGGAAGATTCTTAGTCTGGAGCCCACGCTCTGCCAGCAAAGCCACAAGGATGGACTTCTGGTCCCTAAGCTCCATGTGAACATACACAAAGCTTGTGGTCACATGTGTCTTTCTCAGGAAGACTTTGTAGCTTTAACTAGACTCTCAGAGAGACCCACAGCTACAGGGGAATGGGTAGCGGGTCGTGACGCCAGGTCTGCATGACCGCTCTTCTTGTCTGCCCACTGAGCTCCTGGGGAAGACCAGCTCTTTCCTGCCTAAGTTTCAGGCCTTTTGAGGTCTTGGAAACGTAGCATCAGGTTTCATTTACCACGTGAGTAATTCCGCCCAAACTCCAGGAGACGGTGGCGGAGCCTGGTGTCCTTCAGTGCTTGGGGTCGCAAAGAGTTGGACATGACTTAGCGACTGAACAACAACTCTGCCCAAACAATCAACTTCTATGAGGTTGGTCATAAATACTTCTAGTGACAACCAGTTTTCCTCTGTCATCTGTGATGTAGTGTGGACCCAGACTCAGGTGAAGGGGATGTAGTAATGTTTGGGGGTAAATGTTGTAGCCATGAAAGATTGTCCCTCTTGGAGGCTTTTTACATCCTCTCCTTGGAAAGCTGACCCTTGATTCTGCTTCCTAAGATGAGCGGCCGTGGTCAGTGTGAAGCCCACCTCTGGTCTCCATCTCTTCCAGTCACCCCGTTCCCCCACCGCCCCACCATCCTCTGGGTGCTGCTCACGAGACCAGCTCTGACCTGCCCTGTCAGGACAATGAGAGGCGTGTGGCCCAGGGTCACTGCCCCAGCTCTTGATCACAAAGCTGTGCTGGGCAGGCAGCATCTGGGTGCTGATCCCCTGAGGAACACCGGGGAGGTGGCCAGCTCAGGAAGAGTGACAGGTTCGCGGATGGTCCGAGGGTGACTGGGCAGGGGAAGGACCAGCCCCCTATGCAGACCTGCTTGAAGCCTGGCTGTAACGCCGGGCCTGGTGCCTCCACCCCTCACCCCGGGCAAAGCACCTGGGCCTGGCAGCCCCCTGCTTCTCTGGGGTGACACGGCCCTGGCTCACATCTCCGGGGCTGTTTGCCCTGCTTTTCTGTAGTATGTGGAGTGACTATGTCAGTGGATATTTGAATTTTAAAAGGAGAAATTAAAAAGAGTAAAAATCTGAATTTTATTTCTAACAAGCCAACGGTGTGGGCCCTGGGGGAGGGCTGGGGAGGTGGCTGAGCTGGTGGGTTTGGATGACCCTGGTGCCTGGCAGGTGCCCATGTGCCTCCCTGCCGCTCCATCTTCCCACCCTAGGACAGAGGCTCTGTTCATGGATGTGAACCCAGAGGCATTTAGTCATTCAGTGACGACTTCCTCTTCAGAGTGGTCTGTGGAAGGAATAGAGCTTTGTCAAGGATGGAAACGTCTTTAGAACTTCTATTAGCGTTATTTCTCAAGTTATACATCCTGAGTAGCAAACTCGCCAAATCTTGGTGGCTTAAACATCCATTGGTTTTTTATTTCTTGTGATTCTGTAGGTTCTGGGCTTCCCTGGTGGCTCAGTGATAAAGAATCTGCCTGCACTGCAGGAGACACCAGAGATGCGGGTTTGAACCCTGGGTCGGGAAGATCCCTCTGGAGAAGGGAATGGCAACTCACACCAGTATTCCTATAGGGAAATCCCATGGATAGAGGACCCTGGTGGGCTATGGTCCATGATGTCACAGAGTCGGACACGACTGAAATGACTGAGCACACTGTGGGTTCCATCCATCTCACGTGGGGTGTCCTGTGCAGCTTGTCCAGCGGGAGCTGAGCTGGGGCCAACCTGCCCAGGCAGCCTCCTCCCCTGTGGGGCTCTCTCCTTGTGGGGTTCATTCTGAGCCCCGTCAGGGCCCCCGGATGCCCAGGCCCGGGTGTTGGTTCTGCTGGACTTGCCTGGTGTGGCCACGGCCCCGCCTTCAGTCTACCGTGGGTCTCTGTCTCCGGAGCCATGCTGTTGCTGGTGGACGGGGCACAGAGCCCGTCTACACAGTCATCCTGTGCTATTTACACCTGAGGACCCCTATCTGAGACCAGGACAGGGGTGAGCCCCACTTCCCTTCAGGAGTAAGAGAGGACCCTGAACTCGCCCTTCTGACCTGGGCCCCGTGGCCACGGAAGCAGCTCCCGGACGAACCTTCACCAGCAACGGACCTAGGTCTTGAAAATGTCTGAAGGTGTCTCTGCATCCAGGCTGCTCGCACAGAAGTGGCTGAGCTGGAGAGGCACCAACTGGTCCAGTGAGGAATTACGTCCCCGCGTGGCTCAGAGACGCCGCCGAGTGGACATGGACGCGAGTGTGGCCCGAGCGGGTGTGCAAGTCCCCAGTCGCGGCCCCAGGTCCCTTCATGAGAACAATGGTCTGGGGATCCCCTCTGGGCCCTGATGCGGTCACCAGCTCCCTGTGGGTAAATTCTGCTCCCCCGTTCTTGTTTCTGGTCAAGCTCTGTTCAGAAAGATGCTGGGAAGAGGGAAACTTCGAAATGAAAACTTTTTATCTTTAAATTTTTTCTCCCTGAACGAGTCTCCCCAGTTTTTCTTTCATTTCCCTCTCACCTTGTTCTCCCCATTAAACACCGTCACCCCCACCATAGAAGTGAGTCGTTTCCTTAAATCTGATCCATTTATTCAGTTCCTTTTTCTGCGCTTTCACAGCGGGCAGGTCACCTCTCCCTGGGTGACTCTCAGGATTTTCCTTCTTTTTCACGCACAGAGTTTGACATTCATTCTCGTGAAGAGAGTGCTTTCACGGGGCTGAGCTCAGCCTCTCACTTTCACGAGATCAGGGATTTTAAAAACATTTTCTTGGAGCCTCAAAATGTTCTGTGCATTTTTCACAGCAGTGACGTATCTGTAGGATTAAACATTTTGCCCTTTGTTTCTTTCCCTGGAGAGTTTGTTTTTGTTGCTTCAGTTTTTTTTTTTTTTTTTTTTTTTTTTTTTTTTTTGTAGTTAACATCTAACATCATATAGGTAACAGGCATACAATATAGTGATTCTATATTTGTACATTCTGTGGAATGATCATCCCAGTTAGTCTAACGAACATTGATCAGCATCCATATTACAGAATTTTGTTTTTTTCCTCATGAGGAGCACTTTTAGGGTCTATTCTTAGCAGCTTTCACATATGCATACAGAATTATTACCTACAGCCGCCATGCTGTATGTGGCATTCTAATGATTTATTTATTATATAACTACAAGTTTGCAGCCTTTGACTCCCTTTCGCCCACGCCCCGACCCCTGCCACCTGCTCTAGCCACCATCTGTCTGTATTCTATGTCTATGAGCTCGGTGCCTGTCTGCTGTTTGCAGTGAGGTCACTCAGTGTTTGTCTTTGTCTGACTTACTTCACTGAGCAAAATGCCCTTGGGGTCCACCCGCGTGTTGCAAACAGCAGGATCTCATTCTTTGTGGCTGAACAAATACTGTCCCATTGTGTGGGGAGCACATCTTTATCCATTCAAACACTGATGGACATTTACATCGTTTCCAGATCTTGGCTGTTGTAAATAATTCTGTGGTGAATGTGAGGGTGAAGATCTTTTCAAGTTACTGCTGTGTTTTCTTCCGATAAATATCCAGAAACGGACTTGGAGAATTTTTTATAAGTGTGCTGACCATTCATTCATTAACTCAGGAACAAGGATTTACCAGGTCATCTCTGTGGGCTCAGATGGTAAAGAATCTGCCTGCAATGCAGGAGACGCAGGTTCAATCCCTGGGTCAGGAAGATCCTGGAGAAGGGAATGGCAACCCACTCCAGTGTTCTTGCCTGGAGAATCCCATGGACAGAGGAGCCTGGCGGGCTACAGTCCTTAGCGTCACAAAGAGTTGGACACACCTGACACTTCCTGTCTCCTGCACACAGGGTTATAGTAGTGACTAGATAGATGAAGCCCATGGAACTCAGTATTTTGTATTCCAAAGTGGTGAGTAACCGTTGCCTGAAATCTTATGGTTTCTCAGTTTTCTGACAATCGTGTAGATGTGGCTGGCAGTTCCTGTCCGTTTTGCTCTAAGTTGGTGTCGTGAGCCACAACCAGGAATGATGAAGTTTTAGACAATGAAAAACAATGGGTCCCTGGGAACCCCAGGCAGGTGTGTGAGGAAGGGTCAGCAGTTTAGTTAAACGACAGTGTTTTAAGTGAATGCTCCGTAACTGCTTCCTCACCACCTCCACTTAGAGCCAGACGTCCTCTCGTTCAGTAGATGGACAGCAGGGTGATGGTGGGTGACGGGACAGAGAGCCAGCAGTGGCAGGAAGAGTTGGGATGAGTGGCCACAGTCACTACGGCCAGTCTACTAGCCCTGCCTGCTTCCTGAGGTTTTTGCCTGACGGTTCCAGCAGAAAATCACCCCAGCCCCCACCCCCTTCTCCTCAGGCACCTTCTCAAGCTGCCGGCTCTGTCAGTTCACAGCGTCCTCGGTGGGTCACAAACCCTTCGGGACGCGAATCCTTGTTCTCTCTCTGCGCCTGTGACCACGTCCGATGCTTGCCGGGGTTCATTCGGCCCGGATTCCACCAGCCCCTGGGAAATGTATCATCGCATCGTCTGGACACCAAGAATTGCCCTAAGTGATGGCCTTTGGGGATGCTGGTAACCACGGGCTCTCGGGTGGGGCTCAAAGTCTTAAATTTCATTCAGTTGTTCCTATGGGGACAGGATGCTGCTGCGTGAATAAGGAAGATGTGAATTGCCACCATGGAGGAATTTGGGATAATCCCAAATTCATAGGGACAAGAGCTCAGCACAAAGTCTTCCTGGTTTCCCCAAACCCCTTGTTTTAGGGCCCATAGGTGGGGTAAAGGGAGGAGGGAGAAAATGGCCTGAGCAGTGTAGACAGCTGACCTGCGTGTTTCAGGTCAGAAACCATCCCTTCTTCTTAAGTTTCCCTAAATTCCTAAATGTTGGCTTAAAACTCAACATCCAGAAAACTAACATCATGGCATCCAGTCCCATTACTTCATGGCAAATAGATGGGGAAACAGTGGAAACGGTGTCAGACTTTATTTTGGGGGGCTCCAAAATCACTGCAGATGGTGACTGCAGCCATGAAATTAAAAGACGCTTGTTCCTTGAAAGAAAAGTATGACCAACCTAGATAGCATATTAAAAAGCAGAGACATTACTTTACTAACAAAAGCCCGTCTAGTCAAAGCTATGGTTTTTCCAGTAGTCATATATGGATGTGAGAGTTGGACTCTAAAGAAAGCTGAGCGCCGAAGAATTGATGCTTTTGAACTGTGGTGTTGGAGAAAACTCTTGAGAGTCCCTTGGACAGCAAGGAGATCCAACCAGTCCATCCTAAAGGAAATCAGTCCTGAAAATTCATTGGACAGACTGATGCTGAAGCTGAAACTCCAATACTTTGGCCACCTGATGTGAAGAGGTGACTCATTGGAAAAGACCCAGATGCTGGGAAAGATTGAAGGCAGGAGGAGAAGGGGATGACAGAGGGTGAGATGGTTGGATGGCATCACCGACATGATGGACATGAGTTTGAGTAAACTCCGGGAGTTGGTGATGGACAGGGAGGCCTGGTGTGCTGCAGTCTGTGGGGTCGCAAAGAGTCGGACACAAATGAGCGACTGAACTAAACTGAATTGAAATTCCTCTCCATCATGAAAACAGGTTAAAGGTGTTTGTCAGAGGTCTTGTGTTTCAAACCCGTTATTAAGTCAGAAGCCATCAGCAGTGACCCCGCTCCTCACTCCTTGGGGGCTGTGGTGGGCGGGACTGTGTGCCTGGGAGGTCCTGCTTCCCAGGTCTTTCTCATTTGGGACCAGACCCTTGCCAAGTGTCCTAGTAAATCTACATCCATTATTAAATTTGTAAAATACAGGGTTTAACTGTATTTCATACTGTTTAACTAAATTCTGACCAAAGTACTATTTTGAAAATTTTATCTAAATAATAAGTGTACATAGTTTAAGGTCTCAAGTGGAATTAAAAGGCTTTCAAGGAAATAGTTCAGTCTTCCCCCACCTTTCTACTCACGGCAGCACTGCACCCCGCGGCAAGCAAAGCCCTCATTTCTGACAGTGACCCCCCAACCTCACTCCCACCCCTGCTCTGATCTCTAAACAATGTGCTTCTTCTGCTGTTTCCTGATCTGGGTCTTCTGCCTGCTCCTGTAGTATTTGGAGGGCTGGCTTCTCCTTATACCGGCGGCTCCCACCCAGCACCCACCCCTTCCTCCGTCCTCATAACAAATCCACATCTCATATTTTGGTAAAATAAATGCTGGTTCCACAGGGACTTCCCTGGAAATTCAGTGGTGAAGGCTCCGTGCTTCTACTGCAGGGAGGCAAGGGTTCCATCCCTGACTAACATCCCACAGGCCTCTCGGCAAAAACAAATACAACAAGACAACAAAACTGGTTCTTATGTTAACTACAGAGAAAATCACTTCTGGACGGAGTTTGCTGTTTACAGTCCTTCTCCTGCCACCACCCACCCTCAAAGGCACAGGGCCCGCACTTCCTTTCGCCGGGTTCTCTGTGTGTCTATTGTTCAGTTTTCCTTGCTCTTCCACGCGCCTGTCACATGCTCGGAAATAGCCGTTGGAGCGGACGTGGTTCTGACCCCTCTGCTCCATTGGCTGCTTGCTCCCCACCCCCATCTGGACGGTCCCACAGGCCTGCCTGCTGCCCCTCCTATATTGGGCTCCTGCTTCCTGGAGTCTTGTCTCGTATCTTCTTTGCTTCACCCCCTCATTTTGCTGGAGTGCATCCTCCAGCAGGTTCTTGAGAACAGGGCTGGGGGGCTCCTCAGCCTGACCTGTCGGCTGTCACCCCGTCCTGCTTGCTTTGTTCTCTGTCACGGAACTGGCCTTGAGTGTGGCTGAGGAGCTGAGCTCTCACCTAGGCACGTGTGTGTCAGGACTCCATCCTCTGGGCCGTGATCCCAAGTGTTTGTTGGGGGCGGGGGTGAGGCTGCCTGGGAACGTGGACACTCGGCGCCTCTGGGAGGTAATGCAACAGGAGTCTGGGCTTAAGTGACTATTGATGATCAGAACCTGGAAACCAAGTCTGAATCGGACTGTCCGCTCCACCAGCCAATACCCCAGCATCTCCAAACAGACAGACTAGATCCAGGGCTGTGGGGTGACTAGGACAGGCTTTGGGGGAGAGGTGAGGACAGGCAGGTGGTGAAGAGAAGGGGAGTGTGGTTCCAGGTAGTGGTCACGGCTGCAGGTGACGGTGACAGAGACGTGGAGAAGCAGCAGGTGGAGCAGTGGGGGTGGGTGGGAGACAAGCTGACCGGGAGGGTGACGATCAGGGTCCCGGCAGGTGCAGGCAGCCCCTCCCCCACTCCCTCTGACCTCAGTCCATCACCCTCCTGAGAAAGGTTGCTGGGCTGAGAGAAGCATCTTCAAAGTGCTATTTGGAGGATTCAGTGATTTATCACAAATGAGCAAAGCCCTTGTGTGTGTGTGTATGTGTGTGTGGTCAGTCTTGTCTGACTCTTTGTGACCCCATGGATTGTACCCGCCCGGCTCCTCTGTCCATGAGGATTCTCTAGGCAAGAATACTAGAGTGGGTTGCCATTTCCTCCTCCAGGGGATCTTCCTGACTCAGGGATCAAACTCACGTCTCTTGTGTCTCCTGCATTAGCAGGCGGGTTCTCTACCACTGCACCACCTGGGAAGCCCAAGCAAAGCCCTTAATAAATACAATTCTTTTCAGTCTAGAAAAATCAACTGTGATTGCAAAAGACCTTTAATGCTGATCTGAGGAACACTGTTTACAGGCAAAGTGGCAATGGAAGGTCCTTCTTCTGGGGGAGTTGCAGGTGGTCCCAGGACAGAGCCGACCTCCTGGCCTCTGTGGCCGGGCCTGCCCAGTGGCCAGCAGATCCTGCTGCATTTGCGCTGGGCCCTGTCAGTTCCCAGTAAGAGAGGAGATAGATGGGCTCCAGATTGGAAATTTACAATAAACCAGCCTCCTCTTTGCATTCCCTGAGATAAGAGGTAGATAGGCTCCAGTTGAGGAAGTAATAGCCAACAAAAACAGGTAAATAGCCAATCTTTGTCTCTTGTTAAACACCTCCAGGGGAGTAATCACGGCAAGAACAAAGAAAGGAAAAAATCCTGTCTGATAAAGGAGACACATGCCCAGAAAGGCTCTTTTGAGTCAGAAGTCAGAGGATAATTCCAGGCCATAACAAGTCTTGCTCCTCCCTGAAGCCTTCACTTCAAGATCCATCATGGTGAGGGTGTGCGTGTGCATCCCAGGGAAGGGTCCTGAGACAGTGGGGACAGCAAGGTAATTGGCTTGAGGGAAGACACAGACCCAGAAAACTGACCCTTTATATAGGATTTAAACTTCCCAAAGGCACGACTCTCTCTCTGAACTCACCCATGCATCTTTTGGCAAGTACAGTTCTTTCCAATAAACTTCTTTCTTTACTCTGTACCTTCTGCCTCGTTGACTGAGTTCATTCTTGATTAGGCAGACAAGACTAGGGACCCTAGCCCTAACTGCTGGCACCTGTGGTCCAGTGGTTAGGACTCCTGGTCTAAGAGACTAAGACCCTGCTTCTAGCTACCGCTTGCTGTTGCTAGCTGCAAGCTGCCACTTACTGCTGCGTGCGTCCAAAATCACCAGGAGGGAGCCCAGTGGAAAATTTTGAGCTGCAGTGAGAAATCGTGTACAGGCTTGGAAACTGAAGATGTTCCTTTAAAAGAAAAAAATCAGTGCTTTCTAAAGTCAAGTGACAGCATTGACCATTATCTGCTCTTCTCTCCTGCCAGCTCTCAAGTTTTCTTGGGATGTTATCAGGGCAAGGATCAGAACAATGCTTGCTTCTGTTTTGTTTTTAACCTGAATCATGAATGACCAATCGGTAGATGTAGGCCAAGCAAGGAGGCTTCTCTGACGCTGGACTTTTGCAAAAATGTAGAGGCTGGCCGGTGTCCGCTGTATTTCCTCGTCTTTCCCCAGGGAAGGTCCTTTCTGCGTTTGGTTGTTGAGGGCTACTGAAGATTGTTTGGGAACTTGACCGCTGTGGCCACATCCTGGCAGAATTTCTTGCCGACTGTTATTTATTATTCTACAAAAATCAAGCAAGCGAAAGCTGTCTCTCTCCAAAACAAACCCCCAAACCCAAACACACACACGTGACCCACAAACACACACACAAAGAAACCCACAAACACCCACAACTCTGCTATGATTGGTGCTGAGGAGGATGTGTCTTAAACGGCAAGCAGAGCCTTCACTGGACTGTGGGACCATTGATACATTTCTCTTCTTGAAAGAGGGACTCCAATTAACAATGAACATTTTGGGGGTCCCCTTTTACCCAGTTTAGTTTTCAGGGGTCTGGCGGGGTCGTCCAGGGACTGGCTCCCGTCTTCACTGTGTAGAGCTCACGCCCCCTTCCCCTTTGACCTTGCACCTGCTTCCTGGCGATTCGTGACCCTCTGGTCCCCACTGGGGGCTGCTAGGGGCCAGGCCACATGGTCTTCAGCTTTCTGCCGAGGTTGAGGAGCCTGAGTCCATCAATGGGAGACCACCTGCACTATGAAGACCAGTGGAGAAGCATGAACCTACTGTGGGCAGAGTGGGTCACAACAAGTCGATGACACCTGACATTTATCCAATGTCTGCCATGTTTGGGCTGAAGCCTTGTTCATCTTTGTCTTGTTTAACCCTCAGCAATCCCCTGGTGGCTCAGATGGTAAAGCATCTGCCTACAGTGCGAGAGACCTGGGTTCGATCCTTGGGTCAGGAAGATCCCTGGAGAAAAAATGGCAACCCACTCCAGTACACTTGCCTGGAAAATCCCATGGACTGAGGAGCCTGGTACTGTTGCAAAGAGTTGGACACGACTGAAGCGACTTAGCACAACCTTGTAAAATATATCCTGATTCCTCACTTTACAGATAAAGTGAGGATTAGAGTCTCAACAACCTGCCCAAGATCACATGACCCAAAAGTTAGGGAGCCACTACTTTTTAAAAAAACTTTCAGGGACTACCCTGGTGGTCCAGTGGTTAAGACTTTGCCTTCCAATGCTAGGGGTACAGGTTCGGTTCCTGGTCAGGGAACTAAGGTCCCATATGCTTTGTGGCTGAAAAATCAAAGCATAAAACAGAAGCAACTTCATGCTGATGTTTTTGGCAGAAACCAACACAATACTGTAAAGCAATTATCCTTCAGTGAAAAATAAATAAATTGAAAAAAGAAGCAACATTGTAACAGATTCAATAAAGACTTAAAAGAATGATCCACATCAAAAGTATCTTTTAAAAAATTCCAACTAAGTAGACATTTTTAACCATAATATTGTATAGTCTTCCTGGTGAGACCCACATCTATGGATTCTCCTGTGTTAGCTTCCATTCCATGGATAGTTGGATGAAAAAGGCTGTCATTCTCATTCTCACACATAAGAACTCTAAACTGTGCCTTTAAGAGGGTGTGTGATGGCATTTAGTTACAGTCTTGTATTTAACACAGATCTTTTCCTCTTTTGCACTTTTCTGACCTCTCTGATGACTGTTTTGCTTAGAGAAGCTCTGAGTCAGCAGCATTTCCGGGGACCTGCAGGATGAACTCTGGCTGGAGTGGGAAAAGGAGGACTTGCAAGCCTGCTCCTTGCCTGAGCTCGCCATTCCGCATCAGCACAGCGAGGAGACCAGCACTTCTGCAGGAAACAGCCATCAGGGCTGCTCATCCCAATTCAGGAGCCACTGGCCACAGTGGTTGAGTTACATTTAAATTCGTAAAATAAAATAGAAACCCAGTTCTCAGCCCCACCAACCACACGGCGAGGCCTGATCCCCCACGTGACCGGAGGTGCCGCATGGGCAGCTTTGGTGTGGAATGTCCACCTGACAGAGTCCACTGGATGCCTGCCCATGCCAGCTGCCCCGCACCAGGCCCCACAGCCATGGCCACGGCCACAGCCGCTTACAGAGCCGGGGCAGGCCCAGCTTCCGATGCCTGGAGTTCGTATTCCTAGAGATGAGTCTACACAACTTCATATAAAGGAATGAGACATGGTCTTTTTTTTCAGGGTGGAGAATCAATTAGCAAGATAGACATGAAACTGGGACAACAACAGGTGATTTTTATTAATCGCCATAACCATTTCTTCAATTTATTTATTTCTCGGAATTTTATGTAATGCAAGTTATTTTAGATTTGTGTTTAATGAATGTGATTCATTTCTTACAGAGGATCTGTTTTTTGCTCCATTTTGTGAGCTCTGTGAATCACTGCTTACACTTTAAGTTTCAAAGGTAGATTGTTGCTTTTCTGTATCTAATGTTTTTGCTAAAGGAAAACCTTCCTTCCAGTAGGAACACGGAATGACCAGGTCCGGATGCTGAGAGACTTGGCTCATTAAACACGGGAGGGGTCTGCAGCTGGCAAGCCTGGTCTCTCCACTTTCACGAAGTCTGTGCCCAGGGCCCCCATGTGCTCTGCAGTGACCTGAGGTGGGAACCCCAGAAGGTGCATGGGGGCTGTCTCCAGTTGCGGCGAGTGGGGTACTCTTCACCACACGCGCTCCTCCCTGGTTGAGTTTCACCGAGATGAATCCACACGCTGGCTACGCAGCTTTTTTAAACAATAAAGAGAAGAAAAGTGCGGCCCAGGTTTGTGGGTCACTGATGGGAAGTCAGTGGCAGGGCCGGGCCTGGACCTGCACAGACTCAGAAGGATAGGGAACCAGCCGGACAGGAGGACACGGTCGCCCAGGCCATGGGGTGAGGGGGCAGGCCCCATTCTGAGCCCCAGACGCCTACCAGTCTAGGTGGCTGGTTGTAGGAGGCAGTGTAGCCATGGAGAAGGAAGTGGGCTGATCCAAGGAGGGGAGGTAGGCGGAGGGTCCTGGGAGAACAGAGGGCTCCTGGAGCATATCTGCCCACTGCAGGCAAGAGGGCACCTCTGTCACCAGCCCCTGTGGCTGTCAGGCTGGGGAGCAGGGGGTACGGGCAGCTGCTGGGCAAGGGAGGCCGGGGGTCACGGGCCTGAGCAGAGTCCTGATGGTTCAGGGGGAGGGTGGAGAGGGAGCCCTCCCTAAGAAAGGGCTGCTGGGAACCCTTAGCTCGGTTCCTTAAGCTGCAGGACTGTGTGTATCTCTCCTCCTGTGACTCTCGGCAACCTGTGGTGGGATGAGAAAAGGGAGAGGATGAATCAGACCAAGGCCGCCTGAGCTCAGGCTGGAGGTGCAGGGAGCAGGACGGGGCAGAGTGGGGCTGGTGCTGCTGAGAGAGCTGCAGAAACGGGGCTTCTCGGGATCTGGGCCGGGGAGATGAGGAAGGGCAGCAGGGCCCCTGAAGGGAGGGGCATGCAGCGGAGCAGTGGACATGCAGGGAGGAGAGGGATGTGGTCAGAGGTGGAGTGTGGACAGTTACGGGAGCTGGGAAGTGTGGGTGATGCAAAGCGGCCCCACTCGCCACGATTAGAGAAAGCTGCGTGCAGCAGCAAAGACCCAGGGAGGGCAGCAAAAAGTAAGTGAACGGTATAGTGTTTGCACACAACCCCTGTATACACCCCTGCACACTGTGAGTCATCTCTGCATTACTTACAAGCTTAATACAATGTACAGGTTTTGTGGACAGTTGCTGGAGCACAGAAAATTCAAGTTTTGCTTTTTGGAAATTTCTGGAATTTTGGGGGGATATTTATGATTCAGTTGGTCGAATTCAATGATGGGGAACCAATAGATATGAGCACCAACTGCATATTAACACCACTGAACTATATACTTAAAAATGGTGAAGATGGTCAATTTTGTTTTGTGTGGATTTTTTTTCACCACACACACAGACCCAAAAAAAAACAAAAACAAAAATTCTCAGAGAGATCTAAGAAGAATATCCCACGATCTTGAGCAGAAAACACAATATGATAAAGGTTTCACTTCTCCCCAGAGGAACACAATGCAAGCCCAACACAGTTTTTCACGGAAGTTGAAAGGGTGGTTCTAAAATGTATATGGGAATGCAAAGCGTCAAGAATAACCAGGATCCTCCTGAGGAAGCCACAATTGTGTAAGACATTATAGATTGCTGTATGTATGCCCTCTCAATTAATCCTTATGGCAAAAGAGTCATTCCCTGTTTTACATATGAGAACACTGAGGTTTGCAGAGGTTAGTGACTCACCCGGGGCACACAGCAGGGGCAGGTGGCACTTGAACACCCTGGTGAGTTCCATATGTCTCACTCACACACACACACACACACACACACAACACACTCACACACAACACACTCACACATACACTCACACACACACGGAGATGGGGGGCACCAGCTCACACCCGTTGGGGCTTGTGTGCTGTGCTTAGTTGCTCAGTCATGTCTGACTCTTTGCAACCCCATGGACTGTATCCCTCCAGGTTCCTCTGTCCATGGGATTCTTCAGGCAAGAATACTAGAGTGAGTTTCCTTGCCCTCCTCCAAGGGATCTCTCTGACCCAGAGATTAAACCCAGATCTCCTGCACTGTAGGCGGATTCTTTAACATCTGAGCCACCAGGGAACCCCTTGAGCCGAAGCAGGTCTGAACCAACCTTGGGGCAGATTTGAGCCTCTAGCCCGGCGTCCGTCCTGGTTCAGTGGGTCTCTGGGGGCTGTCGAGGTCTCAGAGTGATGTGGTCTGCATCCTCCTTGGTCTCTCATCGCTTTTCTGATGAATTTTGTTGTGGTCAAGTTCCTTTAACTGCTTTGCCCTTCAATTTCTGTAAAATGGAAAGAATCATCCCTAACCCCACGGGTGGTTTGAAGATTAAATTAAATAACACTCAGATCACAGTCAGAGAAGGCAATGGCACCCCACTCCAGTACTCTTGCCTGGCAAATCCCATGGATGGAAAAGCCTGGTAGGCTGGAGTCCATGGGGTCGCGAAGAGTCAGACACGACTGAAGTGACTTAGCAGCAGCAGCAGCAGCAGATCACAGTGTCTGAACCTGGAGAAGCATTCAACAAACGTCAAGGACTAGTATCATTTATTATTTAAATGCATCATTTAGAACCACGATTGTGTAAGACATTATAGATGGCTGTACACATGCCCTTTCAGTTAATCCTTTCAACAAAGGAGTCATTTCCTGTTACACATCTGAGAACACTGAGGTTTGCAGAGGTTAGTGACTCACCCCGGGCACACAGTAGCAGCAGGTGCACTTGCAACATGGTAGTGAGTTCTCCTTGGATTCTGTTTCTTTGCCATCTTCTCCTCATATCAAGTGCAGCCCTGTGAGGTGAGCTGCCCTTGCTTCGGCCCATGGAGGCATCCTGCTGTCTTTCCTCCACTCTGTTTTCTCTGCGTGTCAGGACTTACCCTGTATAGCTCTTTATTCTTGCCTTTTAAAATTTAACATTATAATGTTAGCACATTTCAAAATATTTAAAAAACACAGGCATGCCTCATTTTATTGCATTCCACTTTGTTGCACTTTGCAGATATTGTACTTTTTACAGATAAATATTTTAGAAAACTGACAAATAACTATAGGGGAAAAAAACCCCACTGATGGAGACTTATTTCTTCCCCCAGTGCACTGAGTGGGTGACCTTGAGACAGGCAGTCGTGATTTTTGAGACAGTTATTTATTTTTGATCAAGAGAAATATATGATCTTTGGTGGCTCTGCTTGTCTTCCCAGATGGTTCAGAGGTAAAGAACCAGCCTGTCAATACAGGAGATATAAGAGATGTGGGTTTGATCTCTGGGTCAGCAAGATCCCCTGGAGGAGGGCATGGAAACCCACTTTAGTGTTCTTGCTTGATGAATCCCCACGGACAGAGGAGCCTGGCGGGCTGCAATCCATGGGGTCACAAGGAGTTAGACACTACTGAAGTGACTTAGCACGCACGTGGGCCTATGAATGTTGGTGTAGGGGCAGGTCATTGTGACCTCCACCCCAGGATGCAGAGCAGTCCTGCACCCACCTACCCTGTAACTCCTCTGCTGCCCCAGCTGGCACCCCACCCTCACCTTAGCAACTGTTCCCCATGACTGGGGTTTTATCTTTGTGAGAGGAAAAGCACAAAGCTTTTCACAATCTGGACTTTGCCCATCACTTTAGCAAATCATTTGTTTTTATCTTAATCTTGTTTTTTTTGTTCAAAACTTGGTCCAATGTCATTTCTCTGGAAAGCATCCTTTAACTTCTCTCATTGTCATCTGGTTCACATACTTTCTGGCTCAGACAGTAAAGAATCTGCCTGCAATGCAGGAGACCCGGGTTTGATCCCTGGGTCATGAAGATCCCCTGGAGAAGGAAATGGCAGCCCACTCCAGTATTCGTGCCTGGAGAATCCCATGGACTGAGGAGCCTGGTGGGCTACAGTCCATGGGATGGCAGAAAGTCAGATGTGACCGGTGACTGAGCGAATAACACACTTTTCTCTGGGCTTCCATAATTTCTGTGTGTATTTCTGATCTCTCAATTGTTTTTTGGATTTTTGGTGGCACAGCCTGTGTGATCTTAATTCCCCAACCAGGGGTTGAACCCAGTCCCTTTGCAGTGAGAACTCAGAGTCCAAACCACTGGATCGACAGGGAATTCCCTACCATTATCAGTTTTAATCTGTGTTAGATTTCAAGTTTCTTGAGGGCAGAGATTATGCCTATTCCAATTTGTTTCTCAACTGCCTATTAAATATGCATATATATGAATATATAACATGTAATTACTTATTATTTGATTACAGATAAGTAACTAAGAGAGATGCTGAAGAGGGTGACCCGGATTCTCCTAAGACTGGGTGTCTGGTTGCTGGAGTTGAGAAAAAACAAAAGGAACAACATGTAGTCACTTTGAAATATAAGAATTTAAGAAAGCTTCTTAGGAAAAAAAACCAGATTCCATATTTGTTAGCTATTGCAACCCCACACACATGCTCAGGTATTCCTGGACAAGTGTTTTAGCAAATATCACTGCATGTGGTGACAGGAGCCAGAGGGGTTGGATCAGGAGAGAGGCCCATATTTCTAGTTCTAGAGACAGGCTTGGCATCACTGCCAAAGTCAGTGGGACTGGGTAGTGGGGTTCCAGACCCCTGACCTCAGTTTTAGTCAGAGTTCTACTTTTGTTTCAATTTGAAGAAGGATTTCTACTGCTTAAAAAAATAAAAGCTGGGGGCATCGCAACCTTAGACCAAATAGCAATGCATCCCACGTCCAGGCCAATTTGCCAGCTTCCCCAAGACTTGTTTCCACTGGGGCTTTCTTTAATTAGGCCCTTTTTTCTGGCATTTGATGCTATTCACAGTCAGAATCCACTCTTGTCACACTTTCTTGAATTTCTGCCATGTTCTAGAAACTCTCGTTTATTCGGACAGTTCTCTGGAGGG
Organism: Bos mutus; assembly: GCF_027580195.1. Taxonomy (NCBI): domain Eukaryota; kingdom Metazoa; phylum Chordata; class Mammalia; order Artiodactyla; family Bovidae; genus Bos; species Bos mutus. Next base: position 35,870,163 of record NC_091628.1, on the reverse strand, counting down.
TCATTCTGGGAAGGTGCTTTCAGCCAAGTCCTGAAACTCCCTCATCAGGCGACAGGCACATCATCTCCCTCAGAGTCCTGCAGTGAGAACCCTGCTCCATGGATAATTGTGTTAGCAATCAATAATCCTTTCACTGAGACTGGTCATTTTTACTCATTTATAGTGTTCATTGTGCAGCACAAAATGATGAGACTTCTAAGTAACAGAAATAATACCACCTTGATTCAAAATCAGGTTTGGAATTAGTATTATAATTTAGTAGTGTGCTAAGAAATCTCAATAACCTCAGATATGCAGATGACACCACCCTTATGGCAGAAAGTGAAGAGGAACTAAAAAGCCTCTTGATGAAAGTGAAAGAGGAGAGTGAAAAAGTTGGCTTAAAGTTCAACATTCAGAAAACTAAGATCATGGCATCTGGTCCCATCACTTCATGGGAAATAGATGGGGAAACAGTGGAGACAGTGGCTGACTTTTTTTTTCTGGGCTCCAAAATCACTGCAGATGGTGATTGCAGCCATGAAATTAAAAGACGTTTACTCCTTGGAAGGAAAATTATGACCAACCTAGATAGCATATTCAAAAGCAGAGACATTACTTTGCCAACAAAGTTTTGTCTAGTCAAGGCTATGGTTTTTCCAGTGGTCATGTATGGATGCGAGAGTCGGACTGTGAAGAAAGCTGAGCGCCAAAGAATTGATGCTTTTGAATTGTGGTATTGTAGAAGACTCTTAAGAGTCCTTGGACTGCGAGGAGATCCAACCAGTCCATCCTAAAGGAGATCAGTCCTGGGTGTTCATTGGAAGGACTAATGCTAAAGCTGAAACTCCAATACTTTGGCCATCTGATACGAAGAGTTGACTCATTGGAAAAGACCCTGATGCTGGGAGGGATTGGGGGCAGGAGGAGAAGGGGATGACAGAGGGTGAGATGGCTGGATGGCATCACCGACTCGATGGATGTGAGTTTGAGTGAACTCCGGGAGTTGGTGATGGACAGGGAGGCCTGGCGTGCTGCGATTCATGAGGTTGCAGAGTCGGACATGACTGAGCGACTGGACTGGACTGAACTGAAGTGATGATGAACTCATCATGTCTTTAACCACAGTGTCTTATTCCAAACGAGAGGAGTGGCAGGCGATGGCCTCCAGGGGAGGGTGATGATGGGATGGGAGGACCAGACAGGTTTGGGAGCAGGAGCTCCAGATGAGGAGGAAGAGCAGGTTCCATGGGTGCAAGCTGCCAGCAGGCCTCGGGAGAGGCACCCCAGCAGGAAGTCTCCGGATGTGGAGCAGGTCTGAGTGATGACAAGACCCAGGAGGAGACACTGCTGGGAAGCTGGTGACAGAGTGCAGTAAGGTCAGTGGAGCCGAGGTCAGCTCTCCTGCAGCTGGTCGGATGGGTGACGAGGGGGCTGTGCAGGCCAGTGGCTTTCTCCCCCACCGGGGGGAATCTCCCAGGTCGTAATTGTATCCACCAGCCCCACTTCCTTCTTTCTTCCTGGAGTCCCCCTGCCTCAGTCCTCTTCTGGCCACTCACCTGTCCACTTTTTGTTCCCACATTTTGTGGATTCAGTCTCATCTACTACTGTTTCCAGCTGATCTTTATCCTTGGGGAGTTAGACCTTTAAAAATATAACTCTGTGGTCATTTGAATGGACTTGGGGAGGAGAGGAGATAAAACACCCATTCAATCTGCCATATTCCCCCCCTTTTTTCAATATCATTAGGCTGAAGGAAAGTGATGACACTGAATAGTGAGACAAAATGGGAGACCCCCTAACTTGTGGCAGGGGTGGTGGGTTACTCCTCCTTGTTAGAAGTCACTGATTTCTTGTTTTGAAGACAGATTGTGGAGACTACTTTGGTGGCCTGGAGGTTAGGACCATGTGCTTCTGCTGCTGAGGGCCCAGGTTTGATCCCTGGTCAGGGAACTAAGATCCCAAAAGGGTGTGGCATGGCAAAAAAAAAAAAAAAAAAAAACAGACTCTGAAGAACTGACATGGACAGAACAAATGTCATAAATGAGATGAGACAAGTCAATGAGGACTCTCTAGACAGGAAATGACCTTGATTATAATTCACTTTGATTATAATTCACTCCTTGTCTTGATGGAAACTCACTACTTCCAAAAAAATGATAGTGGGAAGAATCTCTCTTCCTTTTTATTATTACTTAATAGTTCATTTTCCATACTTCCCTTCTGATTAATACAAAAGGTATTACTAAATACTTAGCTTCCTCCTCGGCTACCGCCGGCAGCTGGACTGCACATGGCGTGCTTCTTTTGCAGACGTGGGGGCGCCTGTAGGCTTGAAGGATGACTTTGAGCCACTGCTCAGCTGTTTCCAGGAGATGGATAGTGTGCACTTCGAGGACTTCTCTGAGCTCTGGAGGAGTGTGAAGTTTGGAACCATCTTCTGTGGTAGAATGAGAAATTTAGAAAAGAGCACGTCTGCAAAAGAAGCTTTGGCTTTGGCTTGGCGATATTTTTTACCTCCGTACACCATCCAGATCAGAACTGGTATTTTGTATCTGCTATATGGATTATATAACACCCAACTGTGTCTGAAGGATTGGGATGAAATTTTAAAATTTCAGCAAGATTTGATAAATGTACAACATTTTGAGGCAGCTTATATTTTTTTTGGAAGCTATGACTAGACAGAGCATTTCACTTTACAGCAATGCTTAAATTCCCGTCATACAGAATGAAGAAAAAATCCAACGAGCTGAATTACTGAAGAATTTAAGGACCCAAATGATTGATAATGAAACTTATCACTTATGATGTATTAGAGGAAATGATGAATGTTCATGACCATTATCAGAGAATTAAACATGTAATTTCAGCTGACAAGCCCAATCCAGAAAAATCCCTCAACTTGATAAAGGATGATTTTTTAATAATATCAAGAACATAGCTTTGGAACATCAGCAGTGGCACAAAGACAGAAAGAATCCACCCTTAAAACTGAAAGTTAAAGATGGAGAAGAAAAGAGTGAGAGAAATTCACAACAATCAGAGAGATGTGAAAGGGCAGCATCGTTAACGAAAATAAAATCAAAGGTGTTTTCAGTTGTTCAGGCATTGAGGTCAAAAAGTCACCATCAGGTCAAAGTTGACTTTTCTGACTCTGATTCTGCACCTGGTCAAGTACAAACCAAAGCAACTAGGAAAAGAAGAAACAAAGAAACGTTGAAACCAGCAGGAAGTGGAAGTGTCTTCCAGAGCCAGAGGTGACACGCATAAGGAAGATAAATCTTTAAGTCTGAGTATGCCTGTGGTTACAGAAGAGGATGAGGGGAACAAAAGTTTTAGTGAAACAAAGTTCACTGCACCTAAGAGGAGAAGAAAACAGAGAACAAAACCCTGGTGTAGAGTACTTAATATTGAGCTCTCTGACAGAAAAGATTTATATAGGTTCATCTCTACCAATATTTTTGGACACCCAATGTGAAGAGCCAACTCATTAGAAACTTGATGCTGGGAAAGATTGAAGACAGGAGGAGAAGGGGATGACAGAGGAGATGGTTGGATGGCATCACTGACTCAATGGACATGGATTTGAACAATTTCTGGGAGATGGTTAAGGACAGGGAGGCATGGCGTGCTGCAGTCGATGGGGTTGCAGAGTTAGACACAACTGAGAGACTGAACAGCAACAACTACCATTTTTCTAGATTCTGCATGACCCAGCAATCCTACTCCTGGGCATATACATGGAGGAAACCATGATTCTAAAACATACATGCGTCTCAATGTTTATTGTAGCACTATATACAGTAGCCAGAACATGGAAGCAACCTAAGTGTCCATCAACAGAGGAATGGATAAAAAAGATGTGGCACATATATACACATGGAATATTATTCAGCCATAACAAGGAATGAGATTTTGCCATTTTCAGAGACAGAGATTCTCTGGTGGCTCAGATGGTAAAGAATCTGCCTGTAATGTGGAAGACCTGGGTTCAGTCCCTGGGTTGGGAAGATCCCCTGGAAGAGGGCATGGAAACCACTCCAGTATTCTTGCCTGGAGAATCCCCATGGACAGAGAAGTCTGGAGGGCTGCAGTCCATGGGGTCACAAGGAGTTGGACACGACTGAGTGACTAAGCACAGCACAGAGACATGGATGGACCTAGGGACTGTCATACAGAGTGAAGTAAGAAAGAGAAAACCAAATATTGTACATTAACACATATGTGTGTAATCATGACTATATTTTGAAGATAGGGTATGAAGCACTTGATAAGATTTGCTTTAGATGTGAAATGAAAGCTTATTGGGCAGAGTTCAAATAGAAAATATTTGTGTTTAACAGTGGGTGAATTAAAATATGTCCAAGTACTGGTTACCTATTATATTAAAGTAAGCTATTTGTATTGTTGACTTGGTTATAATAAAATAATAGCACTAAGTTGTAAATTTAAAAAAAATACTCAGCTTCCCTGATAGCTCAGTTGGTAAAGAATCCAACTGCAGTACAGAATACCCCAGTTCGATTCCTGGGTTGGAAAGATCCCCAGGAGAAGGGAAAGGCTACCCACTCCAGTATTCTGGCCTGGAGAATTCCATGGAGTTTTTAGTCCATGGAGTCACAAAGAGTTGGACACAACTGAGCAACTTTCACTTAGGATACCAGAACTAAAATCCTGTGATGCTCAGCCCAGTTTAAGATCAGTTTTGACTGTTCAGAAAAAGTAATCTCATACAGGCAGCCACAGGAGAATTCATTTCACTGAGAATTACAGAAACAATTAACTGTTGTTTCAGCTCCTATCACAGGTCAGCTAAAGGAATGAGCCTGTCCTGAGTGTTCAGTGTGGTGGCCAAATGAGCGTTATTCTTCACGTAGCTGAATATTGCACCAAAATGAAGCTCCGTTCTCTTCAGGAAACGCTGATTGAACTGTTGCAGGTTCTATGTCTGCACTGATGAAACAAAGATGAATGAACGGGTCCCTCAAGCCCTTGAAGTCGAGGGGAACGTGGAGACATGATGGCGAGTGGGTGATAGGCTTCTTGTGGCAGCACAGGTGCCCACAATTGCCCTGGTCGAGGCTGTGCACGGGCCCTTCTGCACATCCATCTGCAGAGAGCTGCCGGTCAGATGTTGTCTAGACATGGCGCCACTTCTCTCTGCTTCCTCGGAACACTCTCTCCCTGAGAAGCTCCTGCCGGTGGCTGCTGCTCGTCTCCTGCCCCAGCACCCCCCACCATGCCCTGTGTCTTATCTCTGGGGAAGGGGCTGGGTGCTTTCCCAGGTGGGAGATGAGCTGGGGTGGGGCCAGGGGCTGATTTTCTCAGCTGGTCTGGACTTTTTCTTTCTCTTTGACACCAAACACACCCGTCAGGGAGAACCAGCCTCTGCTCTGGCCTCCTCATGGTCCAGGCTCCTCTATCTCATCGCCCATCTGCCTGGAGGAGTCTAGGTTGCCTCCCTGCTCCACAGAGCAGCCACTGTGGTCCTCTTTCAGCCAGATCTCCTCATTCACGTACTCAGAACTCTGGAGGACGGTGGGGAGCTGCCATCTCACTGGCGGTCAAGGCCCCCATCCTCACAGGCGGCCGTGCTGTGACCTCCAGTGCTGGCCCTTCCAGTGTATCTCCATATTGCTACAGGGCTTCCCTGGTGGCTCAGACAATAAAGAATCCGCTTGCAATGCAGGAGACCCGGGTTCGGGACCCGGGTTCGATTCCTGAGTTGGGAAGATCCCCTGGAGGAGGGCATGACACCCACTCCAGTATTCTTGCCTGGAGAATCCCCGTGGACAGAGGAGCCTGGTGGACTCAGTCCATAGGTTGCCAAGAGTTGGACACAATTAAGTGACAGCAACACACATCTTGCTGTTGGATTAGACTGTGGGGTGAACCAAGAGAGAAGGCTCCCACCACATTTTTGCTGGTTGGTGGGGGCAGCCCACTCACATATCCAGTAGTTTTCAGGACAGTTTCCAGGGGCAGGAGGTGGCCTGAGACCTCCTCTAGCAGAGGGAGGACCAAGGAGGGACCTGGAGTGGGGGCTCTGTGTTCCCAGTGGTTTTGAACCAGACAGGACAAAATCACACACATGTCTCTTGTTAGTGCTAGGGGGTGTTCTTGGGTAACCACAAGCATTTCTTCAAACCCTCAAAATAACCCTGCAGGGCTAGGTGGTGGATTCCCATTGTACACACTGGGAAACCAAGGCTCAGAGGTGTCACATTAACTGCCTCAGCCTCAGGCTTGGGAGGCCACTTTCTGAACAGATCTATCAGCCCCAAAGCCCCCATTTACTCTGTGGCACCAGGCTGTCCCCTCCCAGCAGGTTGGGGGTCTCATGCAAGGACCCTCTCTTCAAAAGAGGACCTCAGGCATTTGTCAGGCTGCAGAGCTTCCAATACAGAATGTGGATGTCTCCTCTTTTGTATTCTTATCCACATTTTCTTATTTATATTCTCCTTATATTTGATCCATCAAATGGAAATATCCCTTCAGGAAGAATCCTGCTGTTGTCTGGGTGGACTAGATGCCAGTGAGAAGAAAATTTAAAGTTCAGTTCAGTTCAGCTCGGTCATGTCCAACTCTCTGTGAACCCATGAACCACAGCACGCCAGGCCTCCCTGTCCATCATCCACTCCCAGAATCCACCCAAACCCATGTCCATTGAGTCGGTGATGCCATCCAACCATCTTATCCTCTGTCGTCCCCTTCTCCTTCTGCCCTCAATATTTCCCAGCATCAAAGTCTTTTCAAATGAGTCAGCTCTTCCCATCAGGTGGCCAAAGTATTTCAGTTTCAGTCCTTCCAATGAACACCCAGGACTGATCTCCTTTAGGATGGACTGGTTGGACCTCCTTGCAGTCCAAAGGACCCTCAAGAGTCTTCTCCAACAGCACAGTTCAAAAGCATCAATTCTCAGCTTTCTTCACAGTGCAACTCTCACATCCATACATGACCACCGGAAAAACCATAGCCTTAACTAGACGGACCTTTGTTGGCAAAGTAATGTCTCTGCTTTTTAATATGCTGTGTAGGTTAGTCATAACTTTCCTTCCAAGGAGTAAGCATCTTTTAATTTCATGGCTGCAATCACCATCTGCAGTGATTTTGGAGCCCAGAAAAATAAAGTCAGCCACTGTCTCCACTGTTTCCCCATCTATTTGCCATGAAGTGATGGGACAGGATACCATGATCTTAGTTTTCTGAATGTTGAACTTTAAGCCAACTTTTTCACTCTCCTCTTTCACTTTCATCAAGAGGCTTTTAGATCCTCTTCACTTTCTGCCATACGCGTGCAAAACTGACAGCTGTACTGGAGCATGTCGACCCCAGCTGCTTCATGATGGCTGGTTGTTTCAGCCCTGAGAGTCTGTCCCACACTGGGACTTCTGACACTGACTGATTTTTCTAGCCCCGTTGATGGGCTTTATGGCAGAGAACATTCTCGCGTGAGTTTCAGCGGTTAGTACTCACAGGATCTGGTTAGAGAAGATGGTGATTGGGAAGATGCGCATATTGCACAAGGAAGGTGTGTGTGTGTGACTCAGTCAGTGGTGAAACAGCTTCCAATTCCAGGCTGAACCCAGAACTCACCCGGCTAGCGGAACTGCCAGGCTCATACAGGACCCAGCCTTATGCAAAACCCTTGATGTCGTGTACTGCACGTCCTGGGCAATTAGCACAGGCTTCAATATCACCTTGGAGAGGAGGTTTCCTGTCTAATAGTTGCTTTTATCAGATCACCTGGGGACTCTGGGAAACAGTGGTAAAAATCTGGTTAGTGCCTGACACGTAGAACAGTGTTAGAAGATGATACAAACCAGATGGTGCTAGTGGTAAAGAACCCGCCTGCCAATGCAGGAGACATAAGAGATGTGGGTTCGATCCCTGGGTGGGGAAGATCCCCTGCAGGAGGAAATGGCAACCCACTCCAGTATTAGTGCCTGGAGAGTCCCCATGGGCAGAGGAACCTAGAGGGCTACTGTTCATGGAGTTGCAAAGAGTCAGATACACCTGAAGCCAGAAGCCTGGGGGCCTGAGGAGCCTTGAGAAGCTCCTTCCATTATAACATGGTGGTGATGGAACCCACGGCGTGACCCTGGAACCCACGGTGTTGACCCTGGGCCATCACGGGTGAATTTTGGCAGCTGCTCTCTGTTTGAAAGACCTGACTCACATAATAGAGGATCAATATTTTTAACAATATGAGTATAATTATTTTCATTGTTCTTAGAGACAAACCAGAATCCTCTCAAAAACATGATTGGATGGAGCAGCTCCTTTGTCGGGGGCTGTATGTGAGACAGGGTGTCTGTGGCACGTGGGGCAAGGGTGGCATCTTGCTCAGAGCACTGAGACCCCCAGAGATGAGTTATTTTATCATAGTGATCAGTGATATTGTTTTTCATACATTTACCTTTTATTTTGTATTGGGTAGGAGCTGATTTGGAGAAGGCAATGGCACCCCGCTCCAGTACTCTTGCCTGGAAAATCCCATAGATGGAGGAGCCTGGTGGGCTGCAGTCCATTGGGTCACTAAGAGTTGGACACGACTGAACGACTTCACTTTCACTTTTCACTTTCATGCATTGGAGAAGGAAATGGCAACCCACTCCAGTGTTCTTGCCTGGAGAATCCCAGGGACCGGGGAGCCTGGTGGGCTGCCATCTATGGCGTGGCACAGAGTCAGACAAGACTGAAGCGACTTAGCAGCAGCAGCCGATTAACGATATTGTGAGAGTTTCAGGTAAATAGTGAAATGACTCAGCCACACATACACATGTGTCCATTCTCCCCAAACTCTCCTCCTGTCCAGGCAGACACTTAACTTGAGAAGAGTTCCCTGTGCTGTGCAGGGAGGTCCTTGTTGGTTCTCCGTGTTAAATATAGCACTGTTACATGTCCGTCGCAAACTCCCTAACTCTCTCTTCCCCTCTTCTTCCCCAGTTCCAGCCATAAGCTTGTTCTCTGTGAGTCTTTCTGTTTCGTAAGTTCATTTGTACCATCTCTTTTTAGATTTCACATCGAAGGTATGTCATATGATAGTTCTCCTTCTCTGTCTGACTTACTTCAGTCAGTATGACAATCTCTAGGTCCGTGCATGTTGCTAGAGCTGAGTTTTCAAGAAACCCCCGTGGAACAGTGCAGAGGATGGAGGACGGGAGGCTGGAGGACGCTCCTGTGAGGCTCCAGGAGGGCAGGCCCTGGGGCAGAGTGAGGCTGCAGAGGAGGATGCCTGCTGGAAAAAGCTGGGTGACTCATTCGATGTGGAGATCAGGGCAGTGTGGTTCTGCTGCCTGGATGAGCAGTGGGTGGAGGCAACATCTCATCCCATGGGCCACACAAGGAGATGGTGGGTCTGTCTGGGTACTAACTGTGTCGCTTGGATGGGGACAGGTTCGGGAGGAGGTGACAGTGTACCCCAGTAGGGGGGTGCTTTCTGGGTGTGGACCAGAAGCTCCAAAGGAGAGCACATGGGATGAGGAAGCAGGTATGGGGAGAGAGGAGAGTTAGGAAGGAAGGTGGAAGACCATCCAATAGCTCCATCCTCAGCTTAGAAACAGAAGGAAAACTTCCTATGGGTCTCTCTGCTTCCCCAGAGAGCAGTCATCTCACATTTAAGTGACACCTGGGTTGGGAAGATCCCCTGGAGGAGGGCATGGCAACCCACTCCAGCATTCTTACCTGGAGAATCCCATGGACAGAGGAGCCTGGTGGGTACAGTCCTCGGGGTCACAAAGAGTCGGACATGACTGAAGTGGCTCAGCATGCACTTTTCCTCATGCTTTCTAATGTTTTGTTGTTTTTTAGTCACTCAGTCATGTCCAACTATTTTACAACCTCATGTTTTAAGTTACACCAAATGTATTTTACAAATACATGAGGTATAAATTATAAGTAAAAAGATCAGTTTATTGATTCTGCTGGATTTTAGGCCTTCTTTCCTAAATATTGTAACTAGAAGAGCTCTGGGCGCATTATACACAGAATGGACAACACCAAGAGCGAGTGGATGTGGGTGATGATGACCTGTCAGTGTAGGTTCATCAACTGTAACATATGCACCATCTGGTGGGCAACATCGATAATTGGGGGTGGGGGTTGTTGTGTGGGGGGCGGTGGGCACGTGGAAAATCTCTCTACCTTCTGCCTAACTTTGCTGCTAACCTGAAACTGCTCTCAGAATAAAGTCTAATATAAACATGTAAGCCCCAAAATGAGAGGGCCACACCAGCCAAGCTTCATGCCGTGTGCAGCGCTCGCTGCTGCCCTCGATGGTTGGTCTCATTGTGAGTCTGTGCACCTGCTCCTGCCCCATCTGTCCCCAAGGTCCTGAAAAGGCTTGGTGTCCTGAGCTCGAGGGACCGGGGCACCTCCGCAGACACATGTAAGTGGACACTACATTCCAACCCACAGCCTATCAGAGATGATGGTTCTTCATCTAGGAAGTCATGTGAGTTTCCAAAAACGCCCAAGATGGAGACTGAAGCGGGAAGCTGGGAGGTCGGGTGGGGGGGGGTGGGCGGGGGGGGTGGTCCTTGTACTCATTGCCGCCTGAGGGAAGCCTCCTGATTTATGAACCACTGCAGACCATCTGCGGGCTTTGAAATCAGTTTCATGGGTCACACCCAGGATTTTCTAAATAATAAGAATAAAATAGAGATAAAACATCAGAACACATGGCATTTTGCAAGGTATTATTTTGTACAGATTTTGTTTTAGATATTTGTGTGTGTGTGTGTGTGTGAGAGATGATATAAAACCAATTTCCTCCTGTGAGTCACAGCCAAAAAGAGTGAGGAATATTCAGCTTCAGAAGTTACTGCTGACAGAGTTTGGGTGACCAGGCTCAGAGTGTCAGGTTCTGCCTCTGGTCCAGATGCCAGTTTTATGAAGGCGAATCTTCCTTCCCACCCTACTTTTGTCTTTCAGGGCCTCTGCCCAGATCTCCCCTGAAGTCAGGAAGGAGTGGTGCGAGCACCTCCTTATGAGAGACAGAGGAGTGGAGGGAGCTGAAAGGTCACTGGTGGTCGGTGCCTGGGGACGAGCTAGCTTGCAAGAACATCTCGTTGTCACTGCCCTTCCTCTTATGTCCGGACAGCTCCCACCCCCACCCCTCAGCCCCCACCCTGTTGCCTGGCTGCAGATTTGGGGATGAAGTAGTCTTGATGTTGGCTGAGATTGGCTTCTGTGCTGGTCTATTTGTGGCCTAATTACTATAATAACCTGGGCAAGGCGTGATGACAGGTGAGACGTCTTAAATCCAGGTTTATCTCTGTTCTGGTTGACCATTTGACTCCTACCAGGAAGTTATTCCAGTGATTTATTCTCTGCAGTTTCAATACAAGGATTTTGGCCTTTGACTCCTCCATGTGAAAATATCTAAGATTTATTTGATGGTAAAAGATAAAGGCATTTGAAAGAGTGGACACACCATATTATTACCAGATCCTCAGTCTGAGGGAGGTTCACTGAGGTTTATCCCAGTGTGAATTAAAACAAGTAATGTGGTTTGCAAACTCCTTTAAAAAAAAAAAATCAAAAGTCAGAAGTCACCTGAAAATGATTTCTCCTCTGAGTTCTACTGTTAACGATATATCTTTTTAAGCAGTATCACCTTTATAAGTTTTAATGGAAATCCCAGTGGGAGGGGAAAAAAAGAGAGAGAATAAAAGGAAAAGAAAAATACTAGGTGTAGTATCAAGGGTTAAACCTAAAAATAAAAATCACCAGCAAGAGGGCGGGAGAGTCTAGGTGCAAAAAGCAGGAGGAAACAATGCAAGAAAAAGAATGAAAATACTTTTTTCTTTTAAATGATCATTTTTAAGTATCAAAACTGTTCTCCCTTTGTCATGGAGCCCTTGTGAGCCTAGCTTGAGAACTCAGTGGAGTGAAGGCTGAGAAGTCGATCTGGGACATAAGACAGGCGCTTCATTCTGATGCCAGGCTGATAAGAATTGTAAGCCATTCTTCCAAGACTTCCTGTGCACTGAGGAGTTTGTGAAATCCATCAGTAATTTCAGAGACAGCAAATCTCAATGACCCTATATTTCCTTTCATAGTCACTCTGCTATGGCTGGTAATGAGGAGGAATTTACTGAGCTACTGACTGACATGTGAAGGTTTAAAATACATCAAAGGATGTTACCCCAAAAAACACCCTACTGAATAGGAAAAAATATTTAGAAATTGTATATCTAGTAAGGGATGGATTAAATGGGGCTTCCCTGATGGTTCAGGCAGTAAAGAATCTCCCTGCAACGCAGGAGATCTGGGTTTGATCCCTGGGTCGGGAAGATCCCCTGGAGAAGGGAATGGCAACCCACTCCAGTATTCCTGCCTGGGAAATCCCATGGACAGAGGAGCCTGGCGGGCTACAGTTCATGGTGTTGCAAAGAGTTGGACATGACTGAGCAACTAACACTTTCTTTCAAGGGCTTAAAAATACAGAATATATAAAGAAGTTCTATGACTCAACAACGAAAGAAAAACCAATTTGAAAATGGGCATAGAACTCAAATAGATGTATCTCCAAAGATATACAGATGCTAAGTAGGTATTATGCGTGAAAAGGTGCTCAACATCACCAGTTGTTAAAGAAACATAAAACCACAATGAACCTAAAGAGTGTCATACTGAGTGAAGTCAACAGAGAAGGAGAAATAAATATTAAATGACATTCCTTATATATGGATTCTAAAAAGAAAAGATACAGATGAACTTACTTACAAAACAGAAAGATACTCACAGACTTAGAGAATGAATTTATGATTGCTGGTGGGGAAGATGGTAAATACGAGGAGAGACAGGGAGTTTAGGATGGACATGTACCCACTGCTATATTTAAAATGGATAAGCAACAAGGACCTACTTACAGCACAGAGAACTCTGCTCAATGTTATGTGTCAGCCTGGATGGGAGTGGTGTTTAGGGGATAATGAATACATTCACATGTATGGTTGAGTCCCTGTGATGTTCACTTGAAACTATCCATAACATTGTTAATCGGCTATATCTCAATATAAAATAAGAAGTTTTTAAAGACCACAATGAGACATCACCTCACACCCATAAGGATGGTTATATATATTTTTTTTAGGATGTGGGAAAATTGGAGCCCCCTTGTACACCTCTGGTATGTACCAGAATGTGAAATGATGCAGTCGCTGTGGAAAATTGCCCGGTGACTCTTCAGAAAGTTAAACAAGCTGAACACGTGCTCCAGTGACCCAATGCCCAGTTCATTTCAGTTCAGTTCAGTCACTCAGTTGTGTCTGACTCTTTGCGACCCCATGAATCACAGCACACCAGGCCTCCCTGGCCATCACCAATTCCCAGAGTTCACTCAGACCCACGTCCATCGAGTCAGTGATGCCATCCAGCCATCTCATCCTCTGTCGTCCCCTTCTCCTCTTGCCCCCAATCCCTCCCAGCATCACAGTCTTTTCCAATGAGTCAACTCTTCGAATGAGGTGGCCAAAGCACTGGAGTTTCAGCTTTAGCATCATTCCTTCCAAAGAAACCCAGGGCTGATCTCCTTCAGAATGGACTGTTTGGATCTCCTTGCAGTCCAAGGGACTCTCAAGAGTCTTCTCCAACACCACAGTTCAAAAGCATCAATTCTTCGGCGCTCAGCTTTCTTCACAGTCCAACTCTCACATCCATACATGACCACTGGAAAAACCACAGCCTTGACTAGACGGACCTTTGTTGGCAAAGTAATGTCTCTGCTTTTGAATATGCTATCTAGATGGGTCATAACTTTTCTTCCAAGGAGTAAGCGTCTTTTAGGGATATACCTTAAAGAATGGAAAACCGGAGCTCTGAAGATGCTTGTACGTGACTGTCCGCAGCAGCATCCTTTGCTATGACAGCAATGGGAACAAGTCTTGTGTCCACTACAGATGCGGGTATACCCCAAGCACTTGCACTGAGAGGAGTATACCCAGGGTACATGCACAGAGTGGAGTATACATGGGGCACGTGCACCGAGCAATGGGCAGCTGACCCTGCAGAGGAAGGAAGCTGGAGGACAGGCCCAGTGAGAGCACCCAGACACAAGAAGACTATCCTGCATGAGTCCACTTACACCAACCCTGCAGCGACTGAAAGCACAAGCTGGCTGCCAGGGGCCAGGTGCAGGGAGCTGGGAGTCGGTGTTTCAGGGTCACACAGTCTGTTTGGGGTGATGGAAATGACCCGGAAATGGATAACGGTGCTTGTTGTAAACATCGTGAATGCATTTAAAGCCACTCACTGAATTGTACACCTAAAAATTGTTAAATAGCATCTTTTATGTTATATGTTTATTTACAATGTTAAAAGTTAATAACGTAATTTTTCCAAAACTACTGTATTGTGAACTTTGAATTGTTTTGTGTGTAAGTTAATCTCAATAGAGCTGTTTAAAAAAAATAAAGATGTGAAAGCAAAGAGTAGGTAAAACAAAGGCTGATCTTTGTAACGTGTGGCTGGAGGGGTCCTGAGGTTGGGTGGTGGCTCACAGCCCCCACTGGGTGTGGTGTGTGTCACTGGGGATTCCCTGGTTCCAGCACTTATTTACTTTTAAAGATATTGCTGAGTCAGGCAGAATTTTCTACAGCCGTTTGTGTTTTGCTTGTATTCACTTTCTTACAAAAATGGACAGTTGAGACAAAGAAAACGAAAGGTCCAACTATTTGTCTTCATTTCACTCCAAAGCAAAACAAGAAGAATTTTCAAAATTTTTTTTTAATAGAAAGCAGCACCGTTTCTGTATTTCCTCCTTTTCATAAAGAAGTTCTTAAAATGCCCCAACCACAAGCATTTTCTCTGAGAGCGGGGGGCTCACCTGTGCGGTGTTGGTGTTGGTTGATGCCCTGGCTGGAGGGATGTGGGATGCACCTCCCGGGTCCAGAGCCAGCCTGGTCAGCAGACTCCCCAGCAGGACTCCCCAGGTGTTCGTGATTCTTGGGGCTACAGCAGGGATCTGCATCGCTGACCAGTGACTTCAGTTGCTGCTGAGAGCCTGGCATGAAGGAGTTTGCTTTCTGTCTGGACTGGGCGACTGCAGTGACTTGGTGACTTGGTGGAGAGACACGCGGCGGGGGAACCTTTGGTGACATCTCCCACCTGCCTCCCACCTGCGTCCATGTGCTGGGACCCCTGGTTCCTGGATGGATCTGGTTAGAACACTGGCCGTGGCCCAAGTCCTGCTGCCCTGGGTGGTGGAACAGGACCACATTGGGTGGGGAGGGGGTTGCTCATGACATTCTCAGGCAGCCGGGAGGGGTGACTGCATAAGGACTCGGGAGAGAACTGCCAGAGGAGGCGGTCTCCAGACCCTGATCTGAAAGCTGACACAGACTTTAATCCAGATGACCTCAGAGCCAACCCACCCCCCAAGCAGGAACTCATCAACAGTGCTCTTCAAGACTTTCTTTGCCTTTTCTAAATGAATCATTCACTAAAGACACAAATCATTCACTAAAGACACAAACCACTAGATGGAACCTTACATATTCAAGTATTACTTAGACTAATGAAAACCCAAAACTTGGGAAAGATTGAGGATGAGATAGTTGGATAATATCACTGACTCAACAGACGTGAATTTGAGCAAACTCTGGGAGGTAGTGGAGGACAGGGGAGCCTGACATGTGGCAGTCCGTGGGGTTGCAGAGTTGGACATGACTGAGCAACTGAACAGCAACAATGAAAATATTTCAACAGGTGAGGGATTCACACTCCTGGGATGCCAGAGCTTTACCTAAAAGGGAGCTACTTCCCTTCACGGTGCTGTCATTTTTCTCATCTTTAAAGGAGCAGATGACAGTTGTCTTCATAGTAATGTTTCTAAATGCTTTCCTTCGCTCTTTGTTTTTTTAAGAGAACTGGCCCTCGTAGGACGTTGGACTATTCCCCACCGGTGACATTCTCTCTGGGGAACAGCTTATCCCCTCAGGACAAGGAATCCCAGCAGGAAAGTGCTTCGGGTCACACACAAGGTTGCTTTCATGGCTGCTCGTTGTTTGTGAAGGTTATGTAAGTGGCAACGTCAGAGCTGAGTCCACGATTATTAAAAAAACACACAGAAGTAACAGGCCAAAGACACTCAAACCCTCTGCAGCAACGTCTCTACGGTGCGCATTTTATTCCCAATGCTCAATAAAAATGGTACAAACAAAGAGACAGAAGAAAACCCACCACCTTGGCGTCATCAGACACCTTTTATTACACACTGACTCATCTCCTTCTCTGGTCATCCCTTACACCTCAGCAAACTCAGCTCCTGCCTGCCCGTTAACTGTTGACTGCAAAGAAGTGAAATCTACTGCCGCGCTTTCCAAGTAGAAAAACCAAACATTAGGCCCCCTTTTATATAAATGACCACAAAGTACTGAAAACCAGGAAAGTGATGAATCAACACCCACTGTGACACACGGGAAACACAGAACTAGCAAAGCCCACTGGCAGTCAGTAACGTCAGTCAGCGGGTTCTGTTAGTGAGACAGCTGTTTTCTGTCATGTCGTGTTTGGTCGTGTCAACTTTCCTACCTTAGCTCTGGGGTGAATGAAGCTTGGAACCTTGGAAGCAGCCTTGGAGAGGCAGACGCGGTCCTCTAGCACTTCCTGGGGGGTGCTAAGGGTGAGAACCCCTAGCAGCAGTATGCCTACCTTGCAGGAGCCCCCCAGGACTGGTCCCAAGTAGGGGAGCCAGCTCCTCCCTCCTGACACCATCCCCACCATGTGGACACAGAACTTTAAGGCACTTGCTCACCTGGCACCACGCCGGTGCTGCTGTTGAGGGCAGCGCGCTGAAGTCCTGGCCGGCGATGACACATTCTTCTGACTTTTCTAACAAGCCTGTCAAACGTGAGTGAGTGAGTGAGTGAAAGTTGCTCAGTCATGTCCGACTCTTTGAGACCCCATGGACTGTCCATGGAATTCTCCAGGCCAGAATACTGGAGTGGGTACCCTTTCCCTTCTCCAGGGGATCTTCCCTACCCAAGGATTGAACCCAGGTCTCCCGCATTGCAGGTGGACTCTTTACCAGCTGAGCCACTACTAACTGGTTTAGGTGCAAAGGACTCTTTTTTTTTTTTCCAAACCCCAAATACAAGCTAGCTACTTGTATTCATGATCCTTAGATCTTAGATCCTGGCATGCATGCTTAGTTGCTCAGTTGTGTCCAACTCTGCAACCTATGGAGCCCACCTGGCTCCTCTGTCCATGGGATTCTCCAGGCAAGAATACAGGAGTGGTTGCCATGTCTTCTTCCATGGGATCTTCCTGACCCAGGGATAGAACCTACGTCTCTTACCTTGGCAGATGTGTTCTTCACCACTAGCGCCACCTGGGAAGCCTCAGGTTTGTGATATGAAGTAGAAAAACACAGGACATAGAAGAGTAGTGGTGTTCAGAGCTCCACTCCCAAAGACGACTGTGTTAACCTCCTGTGAACATTAGACAGGACATCTCCCCTGGCAGAGATGAAGACAGAAGGACAGAAGGAGAGAGATTCTTCCATAAAAATACAGTCATGCTGAAACGTCATTATTACTAAAAATATTAAATTTGTTTTTACTTGAATTTAATAGAAGAAAATTAAACTGAAGGATTTTTGAAATTCAGAACTTAGGGCAAGAAATACTATTTCCTAAAAATCACCCTTGGTTTTCTTTTTGTTGTTGTTGTTGTTTTGGTTTTTAAGATATTTATTTATTTGGCTGAGCCGGGTCTTGGTTGTGGCATGTGGGTGCCCCCTGCATTGGGAGCACAGTCGCAACCGCCGGACCACGAGGGAAGTCCCCACTCTTAGTTTAAACGGAGAAGCTGTAAGAAGAATTGGAAGGGTGGGTCAGTATTGCTGGTTGTCCAAAGTATGTGCTTCAGGTTTTGAGATTTTGTTGACTCACCTTCAAGAGACTGTGTAGGTCATTTCATGTCTCCCCTGTCCCATCCCCCCACCATTTTTGTCCGTCCTGTTCTTATCTGTGCAGGGGTGTGGCCTCCACAGCTTGTGGCCCCAGCACTGCTCTGTCTTAGCTCACGAGGGCTCTGGACCCCAGTGCCTCAGCCCTTGGTCTCCTCCCCTCACTGCTCAGCCTCTTCCGTGGCCTTCAGGCGGGCCCAGGGCCCCCTGGGTCTCCTCGCCTGCCTGCTGCTGTCCCTGCATCTGTGAACCATGCCATGGGGAAGTCAGGGATCACACTGCACTGAGGGGGAGGCGCTTGTGTGTTTTGATGTTTCTGCCCCAGGTCTGAAGACTCCGTCCTTTGCCTTAAAGTTTGATAGCTTAACTACATGTTTTGTGTGTTGTATACAGTCGGACATGACTTAGTGACTGAACCACCACCACCAGCGTGGAGATTTCCTGAAATGTGACTCTTTTGACTCAAAGTTCTGTTCCTTTTCTTTCTCTGGACAATGCTCTCGAGTTGCAACTTTTGGATGCAATCTCTGTTACATTTCCTGAGTTTTCCCATCTCCGCCGTGTTGGTTGTCCTCGTTACTCACATCTGCTCGCTTCTTTCTAGTTAGATTTTCTCATCTTTCTCATCCTTAAGGTGATGTCAGACCTCTACATCTTTCTTGGGCATCCACATCCATCAGCGTCCAGCTCTGTCGCTTGTTTTTCTGATCCGTCTGTGAGTTAACAGGTTTTGATCCTCAGTGTGTTTCCTTATGTTGACAAGCTCTATTTTAATCTCTTTCTGTAATTTTTTTCCATTTTGACTGTTTTGTTTACTTCATATTCTTATTAAATGATTTTCTTGAGTGAAACAGTTGTGAGGGACCTACATTTACTTGTTGAGTTGAACGACCGGGATGTGAGCACAGGTGGTGTTTGTATTTGCACCTAGGAGGTTTGGGGGGCAGGCAAGCCCCTCTGCACACACCATCAAAGTGGATGACAAGGTCCTGGAAAAGGAGGACCTTTGAGTTCTCCAAGGAGAACTGCAGAGCTGAGAGAGGCAGGAACCTCCAGGCCCAAACCCACTTGTGCTGACCTGGAGGGCTCATTCAGGACTTGATGTGAAGGAGAATCGACTGCAGTCTAAATTTGCGCCCAGATCCCATGCAGGGAGAAGGATGAGGGGAAGGGACCTAGGAGAGAAAAATTGAACCTTTTCTGGAAGGAGAGTCCATATTATTTTTATAGACAGAAAACTCAGGGATGTTAGTGTGCCTCCCTGCACCTGTCTGGGCTCCTGGTCCTGACAGCCTCCACCAGCTTCCCTGGGGGCTTCTCGTCCTCCCATACCCTGAGTGATGGTGACCATGTCCCAGCTCAGCCTCCCCTCAGCAATGCAGGGGACCCCACCCCAGACACGGGCGGCAGGTCTTGTGCAGCCCCAGGGCGGCTGTCCGTCACTAGATGGACATTGGCCTTAGTGAGGACGCCCCTGAGCCTGCAGCCTTCTCCCTAGCCCAGGCCCACAGGCTGCTTCTCCACTGGGTCCCTGGTCCATTTTACGCAGCTGAGTGGACTGTCAGCTGTGGGAGGGGGACAGCCCTTGGATGCCAAGCCCCAGGGAGCGGGCTGTCTGACAGCCAGGGGGTGGGTGTGGGGCACTGGACGTCCCATCAATATAAGACTCCTCCTGGGCCTTTTCTTGAACAAGGACTCACCTTCCGGGTCTCCTCCTTCTCCACGACAGCAGGGACCAGACCCTAGAATTAGAGCTTTTTAACATGTTCGGCATAAATCCTGATTACCATCTCCTGAGACAGAAACTCAACAACAAGAACAAACAACCTGATTACTGAGAGGCTGATCCAGGGCCCTTCCACTGGGAGTCATGTTTGCAGTAGGTGGCATGTGCCTGTGCAAGACTGTGTGTACATATATGTATGTGTGTGTGAGTACATATGTGTACATGTGCACACGTGTGTGCATGTGTATGTGTGTGTGGACTGTGCCATTCAGAGGGAAACAAGCAGGCCACAGGTGGAGACAGTCCTGAGCTGGCAGGACAGTGGATTGGCCTGGAGCACACAAAAAAGTTGAAGCAGAGATACTGCTCATGGCAAATACTTCGCCTTGATTTCCACACCTAGAAACCCTGCCAGGAGCCGGCTTGCACTTCCATGTGCCCAGGACAGAGTGTGTGTGTTCTGACCACAGCGGCCTCCCCTGGAGAAGTGAGTGGGAAGCAAATGCTCCCCCGACCCTGGCCACTTTCTTACTGGGTGACTTGGGGCAAATCACTTCACTTCTCTGAGCCTTGGATGTCTCATCTTTAACTGGGGCTAATAATTATAACCACCCCACCCACCTCTCAGAGTTGTGAAAGAGTGTTGCTGAAGGTAAGTCACAATAGCAGTGCCGCTGTTATTATTGTGATTAATCCTAATAACAGCCTTGCTGGCCAGGCAGGGCACTAAGTCACTCTGCAAATGGTCAGCAGCATAGGGCTGAGTCATGCGGTGTCACAACCTGCCTGGGGAAAATAGAACCAGAACCCGGGCTTCTGAAACTGAGTCCAGTGCTGTCCCCTCTGTAATACAGATGACCTTCAACTCACATTTTATTCACGGTGGATAATGTCAATGTAACTGAGAACTATGACGTTAGATCTTTTTTTCTCTCCTAAACTATGATATGAGACTTGAAACAATGTGTTGAATTTCCTGCCCTAATAGTTTTTTTCATCAAAACTGTGTATAGTCCTGTTCTAAATACAGATTCTCACAACTCAGTGATCAGGAAGAGCACAGGAGAAATGCAAAACTCACAAACAAGACTGCCAGTAGTGGGGCATAATCAGCAGTTATCTTATTAGTAATGCTATTAACTTTGCAAACTTCCCTTTGAGAAGTTTTAAATCTTGGAAAAAGTAAAGCCATAATATCTGTCCCCCCTACCACCTCCCTCCCGTCTCCCCTCCCTCCCTCTCCCCCTGCCCCCACCCTCTCTCTGGTTGAATTCTGATCCAGCCCAGGCTGGGTGGACTAAGGGTGAGTGGTCTGCGAGCTGCTTCCTGGCCAGCTGAGGGCACAGTGCCTGGTACACGATGGGCTCTCAGACCTGCTCACTGGATACATCATCAGTGCAGTGGGTCTCATTAGTCCTGCAGGCGTGAGAAGGACGACAACACAGATATGAACTTGAAGGTCAGAGGCCTAGACCCCGTGCAGGCCCTGCCTCTGACCCACGGTGAGGTCCTGGCTGCATCCTGGCTTCACCACTTCGTCTCTCTGGGCATCCACTTCTCTAAAAGGAAAGGGTTGGACTGGATCAGGGATGGGTCACAGGTCTGCAGCTGTGCACCAACCCCAGCCGCAGTCCACCGTGCTGATGGAGGGGCGGCTGAGAAGGCCGGGGAGGTGTGGCGGGGCGCCGTCCAAGGAGGGGTGACGTCCCCTGGGGACTGGACACTGGGCTGACACCTGCTTTCCCTGGATCCCATCGCCCCTGAGATCTTGCAGTTTATGAATCTATAACCAACAAGGGTGCTCAAACTTGGTAGAAACTGAATTTTAGAAACAACTCAGACCACGCTGGGTGATTTCTGTGCTTTATGTGGGAAACCTTCCTCCCCTGTGGCCCTACGGTGTAAGAAATAAAGACTCAGACTGTACTTGACGCCGGACCAGGGTTCCGGGTAAAGACAGCTTCTGTGAATTCTCCCGCCATCTCTAGGATGTAAAGGGAGTGCGGTACTATTTGACTCATTTTATAGGGAGAGGATTTGAGTCATAGGTAGAATTATCATCCCTGGATCATGGGTAGGTACAGGTGTATATTTGGGTCACTTAGCTCACCCATATTTTCCCCTCCCAGAAAAACGGGTTTCAGCTAATTCCATGTATGCCCTGCCTCAGCACCACTGGGCGGTTCTCACTGCTCTCCCCTGGACCCTTCATCCTGGCCACAGTGATGATTTGTGGCTGCTCCAGAGAAGGGCCTGGGTTTGTCTCTGTCACCACCTGAGGCTCCACCCCATTGAAACTCGACTCCAGTCAGGAGCTTTGGGGACCAAATCCAACAACAACCTACCTCGTTTGACTTTTTTCCTTTCACAGCTTGTGAGGGAACATCTACTGAGCACATCGTTGATGCTAACTGGCCACTTTGTAGGCCAAAGGGATGCTTGGTCCCTGGGGAGTGACTGTCACTTGGACAAACTGCCCATTAGAATGTGCTAAGGCTTTGTGGTAACATCCCTGGAAACAACAGCATTCACAATATGTTTATATTAGAGTTAGATCTGAGTTTCAACCTTGGTTTGACTCATTCATTCACTCAGTTGTGTCCAACTCTTTGCGACACCATGGACTACAGGCTTCCCTTCTTACCAACTCCTGGAATTTGCTCAAACTATTGTCCATTGGCTCCTTCTTTTCCTTCCTTAATGTGGTAAAGTGTACACAAAACCAAACATCTTAACTGCTTTATAGTTGAAGGGGCAGCTGAGAAGGCCACTGAGTCATGGCCAGGTGCCATGGAGGGGTGACATCTCTTAAGGACTGGACATGAACCAGACACCTGCCGTCACCGGACCCCATTGTCCCTGAGAACTTTCAGTTTATGAATCTATAACCAACAAGCATGTAACCAGCTCAGGGCGTTAAGTGCACTCACACTGTTGTAAAACATCACTTGCTCACCCTCAGCAGCCCTCTCATCAGCTTCTTATCAATTCCAGTCCTTTTCTGCCTCCTTTCTGGACACTCAAGTAATCTCAGTGGAATTTGTTTAAAATTATATTGTTGAATGTACCTAGTAAAATTCTTTGCAATTCTTCACTTTGAAAGCTTCCCCAGAAAGCCCACCAGTGAATTTACTGTAAGTTGCTTGATGGGCTTTTCCCTCAATAGGAGAAGGACCAGACTCTCCCCATATGTAAACCCAGATGTTGGAGGGTGGACTCTATCCACTGTACCCCACGTGCTCAAATAGGAGTCTTTCAGAGAACAAACTGCCCTGGAGGTGACACAAGCCTTCCTGGACAGGACCCTAGGCTGGAAAAGGCAGGACCCTGGGCATGTTCGGTGGCTGGACAGCTGGGGAACCTATTGGTCCCTCCTCTGCACTGATATCTCCTGGCCACACAGGACCATGGAGCTGGCTGATGAACTCACAAACATGTTGCACCTGCTGTGTGCTGGGAACACGTGGACCATACATGCGTCAAGCCATTTGGGTGAATTGTTTTCCAAATGACAAGCTAGTTATTCCAACACCACCAACAGTGTGATCCACTATAATAACTGAATTATCATGTACACCTAATTTTTTTTGAAATTTCCTCCTCTGGTCTGTTGATCTATTTCTACATGTGTGTGCATGAGCACCATCTATTTTATTATGACAGTTTTAATATGTGATTGAAAATATGATTCTTTATTTACATTTTTGATGGAATTTAAATCTAGATTCACATTACAAAAGCTTCCCATTGGGAATACATTAAACTTCCATAGTTTAATGTGAAATGTCTCTGTTTTTGCAAAATTATGTTTTTTCATCTAGCCACTGGCTTCCCAGGTGGCTCAGCTATAAAGAATCTGCCTGCAATGTGGGAGATGTGGGTTCAATACCTGGGTCGGGAAGATCCCCTGGAGGAGGGCATGGCAATCCACTCCAGTTTTCTTGTCTGGAGAATCCCATGTACAGAGGAACCTGATGGGCTACAGTTCATGGGGTCGCAAAGAGTTGTACATGACTGAGCAGCTAAACAACAAAGTTTTTTCAGCTAGGGCTGTGGAATTGTTGTTGCTGTTCAGTCGCTCAGTTATGTTGGACTCTGCAACTTCATGAACTGTAGCACACCAGGCTTCCCTTCCCTTTCCTCACAATCTCCTAGAGCTTGCTCAAACTCAGTCCGTTGAGTCGGTGATGTCATCCAACCATCTCATCCTTTGTCATCCTCTTCTCCTCCTACCTTCAGTCTTTCCCAGCATCAAGGTCTTTTCTAATGAGTTGGGTCTTTGCATCAGGTAGCCAAAGTATTGGAGTTTCAGCATCAGTCCTTCCAATGAATATTCAGGGTTGATTTCCTTTAGAATTGACTGGTTGGACCTCCTTGCAGTCCAAGGGACTCTCAAGAGTCTTCTCCAACACCATAGTTCAAAAGCATCAATTCTTTGGTGCTCAGCCTTCTTCATGGTCCAGCTCTCACATCTATACATGACTACTGGAAAAACCATAGCTTTGGCTATAAGGACCTTTATCAGCAAAGTAATACAGCTCTCCAGTTATTCAAGTCTTTTTAAGGTTGATCAAATAGAGATGACTTTTACAATTTAGTGAGAAAACTGACAATCTTAAAATAACTTATTAAAAAATTGATGAGTGTCCATAGGGGAATATCCACAGGACTTTGCAGATTGCTGACTGATCACTTGAGTAGCCACACACACACAGGCAGGCTCACTCATGCTCAAGCATCTCAAGACCACCCCTCACTGCCTCAGGCCCTTGCCTGTCCTGCTTCTTTGACTTTGGGTGCTACCTCTCCCTCCCCAGCCTCCATGCTGTCCCAGGGTGACTTTCTGTCCTTAAAACCTGGCCATTTCACCCCTGCGGTGCTCCCCTTCCCTCCCTGTACACAGTTCATCACCGCTGGGGTCACTTCTATGCTGGCCATGCCTCCACCAGGCGAGCCTTGGGCAGGCATGCTTTCCCCACCCTGACCCTCCGCTGTCTATGGGCAGGAGGTGGCCAGAGCTCAGTCCTGGCCCGCCGCTGCCCGGATGATTGCTGCCCTGGGTGAGGCCCCAGAAGAGCCGGCTAAGAGGTGGCCAGACCAAGTGGGCTCTGTTTGCTCCCTCCGCCCTCTCTGCGGTGAAGCTTCACGTGGCCCAGGCTTCTGGGCCAGTGTTGTCCTTGGCCGAGCCTGGAGGAACCAGCTGTCCTGGGTGGAGAGACAGAGGGTCTCAGAGCGGACGCCCCACACCCTGCTCTACTCTGAACCGCTCCCTTTGCAAGACTCCGCCTGAAACGAGAAGAGTAAGAGGAGGCCCTGCCCGCCCCTCTCCCCAGGTGCCCAGCAAGAGCCCTTTGTCTCTGCTGGGACTGGCCGAGGCCTCGACGGGTGGGAGGCACGCCTGTGGGCCCATCCAAATATTAGCTGTGGACGCGTTCCTGCTTTGAAAACAGGAGACGCTGCGCAGGAGCCTCGCCTCCCACAGAACACAACCACTTCTGTTTTCCTTTTTCCAGTGGATCGAGGTTGACACCTGCCGTGACCTTCCCTTCACTTTGCCAAAGTTTGGGAGTCACAGTTTTTCTCTACTGGGGCCCAACAGCAGGAGTGAAGCTGGAGAAACAGGAGAACGCCCAGAGGGTCTACAGGGACCCCTGGAAGACTGACAAACCTCGTCATGTCTTGGTGGAGGGGCAGGCTTGCCCTAAACTGATGTTAAATCAGTGCTTTTCCTCCTGCACACCTGGTGTGAAGATGGTTCCAAGACACAGCTGTAGCCTGTAACCAAAATCAATATTTTCTATCTCACTATCTGATCACACAACAAAGCCCAATTTATCAAATTAGAAAAATGCTGCACAATGAGGCAACATTGAGTCATGGCTTTAAAAAAAAAAAATTACTAGACCCAATTGCGACTCTTTGCAATCTCATGGATTATAGTCCACCAGGCTCCTCTGTCCTTGGAGTTCTCCAGGCAAGAATACTGGAGTGGGCAGCCATTCCCTTCTCCAGGGGACCTTCCCGACCCAGGGATCAAACCCACGTCTCCTGCACTGCTGACAGATTTTTACCATCTGAGTCACCAGGGAAGCCCCTTCTCTTTCTTTAGGAGACTCAGTTGAAGCTAGATGTGGCCTGTCAGGATGGGTCTTCTCAGTGTAGACTGTAAAGGAAATCGACAAGTTATGTCAGGAAAAGTGAGGCTGGCTGACTTCCGAGTGTGTGCAGTGTTCCTTGAACAAGATCCCTGCAGGCTGGCAATGACGGGACCTGAGGCCACAGGGAGGAGTGGGCATGGGGTCCAGTCAGCACCTCCCCACGAGCCCAGGCTCCAACCTTGCAAGTCTACTGTGCGGAGAAACTGTATTTTGTATGGTTTTAAAAACCGCTGTAATCTGAAAACAACTCAAATGACCATTAGCTGATGAACAAATAAAACATGACCCCTCTGCACAGTGGAATATTAGGCCACAAAAAGGAGTGAGGCGCTGACACACAGGGGTGAGCCTTGGAAACGTTATTCTAAGCAGAAGTCAGGAAAGGGCCACATATCATACAAGTCCGTGGATATGAAGTGTCTCACGTCCAGTAGTCGTGTGCTGGGGACGCACATAGCGCTTGCCTGCCCTCACTCTCTTCTCTCCTTCTTAGGCTGGAGGCTCGCTCACTGGGCAGCACAGAGGCAGGGTGAAGCCAGACTCTCCTCTTGTGTTTGGAATTTGACTGCTCCCCCCGCCAGAGTCTCAGCCAGAGTGACCCAGGCTCTGATGACAGGAGAGCGAGAGAATTGTCTTCCTTTGGTGGCTGCATTCAACATGGAAGACAGGATGAGTTACCAGGTGAGGTTCATCTTCCCTCTCTCCTAGGAGCTTGCCTTCTGGGAAGCATTTAATTGTCTTGCCACCAAACCAACCGTGAGAAACCGCAAGTAGGGGGGTCACTGTGCTGATTCTACAGACCCTCCAGGTCACGTGTCAAGGGCCCGGCAGGGTGGCCCTGGTTCTGGCCCAGTTTTGCCAGGTCTCAGCCCCCAGGAAGGATTCCACTAGCAGCGTCCTCATAAAGCCTCTTTCTCTCTCCTGACACATCCTGGGTTGCCGCGAACTTCACTGCCATCCATGCGCGAGGCCAGGATTAGGCTGAGTCAGGGCTCAGCTCCAGAGCAGCGCCTGCACCAGCTGCAATGGGAAGAGGTGGTTGCAGGACATCAGCGGCTTTCAGTGCAATTTAATCAGGGCTGGAGAGATGGGCTCAGGTACAGGGGTGAGTTCCGGAGCAATGCCGGGGCCCTGAGGAGCCTGCATGTCACCTTTGATCTGGACACCTCCAGCCCCAAAGTCGCTCTTCTGCCTCCATCGGGCCTAGAAGCCACAGCTGCTCTCCTGACTCTGGCCAAGTCACCTTGTAGGGACCTGCAGGAGCATATAGGCGCCCACCTCCCCTCCCCCTCCCAGCTGCAGGCCTGTCCTGGGCTTCCCAGTAAAAGGGCCCCCCCCACCCCCGCCAGGCTTCCCTTGAAGCTCAGTCAGTAGAGAATCTGCTTGCAGTGCAGGAGACCCGGGTTCGATCCCTGGGTTGGGAAGATCCCCTGGAGAAGGAAATGGCAACCCACTCCAGTATCCTTGCCTGGAAAGTCTCATGGACAGAGGAGCCTGGTGGGCTGCAGTCTGTGGGGTTGCAAAGAGTCAGGCACGACTGAGTGACTAACACTTACCCACCAGACCTTGGCTGCCGGTCCTCAGAGGGGCTGCCCCTTGCCCAGGCCCCAGCGCCCACAAATTGGACCCAGATCCCTAACCACATCGGGGCTGGAGAAGAAGACTCATATTTGTTTTATGTGAGGATGGGTGCCAGGAACCAGGCCTCGGCCCCACACAGAGGCCCGAGATCAGGAGAGAACGCCTCCCAGATGGGGAGCCAGGGGCTCTGCCTTATGACCACGCTGCCCCGGCCTTGGTCTGGCAGGCGGGCCTCCCTCTGTCTCACTCGGGCTCAACGCCTGTCCTGCACCCAGGCTGGACCCTCTGGGCCTTCACCACAAACTGTGTCTTCAGCCCATCTGTCTCCTGAGACCCTTCCTTCCCCCGAGGGCCCTCCCCGTGAGCCATTGCCCCACAGGCTCCCCCAGACCACTCGGGGTGTGCGTCCCCCAAGCCTATGAGGACACTGGTTGATCCTGTATAATAATCGAGTCTCTGAGAGGATCACAAAGTCCCGGAGGAAGAACAGGGACCAGGCCTGTGGTCGTCTCGTCTCCCTGACAGTTTGCAGCTCAGGATGGAACAGAAAAAACCCTCGACCCCCACCCTCGGGAGGGCCCACTTCCTGTGCTGTGCACCAGGTGTGGTGACAGCCTGCCTTCCACGTGGGCGGCAGGTCAGGACCAGAGCTGAGCTGCGGGCAGAGGTACCAAGGTTGCCCCAAAACGGGGCCAGACGGAACCTCCCTCTCCCCAAGTCCACTGCCCACGAGCTCGGGATCTTGGCCCACGAGGCCTGGCCCTGGGTCTTCCTCTCAGGCCCCCAGCCCCGTGGACACAGACAGGATGGGCACCGTCCTGGGAAGTGGGAGAAAGGATATGTGGCCCTGGTGCAGCTCTGCAACAGAACTGACCACTGTCTGCGCAAACTCGCTACCCTCCCGCCTTCCCCAGCACACACGGTGAGGAAGAAGCATCCCCGAGCTCTGTGGCCCAGCTGTCCTTCCTCCTCTCCAGGGGGTCCCACCGTTGCCCAGAGGGCCCGGCCCTGCTCTGCAGATGCAGGAGGAGGCTGAGGGTGGGTTCCGGCAGGAGAGAAGAGGGCATCACCCTCTCCCCAGAGCGTACCCCTAAGAAGAGGAAAAGAAAGCAAGCTGACTGGGGATAGATCGGCATGTCTGTTTCCAACATAAACCCAAATTCACTCCAAGTCCTTTAAATCTGCTCTGTATTCTCAACATAAAGTGTTTTCTCCAGAAAATATGATGTGGTGTTGCTCTGAAAAGTACAACGGA
Organism: Bos mutus; assembly: GCF_027580195.1. NCBI lineage: Eukaryota > Metazoa > Chordata > Mammalia > Artiodactyla > Bovidae > Bos > Bos mutus. Next base: position 35,841,544 of record NC_091628.1, on the reverse strand, counting down.
AACATGCAGAGTCCATTGAGAGCTTGTCCAGTAAGATGCCTGGTGCCTGAGAGACACTGCACCTGCCCCGGACTCTGAGTGCAGAACCGGGGCACAAACAAGGAGCGGACCCCAGCCTCATCCCACCCCAACCCGCACCCACCCCATCCCTAATTAATATCTGGTAGCTTGTGAATATGAGCTACAACAGCCAACTTTCCCCCCTCTGTTTTTATTACTTGTTCATTCTTGCCTTTTCTGGGAAAATTCATGCTTGCAGCAAACATCACCCGTTTTCCAGGCCGCACATCTGGTCAGTGCAGGAGCGGGTTAGGAAAGGCCATGTAGACAGCTCTAAAGCAAAACCTGAAGGGCAGCGACCCTGATGGCCACTCCAGGAAACACCTCCATTCAGGAGGCAGCTTGTGTCCTCCATTCAGGGACGTGGTTGGGAGGCTTGTGTCCACTCAGCTCTGGGCGTGAGCGAGGGTACACAGGTTCTGGAGGTTTTAACAAATGTTCTGCAACCAGACTCAGGCCTGTTAGAACTCACACCACAAATGTCAGTGTGCACTTTGTCAGCTATGTGTCCATGGAGCCGATGAAAACCACAGAGGCGCCTTCTCAACTGGTCACCTGGGGAAGGCGCCACCTCCTCACGCCTGTGGACGTGACAGACATTGGTTCTGAGCTTAGTAACTGTCAGAATAATATTTACTGGGACCCATTTTTACCCGGGTTTGGTCTGTATTCACGCGGGGAGTCAGGAGGTTCCTCTGACTTTTCAGCAGTTTCCAGGCTTAGGCTTAGAAGCATGTTTCACTTGACTTTAAATGTTCTGTGTAGCGCTGCTCTGCTTTGGAGAAACTGGAAGAACTGCTGATTCTGTGTTAGAGTTCTCCAGAAAAGGACTTCCCTTGGGTCCAGGGGTTAAGAATCTGCCTTCCAATGCAGCGGATGTGGGTTCAATTCCTGATCTTGGAACTAAGATCCCACATGCAACACAGCAGCTAAGCCCTGTTCTAGAGCCCTTGGGCCATAGCTAGAGAGCCCACACCCCGTTATAAGTAAATAATAAAATTAAATTAAAAGGGGAAGGCCCAGATATGTTCCAGTGTCTCGTAGTTTATAGTCTATGGGAACTTGAATAGAATCTGTATCCTACTGTTGTGTGAAAATTGTGTAAGTCTTAATTACATTGAATTGGTTCATTGTGCTTTTCAGGTCTACTATATAGCCTTCTTCTTTTCTATATATTCTTCTATTCATTTTTGAGAGTTTAATATTAAACTCCAACTAAAAATCATAATTGATCTAGTTTAAAAAATAGTATATATTATCATATATAGTGGAACAATATGTAACTTTGTTTTTTATTTTCCGAGTGTCCCGTAAATATGTTATTGTACTTTCATAATTTAAAAAATAAAAAAGAAAGAGGGAAAAAAAGGGAAAGGCGCTTCTCTGGTGGTCCAGTGGCTAAGCCTCTATACTTTCATTTCAGGGGGCATGGGTTTGATCCCTGGTTGGGGAGCTAAGATCCCACATGACTTGCGGTCAAAAATAAAAAGGGGAAAAAAAAGGAAGGAACATTCAGGATACTGTGTTGCAGAGTTGTGTGTGCTGAAAACTTGCCTGATTTACACTGTATTTTCTACTTGGGTCAGTGCTTTGAAGAATCTATAAATGCTGTGTCATCTGCCTGTCATAAACATGTGTCAAAGGAAGAACTCAGAGCACCAACCAGTTCTCTGATCATGCCCTGGGCACCTCAGACCTGCACACGCCTGCCGTCTGTCCCCCTTCTCTTCCTGCTGCTTCCTGTTTTCGCCACCAAACACGGAGGCAGTCAGTCCAGAAAGGGTGGAACTTGTTTTTTTTAATCTCATCTTATTGCTTCATCAACCCTCACAAATCAGTCCAAGGATAAATATGACGAAGAATTTATGGCAAGGCGGCTGTGGCAAGGCACGGATGGCAAGGAAATGCTCAGGTGGCTTAAGGGGACTCCTGGCTGTGGGTGATTCAGCCTCAGCAGACATACCTTCCTGATCCAGGACAGGTAAGTTCACGCCATGGACACAGACAAACCCTCACCCTCTTCTCCCTACCAGGAAGCCCACGCACCTGCCCATGGGCAGATGCGTGTGCTAAGTCACTCAGTCAGGTCCAACTCTTTGTGATACCACGGACTGTAGCCTGCCAGGCTCCTCTGTCCATGGAATTCTCCAGGCAAGAACACTGGAGAGGGTTGACAATCCCTTCTCCAGGGAATTTCCCTGACCCAAGGATCGAACCTGGGTCTCTTGCATCTCCTGCATTGGCAGGTGGCTTCTTTACCACTAGCGCCCCCTGGGCAGATGTGGAGTTTAGCAATTTAAGGTCGTTACAAGGAAGATGTACTGGAAATTAACCCATTGTTTATTTCCCAGTGAAAATGTGCCTACAGCCCTGGTACACACAGCATTCGTGTATACTTGGGGTCCTTGGAAATGTGTACCGAGATTTATAAACCTTTCTATCTAGTGAAAACCTGATTCCACTCCCAATAATCTGTCCTGGGTAAGCAATTAGAGATGTACTTAGCTTTAGGCAGAGAATATTCTATGCAGAATAATTTATAAAGTAAAAATGTTGACCACATCCTGACTCTCCTACAACAGGGAAAACTGCAAGTAAGTTATGGCAACACGACAGACTGCTATTCATTCAAATCTGAACTTTCAGTCTCCTGCAAGTGTGCCCTCCCCATGTACCGTGATGAAGCGTGGAGTTAACGTGTGGGTCTGAGTTCAAACTGGCCACAAGTCCTGGCTCTGGAATGTCCACGTGGCCTTGGAATGCTTGATCATCTGACTTAGTTCCCTTGTATGAAAATAATGAGGCTACCATAGAATTAAGAAAAATAATTCATGAAAAGTAGAGACATACAGGGCTTCCCTTGTGGCTCAGAAGGTAAAGAATCTGCCTGCAATGTGGGAGGCCTGGGTTTGATCCCTGGGTTGGGAAGATTCCCTGGAGAAGGGAATGGTTACCCACTCCAGTACTCTTGCCTGGAGAATTCCATGGACAGAGGAGCCTGGTGGGCTACAGTCCATGGGGTTGCTGTTAGGCATGAATGAGTCACTAACACTTTCACACTTTCATGCTGAGACATACAAGGGCTCAAGAAACATTTCCAGTAAGTTTGGTTACACAGAAGTCACCGGGTGCTTTGAATGATACTGATGCTTGGGTTCCACACCTGGAAACTCTGATGGGTGGTCTGGGGTGTAGACACAGCCTCCAGACTTCTCGAAGCTGCTCAGGGGGTTCTGATCCCAGCTGTGGAGGGGTGCTCGTGTTGGACTAGCCACCTTCATGACCATGACAGAGTGGTCAGGCATAAGGACCAGTGGTTTGAAGGGCAGGTGCAGGCACAGCCTCTTTCACCCGGGAGGATGGGACCCCGGCCAGCTCCACACCGACCAGCCAGCCAGTCACCAAATATAAAGCAAAACAGGTGCTTGAGCAGAAAGTGGCCATCAAATTGGGCCGAAGACAAAGGTGAATGTTCCAGAAGGCAGGGCAGATGGAGGGGGAAGCACTGACTCAGTGTGAGTTTTCCCTCTGTCCTCACCAGTCTGTGCAAGAGGTGGAGGCCCAAGCACCCTGAGCCTGTGCTCAGGGACGGGGCTCAGTGAACCCACAGGCCGTTCCTGACAAATCAGACGGACCACAGCTCAGCCGCGGCTGAAGGCCATGCCCCACAACAGGGACACCTGAAACCCACAGGCCTGAGGCCCTGCCAGAAACTGACTGCCCCCCTCACCCTACGAGCAACCCACGACAGAGGAAGATGACACAACTCAAAGTCTCCACAGCTTATTCACAATCCCCCAGTCATTTCTAGAAAAGCAATAGACAAGCAAAAAAAACCTGGAATGTAGCCCATAATCAAGATGGACCCGACAGAGTTAAGCACCTTCCCACCATGCTGAGCAAGGCAGTTTACTCAGCTGTGTTGAGGGTTTGAGTGGAATGAGTATTTTTCTGGATTCATTGTTGCAGGCACAGTAACAGCAGTGGCCTTAACACCAGGAAGAGTGCCGAGTTCAGGTGGCCTGTGTTCTCCTACATTACATCAGGAAGTTTCCCCAACTCTTAGTCTTAGAGAAGAATTACTGGCCCCGTTTTCAAAGATGTGCTAATATCAGTGTAAGCTTTCCTCACTCCGTCAAGAGCATTTTCTGAGCTGGCCCACCATGGACTCTGGCTTCCAGACCCCATCCGGTGAGGTGCTCCTCCATTGTTTTTTCTGGGATCGCGCTGCCCGCATGGCAGGTGTCTGAGCCCTGGAAGTGTCGAACGTCGAACCAGGTCCAGCTGCCTAGGCTTTCATAGGGAATCTAACACGATGTGCCTGCCGCCAATTCTCAAGGGCTCAGTTTACTTGTAGCCCACATACTTGGGGGATCCCCTTTTTCTTCCTGATAGAAAGTACAATTTTCTTGAAACACAGCTGCCTTTCCAGTTGTATAAGGAGGTCATGATCAAGTCAGAGGAGACCCCTGGGGTCTGTTGCACCAGGGGTTCTGGAAAGAGCGGGTCAGAAGTCAGCAGGCCAGGAAGCTGGTTCACGACTGACTGGGAGCCAAGGGTTAGAGGGATTGACTAACCAAGGGTTAGTCGAATCCAGGAGGCGGATTCAACTCAGTGTAAAAAAGACCCTCCAAGTCAGGGTCCCCAGGGTCAGATGGGCCCCCAGGGGCCTTGCAGAGATTTCAAGACGGTATCAGGGGTTGGGGGAGCATGGCTGCGGCTGCCCACCTGTGTTACCTGGAATTCCTGCAAAAACACAGATCCCTGGGCCCTGCTGGGGAGGCCCCGAGTCAGCAGGACTCTGAAAGACCCGGAATCCATCTCTTCACAAGAGCCAGGCAGAGCTGAGTCCCTGTGTGGTGGTTTCGGGACACCTGGTTCATCCCTTCCAACCAGGACCGGGCAGGTTGATGCCAGCCTGTGCCAAGCTGGAGAGTGCTTAGCCTGCTCTCACACGCATGTACATGCAAACACACACATGCACACACACAAACAGGTGCACATCAAACACAGGACTTGATTCTGAGCCTTGGCAAGTTCTTGTATCCACATGCGTACACACACGGTGGTGAACCTGGGGGTGGATTTCAGGCTATGGATCTGACATCAGGGACTTAGAGCTGGGAACTGACCCCCACGATGGGCCTGTAGAGCTGCCTGGCAGTCAGTGGGGCACCTGGGGCCAGTGGGTCACCCAGGAAAGGGAACCAAGGACAGAGGAACCAGCCCCATATCCAGGAGCCCAGGTCCCCAGGGGGCACCACATGTGTGAGTGAGGCTCCAAGCACGATTGACAAGGGTTTTTAATTTCTTAGTTGCATTAGGAGCTCACAGACTTTGACACATTGGTTGTGCTTTAGCTCGTGGTAGCTGTTTTTCTTACTGACACAGAGAAAGCCCGGCTGGCGGCCCTGGTTGTTCATGTTCCTTGCGTGCATGTCCTTCCTGGGTTTTCAGACTGTTGCTTGGATTCCTCACATCTTGTGTTAGCTCTTCTGTTTGAGAAGACGTTTGTGTACTTGTTGCTTTTTAATTTTTTTGGTTGCACTGGGACCTCGTTGAGGTGCACAGGCTTAGTTGCTTTGTTAACACATGGGATCTTAGCTCCTTGACTGGGGATGGAACTCATGTCCCCTGCATTGGAGGGCAGATTCTTAACCACTGGACCTCCAGGGAAGCCCCTGTGGGCACATTTCTCATTTGTCCTCGGTGGAGAGTTGCTCCAAGTCACCCAGCCAGTTGTTACCAGAAGAGGCCTGAAGTGGACCATCAAGTCCATTTGTTTGTGGGGCCAGTTTTGTTGAGAACCTGCTCTGTGTGAGATACCTCCAGAAACAAGACTTGAATGATCCCTTGGCCCCTGCAGCTGGCTGGGGGTCGGACGAGTGCTGCTGCTCAAGGAGGTCTCAGGGACCGGCAGAGGGCCCAGAGGGCTTCAGGGAGGAGGTGGCCCCTGGACGCTTGTGCAGGGCAGAGCTGCTCCTGAGATGGGAGGCATTACCTTCCTTGCCTCCAGTCTCCGCTGGTACAATAGCCCAGGGGAGACTGGGGTACAAGCAGCCCCCCGCTAGCTGGACCCGTCCTGCAGCCCTGCCCTTGAGGGGCTCTGGGCCCAGTCCACAGACCCGTGTCTACTCACCCACACTGCACATGAATCCAGCCTCTACATGAAGACACTTAGAGCAACAGAGGAAGTGCTTGGCATCCACAGTCTCCTCTCTGGGAGACTTGTAGGGTCATCCTCACAAGAGGCCTGAGGTTAGGAGGCAGACTTTGGTCTCCAGCCAGCTTCCGGAAGGAAAGGGGTGGTGGAAGTGAAGTTATTTTGGGAATTATTCAGGTTAAACACCCCACTCCCCCCCAAAAAAAGAAGAAACAAAAAAAAAGAAAAAGCATGGTGTATCTAAGGACACAAAATTAAAAGGCAGTTTTTCCAAAAAGGTGAAGGGATCATTATTGGAGAAGGAAATGGCAACCCACTCCAGTGTTCTTGCCTGGAGAATCCCAGGGATGGGGGAGCCTGGTGGGCTGCCACCTATGGGGTCGCACAGAGTCGGACACGAGTGAAGTGACTTAGCAGCAGCAGCAGCAGCAGAAGGGATCATTTGAGATCTAAGCGAAAAGACTGTCGGTCCAGAGGTGGGACTGGGCAGAAACCCAGCACCCGCCGGGGTGGGGGTGGGGGTGCAGGGAGCGGGGCGGGGGGCCAGGACCAGAGATGTTCTCCAGCCCAGGAGCTGACGGCCAGGAGGAGTGGGGCTGGAGCGGCCGGACTCCAGGGGGAGGTGTGGAATCTGGTGTGTTGGGGGAAGGGCAGTGACCTGGCTCAGAGATCTGAAAAAAGCAGAAACCAAAAAAAAAAAAAAAAAGCCAGCCCAAAAGGAAGGAAACAGAGTCTTCCCTCAGCAGAATACAAATGACTGCCCTGTTGAGAAGGAAACAAAAGGTCACCACCTCCAGCTGAGGGACGCCTTGGGACAACTCCCCCAAGTCCCAGGGCTGGACTGGCCGTGAAGCCCTTGAAGGACAGGAGCGTCCTTGAGAGGCTGGGGGTCCCTCCCACCTGTCCAGAGTCACCTGGGCAGGTGAACGTTTGCCGGTGGGGGATGTGTGTTCCTCTCCCACCAAGAGACCCTCCAGGGACCCCAGCCTGGGTCCAGCAAGCACAGAGCAGGCCAGAGCTGAGCCCCAGGGCCCAGCCCAGGAGCGAAAGCTGCAGCTCCTCTGGAGGGCACGGTGTCCTGCGGGCTGTCCGATGGGAGCCCGGCCCTGGCCACAAGAAGGGATGCTGGCAGGGGTGAGCCGCCTGGGAAGGCCCCCTGGGCCAGAGGGAACCAGGGGAGCGGCCCCAGCTGGATGGCCTTGGGCCGGCTCAGGGCAGCTGAGGGTCCCACAGGAGAGCATGGGACCACTGTCCTATCTGCTGTCCTCTCAGGCTAGGAAGCTGGGACAGGTCCAGAGACGAGGACACAGTGAGGGCGAGAGCGGGGCTGAGGAGGCGGCCCCGGGGGAAGGTTGTATGCTCCAGGGCCCCTCCCTGCAGGGTGCTGCTCTGCTTCGCACCCCAGCCTCTGGTCCAGAGCCTCTGTCCTGGGTGCGGCCTCCACAGCCCAGGGTCACCCTCAGGACCCCCTTTCTGAACCATCCCCCATGCCAAGCCCTTCTCCAGGCTGAGGTGACACTGGGCCCGGGTAATAGTTATCTTCGTGTGTTCCCTGTTGGGGCGTCTGGGGATTGCCCGCCACCCTCAGAGGGGGCTTCTCCAACACGCCTGACCCTGGGGTCAACAGCACTGTGGGAAACACCAGCCCAAAGTGTGGGTTTTCACCAAACGGCAGACAGGAAGCTCTGAACAAAGCATCTGCTTTATGACCTGACCATCGTGGTCACTTGATGTCCATCACCAGGACACGTCTTTCCCAGAAAGAGCAGAAGAAAAGATGTCTGTATGCAATCAAACATTTTTATTTGGAATAAGGATCAGAAAAATGAAGGGAACTCCTCAAATGTGTAGGACCACAGGGTCCTCAGCAAGAGATCAGAAAATAATTACAAAAACATTTTGCAGCAGATTAAAATGACTTGAAACTACAACCACCGATCATGATATGTAAACACGTGGAATCACATGAAAGTAAGCAGTCAAATCTTCGGACGATTTGCTCTCTTGTCTGCTGGGAATTGGGGGGGATCCATGGTCCACAGACCCCAGCGGCTGTAACCAACCCCTGCCTGGGGAACGTCCCCTCCAGGCACCTGCCGGGGTGAGGACAGCAAGCAGGGCTCCCTCTGCCGGGCTCCCGCAGCCCCCCTCCCCACCCCGGTGTCTCAAGGCCTCAGGACTGAGGGCTGGTAGTCCCCGCTCGGGGGCGGCAGTGGTCACCACAGCATCACTGGGGCAGCTGGTGCTTCAGCTGGGCGAGTCTCATGAGGCATCCGTCCCGCCACGCCCTCCTGGCAGCCAAGTGCTCTGCGTCATCCGGAACCTTCACGCACATGGCCTGGGAATGGGGAAAAAAAAAGAGGAGAAAGGGGAAAGAAGCGTGAAGGACAACTAATTAAGCAGAAGGAAAACCACTCCTATTTGTGCACACTCTTGAATCTGCTTTCAGAGACAGAAGAAGCCTGGCAAACCCTCAACTGATGTAACTCCCCAGACCCGGGGGGAGCTGACGGCCAGGGTGAGCCACCAGCTCCCTGGTCACACTGCTCGCAGGGTCCCCTGTGACCCTGACAGGGCCGTGGACGGTCAGCAACAGGAACCTGGAGGTCAAGGCAAAGACCCCAGCTGCAGGCAACACCTTGTTTCCGCAGGCAGGAGCTCACATACCTGGTGCACCTTCTCAGCTGTAGCCCCAGAGAATTCGGGAACGGGTCCAAAAGTCTTCAGGACACGCTTCATGCCTTCACTGTACCTGTCACAGTAGCTTAACATACCTGGAAGCAGAAGGAAACAAGAATACCCCCGGGTCAGTGAGCTCCATCTCCACCCAAACCTGGGTGTGTCTGCAGGGTCTGGCCCCTGTGGGTGTTGAGGGCCGGCTGATGGGACACGCACCCTGCTCAGCCACACCGGGGTCAGAACTCAGCCTCTCCCGGCAGTAAAGCCCTGAGAAGCGACCCGACTTCCAGGCCCCCACGGTGCCTGGGTTAGCATCTCTCAGGGACCTCGGACGGCCCGGGTCAGCTCTGAGTCCTCAAGTGTCACGTGAGTCCTCTTTGCACCACAAACGTCTCCTTCAACAATGTGCCTATGAGGTCACCTGTGTACCTGTGTATACCACTCAAATGCATCCCCTGAGAACCAAAGATGGCAAGTTCAACAGCATCCATTCCCTACTTGCCTCTTACCCATGGGCTCTAGTTGGCCCTTCACCTCCTGGGCGACAGGTTCTCTACACGGGCTATTTACCCGCGCAGGGCAGGCCCAGCTGTGGCTGCCAGGTTAGGGCCCCACCAGCCCCAGGGGCTGCAGGTGACCCCTGACCACACGCCTCCCAACGCGTCCGCCGACACGGGGCCTCAGTGGAGGACAGAGTCCTAGGTCTGTGGTGGAGAAGCACGTGGAGCAGAGGCTGACCCTGAAGGGGCAAAGGGGACGCCGCCCTCAGGGTAGCGTCAGGTGTGCGTGGGGGAGGCTGATTCCAAGAGGAAGCCATTGGCTGCCCGCACACGGGGTGGCCTGCCTGTACCGGCCGCTCCGCACACACACACAGCCCAGCCCGCCCCTGCCCGCCAGGCAGGGAGGCTAGGCCAGTCGGTGCAGGCCTGCGCCCGGGGCAGGTCTCACAGGAGCCCAGCGCAACCCCCCTCCAAACCTGCTGAGCTGCCCTGGCCCTCAGCCAGTGTCTTTCAGAACCAGGGAGACTCAGCAGTGGGTCAGACAGGCTAAAAGGATAACAGGGAACAAACAAACTGCAGGATGTGAAGCAACCCAGAGCAGGGCTCACACCTGCCCCACAGACACTGCATGTGCATGTATGCTAAGTCCTTTCAGTGGTGTCCAATTCTGTGCGACCCCATGGACTGTAGCCCGCCAGGCTCCTCTGTCCACGGGATTCTCCAGGCAAGAATACTGGAGTGGGTTGTCATGCCCTCGTCCAAGGATCACAAACACTGCATGATTCACTTAAAAGTGATCTCCAATGGACACGCCTTAAAAAAAAAAGATGCATAACTTCTGTGGGGTTAGTTTTTGTGTATCTACATCTGTGTGAAAGCTTAAATTCACTGATTTCAACTGCACTTGGCTCAAATCATTTCCCTTCTCTCTAAGAAGGATGACACCCACTTTGTCTCAGAAGAGAAAGTGGTCCGATGGATGAAAATTCAAACACACTACTTTTCTGACATCAGCACCTGCACTTAAGCTCCGGACGCTCCCTTTTAAATTGAAGGGTTTTGCTGCATTTACCAGAAGCATGGGGGACAGTTCAGAGCTTGGGGAGGCCCCCCACCGACCTCCACCAGTTCTCCTGGATACGCAGCATGTCTGCAACATGGAAAATGCCCCAAACACTTACCTATTTTTGGAAATTAAATATTTACTTCACTGTGCCTTTTTGTAGGTTTATTTAAACTAAAGGTGATACAATCTAGGCATAAACACAGCTTACCCATTTTGAGGGAGCAGTGACACCCAACAGAAAAAGCTGGAAAGACAGAGAGGAGAGAGCAGGCAGGTGTGCTGTAGTTGTGAGCTCACCCACTTTCGGGGAAAACGAGCTGCCCTGCCCCTCCTCCCCCACCATGAGCCTCGGGATGCAATTCAGGTGCCCTGTTTCACCTCCGGCTACTTAATGACTTCGCAACAAGCACTCCTCTCTCGTGGCCCCAGTGAAGTCACCTGAGAATCCCAGGGGCTTTCTTGTACCTTTTTTCCTACTGCCTTTTATAAAACTTGTAGTTTTAAAAGAGCTTTTCATTTCTTCAGAACAGAATAAAATACGGTAAAACTCATACAATTCATAATTTCCCCCCAACTTGCTCGAAAGCCAATTAATATTTCAGCCCTACTAACATAAGAACTGGAGAAGGCAATGGCACCCCACTCCAGTACTCTTGCCTGGAAAATCCCATGGATGGAGGTAGACTGCAGTCCATGGGATCGAGAAGAGTTGGACACGACTGAGCGACTTCACTTTCACTTTTCACTTTCATGCTTTGGAGAAGGAAATGGCAACCCACTCTAGTGTTCTTGCCTGGAGAATCCCAGGGACGGGGGAGCCTGGTGGGCTGCCGTCTATGGGGTCGCACAGAGTCGGACACGACTGAAGTGACTTAGCAGCAGCAGCAGCAACATAAGACCACTTTCTGCAGCAGGCTCTCAGCTCTCGGATAAACGCCCACTGTCTGCTAGGCCAGCAGCCTGCACTCACTCCAGACACGGGAAGTTTGTGGCGAGTTGGAACCCGTGCTGTGAAGAAAAGTCCAGTGAAGGAAAGTTCTCCCCTCCCATTAGGGTCAAAAAGGAGGGTTTTATTTCCAACTGTAGTTTTGGCTACTCTACACCATGAAAGATGAGTGGTATGGGAATTACTCTAGACTAATGATCTCACTGACAATGGGAAGGAAAAAAGCCACTTCACCTTTCATCCCACTCAGCTGCCCACCCCACCCCCACCCCACCCACCTCTTCTTTGCATTCATGCCCTCTGCTTGGTCAACAATATCCACTTCCAAAAACTCACAGAGCTTAGCTTTCTAGAAGATCCTGAGGGACTTTCCTGGCAGTCCAGTGGTTACAAGTCCATGCTTTCACTGCAGGGAGCCCAGGTTTGAGCCCTGGTCAGGGAACTAAGATCTCTCATGCTGCGTGGCACAGGCCCCCTCCCCCTCCAAAAAGAAGACTTTGAACCTAACTGCTTAAGAGCTGTTTATACGGAATAAGAAAAGATGGGGAAAAACAGATTCTCATGAGATTAGCTCATCTCACCGTTTTTGACTCGAGCCCAGTGTCTCCATCCGGCTTACACCACCCCTGTGAAGGTCACGGCTGCTGTACCAGTTTTACAGGTGGGTAAACTGAGGGGCAGTGAACTGACCTGCACGAGGTCATCTAGCTTGCAAGTCTAGCAGGGCCCCGCCAGCCAGACCCACCACTCACAGCTGGCACTCCACGGCAGAGTAAGCGCGCTGGCCTCCTCTTTCTCAGGCACTATTTTATTAGATTAAAAATACATCCTAAAACATGTCTACCATTTCCAGATAAACTATAGCTTTTAAGACTAGTAACCAGCCTTAACCTGAGATTCTGGCTTTACGAAAACTACACCCAAAAGGAGGCATTCCCGATACGTTCTGGTGGCATGGTGAGGAATCACGCACATGTCCACGGTCCTGAGCCAGATCTCAGAACTGACTCCCTCTGCTCCCTGGAATGCTCTGAAGTTGAAAGCTACATCTGTCCACCACTATCACGGTCAGCCCATTAGGCTTTCTTATCAGCTGCTTTGTTTGAAAAATTGTCGCGGGCCTCCTTCCTGTCTGAACGCTGTTTGTTCTCGAGTTTCATCAGCTTCTGTTTCTATTTGTTTGAGAATTAACTGTTCTCAGTCTCTCCCTATCAATTTCTTGTGATACCTGAATTATTTTTCTCAAGAAAAAAAAAAGGAAGAAAGAAAAAGAAAAACATGACACATACCTCCAGGCAGCGTCTCCTACATGGTGCTGCTTCTCCTCAGTTTAAGACAAGGCAAGCCTGTTTACAAACTATGAAAGCAGCAACTGGCACAGACCCCTCGGCAGCCCCTACCTTCCGCGTTGAGGTGCATGGTCTCCAGGGGCCCAATGAACGCATACCGCAGGCCCAGGCCGTCTGACATGACAAGGTCAAGGTCACCCGGAGACACCACACCTTCCTGAGAGGAGAGAATGGGGTCCAGAGGTAAGCTCATAGGGAGGGCAATTTGTCACCATTGCTCTCATCCTCACTTCTCTAAACAGGACCCCAAACACCCCAGAAGCCCTAGAACAGGCTTCGTCAGATGTGGAATCACACAGCGATCATACACGAACGAACCCTGAGAAAAGATCAGCTTGTGAAATGGTTGGACACCAATTCAGTTCCTGTCCCTATGGTCCCCACCTCCAGTGTCCTGGCTTCTCTAGCTCCCATCACAGCTTCAGGGAAGGGGAGGAGGGGGCACGGCGGATGGGGGCACAGGGGGTAGGGTGTCAGAGGAAACAGCCAGAAGTGTCCCCTGACATCTAAGACCTGAGGCCATTGGAGGAGCAGGAAAGCCATCCTCAGGCTCTGCCGGCCTGCAAGCCCGGCCTTGCCCAGCTTTTAACGAGTTTGTAGAAGAGTGCTTCTCTGACGAAATGCATCTCAGAGCTGTGTGTTTGCAGAGGTGGGGCTGCCGTTCACAGGGCCTCCACCGCCCATGTGTTCCTTTGGGAAGGCCCAGGGACGCATGGTGACAACCTGCATGACCGCCGGCACCCCCGGGATGTCCTGGCACATCCTCCGCCAAGAGCCGATGCCCCCAGCAACCTGGGCTCCCTGCCCCTGGTGCTGGTACCAGGGTGTCAAGCACCTTGTCAGCAGGAAGAGTCCTCCAAGTTTCCTATTAGTCCTAAACCATCCTCGGGCTCACATGACCACTGATGAGAGCAGATCCACTCAGGTCACTCAAATGCTCAGTCTACCGGCCTCCACTCTTGGTGACAACGCTGGGGGGTTAGGGGGGTGTCAGGAGGAAAAGTGCACACGAGGCCTATGGGGCCGCCCAGAACCACCAGAAACGACTGCTAGATGGCAAGGGGCCCCACTTCCCATATCATGTCTCGGCCTGGTCCTCTTCCAGGGCCGCCCTGGCCCCTGGGGATGCTGTGAGAGGCAGCTGGGCGGGGATGGCTGATTCCCAATCCCCCAGCCCTGGTCCCTGGGTCAACATTCCAACAGCCTGGGGTTTTCATTCCAGCACCAAACTGTGAGGGATGTGGACCCGGAGGCCAGCCTGACCTGTGATGTTGTTTGCCTTGGCTCTCTTCTTCCATAACTACGTTCTGCACTTTCAGAGCTGACTTCCAAAGATTTCAAAACACCCACAAAGTGAGCCACCCCAGAGCAGTTAATTCTTGATTTGTTAAGTGTCGTGAGCGGGGACAGTGACCTGACTAGACAAAGGGTCAGAGGGCTTCCCACCACCCAACACTGTCAGGTCCGGAGGACCCACACCTCCTCCGGGCTCAGGGTCCTTCCCTCCTGCTTCATCCATAGAGGGCAGTCAGGTTTTTATCAGTTGCTATTCATTAGCTGAACAAGTTTAGAAAAGGGAAAAGTCTTCATGTCTCCTCTTCCTAACTGCTTCTCTCTGCTCCATATGGATTTTCTGAGGTAGGCTTCTTTGTGTATTAGTCACTCAGTTGTGTCTGGCTCTCTTTGCAACCCCATGGACTGCAGCACTCCAGGCTTCCCTGTCCTTCACCATCTCCTGAAGCTCGCTGAAACTCATGTCCATTGAATTGGTGATGCCATCAACCATCTCATTCTCTGTCATCCCCTTCTCCTCCCACCTTCAATCTTTCCCAGCATCAGGGCCTTTTCCAATGAGTCAGTTCTTCGCATCAGGTGGCCAAAGTACTGGAGCTTCAGCTTCAGCATCAGTCCCAATGAATATTCAAGGTTGATTTCTTTTAGGATTGACTGGTGGGAACCTCAGCTCTGCCCTGAAGGTCATTCAATTGATTGGATGAAGTCTGCCCAGATTATTGAGAACAATCTCCTTACTTGAGTCAGCTGACTAGATGCTAATCACACGTATCAAACACCGTCAGCACTGTGTGTGACAGAATGACCAGCCCTCTGCTTGGCCAACCCTCACAGGGGACCCTCAGGCATCCCGGGTCTGGTACTCTGTGCTCAGGGAGAGAAGGCGGGAAGACATCTCTAAAATACCCACCGGGGGACTTGGACTGGACCTGGGGAGACGAGGAAGAAGGGGGAGGTCCTGGGGGTTGTGCACAGTTCAGGGATGCAAAATGTGTTGAGTGAGGCAAGCCTGAAGACTATCTCCTCTACTGATCACCAGCTACAGAAGTAGTCTTCCTTCTAATCAGCCCATTTTCCTACTAAATTCTGTCATTTAATTATTTATTTTGCATGCCCTCTTATTCACTTGCTTTTCTCACGTTTCTCCTGCCATCTTCCCTGGTCTCTCTCCCTTTTTTTTTTTTCCTTTTCTAGAAATTACTAATTCCCAGATCTTGATCTTCTTCTACTTTGTTTTGCTCTACTTTTCACCACATGTGGTCCTGAATTTTCAACTTTTTCTTGTGCAAACACTTCTCCACCTCAGCCAGCACCACCACCACCAGGAACAGACTTGCCCCCCAGGAATTGGGACAAAGTTATATACAAGTTTCCCAGCCCACAACCAGAGCCATTCAGGCCTCAATCCAGTGTCTTGACCGAGGCAAAAAAACGTTTTACTTGGTTATGTGTTAGGCAATGAAATGTTGTATCTGAGGGTGAGAATGAGTGAAGCCTGAGATGGTCCAGAATCACCCCTGTCAGAGGCTCAGGACAAGGGGTCTCAGGGAAAGAGGCCCCTTGAGGCTTAACCCCAGATTCCCAGAGACGGTCAAGCTCGAGCCACATGGGAATGACCTTAATGCAAGACGGTAAAGCCCAACTGGGGGCGCCGGGCCCACCTTTACAAAGTCTAACCCCATAGCCCGTACAGATCCAAGATTCAGAATAAGGCAGTTACAGACAGTGGAGTTTAAACTAAGAACTACCATGGTGACGAGGAGGCCAGCTTTTCTCATGAGGAAGTACCTGGAGCCATGAATTCATTCCCTCCACGCACACACACTTGCGTGTTTCCTCTCTACACTCGTTGCCAGGCAGCACATGTCCGACGTGCACCACGAAACTGGCTCCAGAGCGAGACCGAAAAAGGCCCCCTCTGCCCGTCCCCACTCACAGCTCCTTCCTGGAGGAGGTGGGGCAAGGACAGGACAGGACTTCACAGGAAGGACTGCCCAGTGCTGCCGGCCAGCTCTAGTCACCCCTAAGCTGGCGGTCCATGAGCTGTGCATTTTCTGGGAAGCAGGGCGGGGCCATTCCTTCAGGATGACCGGGCTCCGAGCACCTTGGAGACGAGCTGACTGAACACGCTTAGCTGATGCAACAGGGCACTGGATCACAACCCTCCCGCCCCTGTGTCCAGAGCCTCAGACAGGATCCTGGGTGGGGGGAGGTGATGAGAGACACGAAGAGGACTATTCTGGCTGGCAGGGCCCCTGGGATGTGCAGCCCCAGGTGGGCCCAAGCTCCGGTAAGGTATCCCTTTGGATGGGGCGACCCTGCTGCCTGAGTCGTTCTGGGAGAAGGAGCCAGAGGAGGAGACTGAACGTGCAAAGAGGCACCGTAAGGCAGAACACCTGAAATGACCTTAAAACATCCCACAACAGGGGAAAGGTTCATTTTTTTCAAAAAGATCAATGAAACAAAATATCACGAACCGTTAAAAATGAACAAAAACTCAAGGAAAGTATTCTTAACACGGACTAGACAAGAACGCAGAAAAAATAAAAGCACTCTAACTCAGGGTAGAGAACAGAAGTGGTATTTTCCCTGTGAGTATTTTTGAGAATAAAGCCTTCAGTGGAAATAAACCAAAAAATGAAAGGGAAGGAGAGGAAAGACTTAGTGCGGATCCAAGGGACAGTCTTAAAGGAAATCAGTCCTGAATATTCATTGTAAGGACTGATGCTAATGCTGAAGCTCCAATACTTTGGCCACCTGATGCGAGGAACTGACTCATTGGGAAACACCGAAGACAGGAGGAAAAGGGGACGACAGAGGATGAGATGGTTGAATGGCATCACAGACTCAATGGACATGAACTTGAGCAGACTCCAGGAGAAGGTGAAGGACAGGGAAGCCTGGCGTGCTGCAGTCCATGGAGTTGCAGAGTTGGACACGACTGAGCAACTGAACAACAAAAGGACAGTCCAGAGCTGTTTGGGCCACAGTGGTGTTACCCACTTCTCTCGTGACAAAGCTCTCAGGAAGAAAAACACCGGTGGTAAAGAGGCCAATAGAAACAAAAAGTCTGAACCTTAAAACCATTCACAGCAAAATCCCTTGTTTGGGCAAATACAAGTGCACCGGGGCTCGGTGAGGCCAGGACTGAGGGTCCTTGGGAAGGAAGCTCTTTACACAGAGGTTTGATGGCAACCCAACCCAGTGATCCTGCCTGGGGAATTCCAAGGTCCATGGGGTTGCAAAGAGTCGGACACGACTGAGGGACCAACACTTTCACTTTGAATCAAGCAGTGAAAGCCGCCCCCCCCAACAGCAGGCACACACAACCCAGTCTCTGCCCCTCTGACCTCCAGGGCCAGCTCCCGCCTGCACTGGGGGCGGGACGAATAGGCTCCTGTCCAGCTGTTACCTGTGGCCCCCTTCTCTGCCTCCTCTCCTGGGCACTCATTCCCACCCCACCCCCCACCTCCATCAGGGGCCCCCGGCCTGCCTGTCAGCTCACACCAGAGGAGCTGAAACCTCTCACTGCCCGAGCACCTGTGGGAGAGGACAGGCAGTCAGGTGTTAGAGTAACAGCACCTCACTTTGTTTCTTTTTTAGAGCTGTTAGAACACTAGCATAAATGCTTTTGCTTTAAACACTGTAAGAGTAACCCCAGGCATGCCAGACAGGTTTTTTTTTTTTTTTAATTGAATGTGTGGTTGGTGTTTTCATTATGTTTATCTGTTAATGGGGCTGGAGTTGTCTCTAAAATAATACATCAGCAGCATGTCTCCTTTGAATAGGGCTTTACTGCTCGCCACTGTGGCTACTCATAAAGTCACCTCCTATAAAACAGTAAACACTGTTATAAAAATGGTCTACTTCTTACAGACCATCGTTGCTGGAAGAGTTCTAATTAACTGATGCGGGATTGAACTCGCGTCTCCTGCACTGCAGGCAGATTGTTTACCGTCTGAGCCACCCAGGAAGCTCAAGTCTGCGCAAAACCACCACTGGCCTTAGAAAAGCTCCTGCAGCCTTCTGGCTCCACAGTTTGTCACATGTGGAGTAACTCAGGTCAGCTATGAGTGGCCTCTGGTTTATCTGATTGGCTCCCAGTGGTCAATGCAAGACATTAAACACTTGCTGAGCGGTGGGTGTGCTTCTGATATAGCTCTGGGGCTTCTTAAAAATGCTGAGACCATGGGGTCCTTCCAGACCTGTCCTGTAACAAAAAGCATCTCCCGTTCCATCGACCTCTGAATGAAAGGCCATTGACAGGAGGCTCTTCCAACTAACAGCTGAGAAAGCAGATGTCGGTTAATCTGGAGGTTGGTAGGAGTCCCCTGGTGGTCCTGTGGTTAGGACTCTGAACATTCACTGCTGGGGGTCCAGGTTCAATCCCTGGTTGGGGAACTAAGATCCCACAAGCTGTATGGCATAGCCAAATAAATAAATAGACAATAAATTTATTTTTTTAAACCCTTAAACTTTTTCTTGAGGGGGAGGAGGGGGCATGTGGCTTGTAGGATCTTAGTTCCCAGACCACGGATGGAAACCAGGCCCTCAGCAGTGGAGCCCTAACCACTGGGAAACCAAGGAATTCCCAATCCCTAAATCTTCAAGTTTAAATTTTAGACAACATAAAATGTAGAGAGTTCTACAGTGGAGGGTGTGGTGGCATGGAGGCAGGAGCCCAGCTCCGTCTTGACTCCTCTGACTTCCCTTCACATCCTTCTACACGAATCTCCCTGCCAAATACACAGACGGGTGTCGCCAAGGTCTGTTCAGCAGCACTTCATTCAAGCCGCTTTTCCCTTCTGGCCACGTGCCAGGTGAGTCACGCTGAAGCAGCCCTGTTATTTCCAGCACCTTCCTCTGAAGAAACCTTCTAACCAGCCCCACACCCACCACCTGGAGCCGGGCTTTGAACTTGCTTCCTCTTGTCGGGGCTGCAGACTCCCTGATCCAGGGACAGGGAGCGTGTGGCTCAGCCTGGGCCTGTGCTTTCCTTCGCCTCCTCGCTGTCCATTTGTTCTGGTTTTATTCCAGAACAGCTGGGAGGGCCTGCACTTACTGGGCTGCAGGGGACCCACTCAGGGTGGTATTCGTGGAAAAAACTCCCTCCGCCACGCCTAGACTCAGTGAAGGTCCTTCTCAGAGGTCGTGTGTTTGAGTAGTAAACTTCCTGGATGAACTTGGACTTGGGGAACTAGGGGCACGCACACTGACCCTGGCTCTGAAAGGAGAGAAGAAAGCCAAGGACCTCATGCCTCCAGGTGATCACAGCCCAAGTGAGAGCAGTGTGAGCACTCCTCACGCATCTATAGCCTCGGGTCCTCTCGTCCCCAGACTCCCTGGACCGCACCACCTCCCCCAGCCGCCCCCTCTGCCAAGGAGCTGCTGTTCCCCCAAGTCTAAGCACACTCTCAGGACGAGGCCAGGAGCTCACCACCCCGTAGCAGGTCTGGCCCAGGAGCACCAGACTCGTGGTGACCGGAGAAGGGACTTCCTCTCAGGCCTGAGGAGTTGCCCCATCTGGCCGCCACCTTTGGAGGGACCCTTTGTTCACACGACAGAGATGAGGAAAAGCAGGCTGCCATCTTCACCTCCGCTCCTGAAATCAAAGGCTGCACAACGATGCCAAGATGCCAAGCAGGAGGCCAGCGGGATGAGGGAGATGCCGTCTGGCAGTTGGGTAAGATGGGGGGAGAAGTGAAAACCTAGTGTTCGTTGTTCAGACATGTTTGTGTTCTAAGTGAAAGTGAATTAAATCGTTTTAAAAAATCAACGTTGGGCTTCCCTGGTGGTTCAGAGGTAAAGAATCTACCTACTGATGCAGGAGACACCTGTTTGATCCCTGGTCTGGGAAGATCTCACATACTGAGGAGCAACTAAGGCCGTGTTCCACAACTACTGGAGCCCGAACACTCGAGAGCCTTTCTCCACAGCAAAGGAAGCCACTGAGATGAGAAGCTCCTGCAGCGCAACTAGAGAAAAGCCTGAGCAGCAACAGAGACCCAGCACAGTTAATAATAGAAAAATTAATGAAAACATTTATTAGACAAAGACCCATCACAGCCAAAAATAGAAAAATAAAACATGTATTTAAAGAAACAGCTGTATTCACATGGTATCAGGTATGTAAGCAATTAGACTTGATTAAAGTTTGCTGCAGGGAAACATTGCACTGTCCTAAACTACACTCAACAGAAACACTTGATGGAGTTTAACCACAGAAAGCCTGGTCTGCTCATTTTACCAGGTGACCTTTGAGATGCACCTTAGTAGCCGAAAGCAGTGCTCACAGTGGCTGCATCCATGTCCAGAATAAAGCTGGGCCACAGAGGCCTGGACTCTCTCCAAAGGTCCTGTACGGACCGCAGATACTACGTCCCGAACTGAACACCAGAATGGAAGCCCTGGAAGCCCTGCAGCTCAGGACCCACGGGCAGATATCCATTTGGAGGTTCTGTTTCTCAGAAGCGTGAACAACACCTGAGCTCAGCAATCTGAAGCTCATTACCACCCCCACATTCCAACGAACTGAGAATCCTCAGAGGCTCTGTGATTCACCGCCACTCACCTCCATGACCCTCTTGCAACAGGACAGGAATTTACGAGCAGTGCAAGCTCAGCCACTGTCTGGGCAACAGTCTATCACCTGAGCACTTCTTCCCTCATCATGCCCATCAGCTTAAGGGGATAAGCTGAAAAGCACTTTCCCAGCAACAGGATCCATCACCCACAGACCTAACTCTGGGCCCCTAGGCTGCGGTTGTCAGTGTTTCCCGGCCAATTAGCGCTGCTGCTAACTAGGGCTGCTCTGGCCCAATTCTGCAGCCGAACGGGCCACAGAAAAAGGACTGAGTGGCTGTGAGCGCCCACCAGCCCTCATGCAGTCGCGGCCGGGGGTGGGACCCTGTGCCCCGGGAGCCCGTTCCTGCCCACCCCGCCCCGACCCCTGGTCGTGTCCCCCACTTGTTCCCCACTACGACAGGCCCGCAGTTGCGGGCCCTACCCTCCCACCCCATCTCCTCTAGAATTTCTCTCTCCTGCTTGGCTGCAAGGATGAAGGGACACCCTCTCTCCAGAGCTGATGAGACGAAAAACAGGAAAACCATAAGGGGGAAGAAAAAAATCAATGAAACCAAAAGCCTTCTCTTCAAGAAACTGACAAACCTCTGTGTGCTAAGTCACTTCAGGCATGTCTGACTCTTTGCAACCCCATGGACTGTAGCCGCCAGGCTCCTCTGTTCATGGGATTTTCCAGACAAGAATACTGGAGTGGGTTGCCATGCTCTCCTCCAGGGGCCTTCCTGACCCAGGGATCGAACCAGTGTCTCCTGCATTGGCAGGTGGGTTCTTTACCACTAGAACCACCTGGGAAGTCCATATGTAAATATACAGGTATATAAATATATATATATATATATAAACTCCTCTCTATGTGTGAGACAAGAATAGAACTAACAAGTTTAAAAGCTATCCACTGTTTCTTCCTCAAGCTCTTGAAATAAATGGGGTTCCTTTAAAGGACACAAGTTTACTCAAAAAATAATTTCTTTTTCCTCTTGAAAAACAGTGCCACTGGGGGTGGGGAGCAGTCTGAGACCGTGGGGAAACTCAGCACATCACAGAGAAAATGCTGTGGAAATGACAGGAAAGGGCAAGAATAGAAGTCTTCATCACGTGTGAATATCCTCTGTGACTGATGGTACAGAGGAATCTCTTGAGAGGAAGGGGTGCCTCTGGTCTCTGGAACAGATCGGGCCTGGTTCTCTGCCCACCCCGCCAGGCTCCTGCCCCTCCCATCCCCCCAACCCCACCCCCAGCCCACCTGCCCGCCCCCGCTCAGCCAGGGGCCCCAGCCCCGCCACACACCTCCACAAGCCGCCAAGCCTCAGCGATGACCGCATACTGGAGGCGGTTCAGGGCGAAGCCGTCAATCTCCCTCAGGAGCCTGACCGGGGACTGTCCGACCCTCCGCATCAGGGCATAGGTCCTGTCCACAGTGGCGGGGGCCGTCTCTGGGTGTGGGACCAGCTCCACCAGCGGCACGTAATACGGTGGGTTGACCTTGGGAGAGAGATGGCCGGAGAGAGTTAAGAAGACGGCTCTGGCATGCGGGGTGTCACTCACGATCCTGAATGGTCAGGGTGGGTGGGGGGCAGGTTCAACACAGGAATGAGGGGCCCATCCGATGACAAGAAACTGGAGGAATAAAGTCGTTCACAAAGAGGGGAGACAAAGAAAGAATTTGGGCGCAGAACTGCAGGCATTGTAACCAACCCTGAGGTTCCAGCTCACGGGTGCCAGTGGGCCCCCTGCACGTTTACCACTGACTTCCCGGGGCTCTGCCACCAGCTGTCCAACCCTCACAGGCTTCTCCCAACCTTCGCCCAGCCTTCTCTTCCCACATGAGTCACTGCCATTCTACCGCATCGGTGCTATGGGTAGTATCTTCCTCAAACCTGGAACTCCCTTAATGTCTCCATGCTGAGCCTCAAACATTGGCTCCCCCGATCAAATCTCACCCACGAGTCACACAGGCAATGCCCTAGAGCCTCAGTACCGAGTGTCATCTGAGACAGGAAGAGAGTCTGCCCGCAGTGGGACGGCTTGCCTGACCAGCATTGGTTTTCTTGTGGTTTCTTGGCTTTGGTTTTCTCGGTTTACTTTGAGAAATCCTTCTTGAAGATTCTTAGAGAGAGTTCTCCTACCTCTAAAGAAAATGCTATTTGACAAAAGGCTTGCTAATAACCCTCACCACTAAGCAGATGCACGCTCGCTAAACTCTTTCCCCAAACGATATTGTATTTTAATGTTTTTCCTCCGAGTATGGGTGAAAATGGGTAAAAATCTCACATTTACCAAAAAGTACAAGAGGCATCCATTTTAAAATGATTTCCACAGGAGAGAGAACATATTTCCCCTGGAACAGCCTGGAGGGGCAGCCAGCTGGCCCTCACACCTTGGAGGTTTCCCTCTGCTCCCAGCCTGTCCTGGGGGAGCACCTACTTCAAATAAACTATAAATTCTCAGCTGAATCACTGACCCCCTGACTGGAGTCACTGAGTTCCTACAGAGATATGTGACCTCTGGCCTTTTTAAACATCAGAATTATAAGAACAGAGAGCATGTCTGTCCGTGATGAACTTCTCTTTATGGGAAGACAGGGGTGTTGGGCTTGGGGTCTCTGCAGTGCTGTGAGCCTTGTAGGGGCAGAACACAGGTCAGGACAAACAGGTAAAAGGCGTCTTTCTGTGCATCTGGCTCACTCCTGTCTCAGTCTCGCTCGCAGGCTGCCTTGCAGACTTCCTACCCACACTTCCTTTAAGCCCTACTGTCCCCGGGCCGCCCTGGCAGCCAGCTTCCCTCTGCCCACTCAGACCCCTCCAGGAGACATGGCGCCATAGGCACGCTGAGACCACACATGGCCTCCCCGTTCCCCGAGTCATAGTTGTAACTATGCCCTGGTCTCTCCCCCTCACCTGAGCACATGCCCCACCTGTCCTAAATCAACTCAGGTGGTGGGAGCCGACCTCACCACAGCACCCCAGGCCTGTGACAGTGAGTGACTTGAGGCCAGAAGTCTGTAAGATTTGTTCACTCTTTCTCACAACGCGTGAGATACAAGATACAATTCAAGGAATTCTGGATAAAATTCTTTTTAAAATGATGATAACGTCCAACTTGCTAAATATACTAAAAAGCTAAATATACTAAAAATATACTAGATTGTACAAGTTGAATTGTGTGATATATGAATTACATCTCATATGTTAAAAAGCAGTTAAAAAGCACAAGCAGGTTCATCGAGATGAATTGCTCCTGGAAACCCAAACGAGACTCGCTGGGTTTCCTGGCTGGACATACTCACGGGGTGGGCCACCAGGCACTGCTTCACGTGCGCCAAGCCGGCGAACAGCTTGGAGGGCAGGAGGCATGAGCTGGAGCTGCTCAAGATGACGTGGTCGTCGGCGATTTTGTCCAGCTGAGCGAACAGCTTCCGCTTCAGCTCCAGGTTCTCCGGGACACATTCCTAAAAAGGACAACCTCACGTTATCACACAGGGTCGCCACACTCAGGCCCAAGCAAAGCATCTCGTGTTTGCGTCCTTCCCAAAATGAACCAATTAGAGAACCACCAGCAACATTCAAGAACAGGTAGAGAATGGACTTGTGAACACAGTGGGGAACTGAGAGAGCAGTACTGACACATATACAGGGTGTGTGCTCGGTCACTTCAGTCATGTCCGACTCTTTGTGACTCTGCAGCCCGCCATGCTCCTCTGTGCATGGGATTCTCCAGGCAAGAATACAGGAGTGGGTTGCCATTTCCTCCTCCAGGGGATCTTCCCGACCCAGGGATAGAACCCACGTCTCCTGCATTACAGGTGGATTCTTTGCCATCTGAGCCACTGGGGAAGCCCCCATTTATATACTACTCTGTGTAAAACAGAGAGCTAGTGGGAAGCTGCTGTGTAACACAGGAAGTTCAGCTCCGTGGTCTGTGATGACCTAGAGGGGTGGGATGGGGGTGGGAGGGAGGCTCAAGAGAGAGCTGATTCACTTCATTGTACAGCAGACACCAACACAACATTGTAAAGCCATTATACTCCAATTAAAAATAAATTTAAAAAGAACTATATAAAATACAAAAATAAAAATTTTTTAAATATTTAAGAACAGGAAAAAAATAGCTGTCAAAAAGTACGACAGATCTTGGTAACTCTGGGAACTGTATTTTCTAGTTCTGTGTCAGGCTGAAAATTCTCATAATAAAAAAGCCCTCCAACTGTATGGGGGTGGATTCTACAAACAGAATACACAACAGCACTGCAGGTGAAGTGTATGAATATCAACAATAGTCACCACCACTTGTGTGTCCTGATCATCAGATCGACTTATCTTCAAGGAAAAATCTTATCTTCATGAAATCAGCAAACACATGCTACATCCATAATTCCCAAAAGGCTTCTTGAGAGTCCACTTCTTATCAGAAATCCTTTGAAAAAGACCTCTGTTACTAAAACTCTAAAATTATTTTAATAAGGGGAAACGGAGGAGGGTAGAGAAGCGAATTTGGATTAAATATCGCAGATAATGACTGTTCGGAAATTCAGATTATGCGCAGAGCGGGCAGGGGGTGGGGGGATGGGGGCTGTGGGAAGCCGTTCTCAGATGCCCAAACACAGGCCCACAGGCAGGTCCCTGGGAACTGGATGCTCAGGGCAGCTGCTGCCCTGCTGTGGAGAGACTGGGAACAGAAGGGGATGCTAGCTGGACCTTCAGGTGCGCCCTCCCCTCCCAGCACTGCCCCAGGAAATCCCACCAGGAGTCACTCCTACTAACAAGGGTCCCTGAGTTCCCACAGTCCCCAGTGAATTTGGGGTAATGGTTCTTAGTGGGGTCTGATAACAGAATCAACTGTGCTTGTTAACCATGCAAATCCTCAGGTCCCCACTGCAGACGTACTAAGTCAGATTCAGGATGGGGCCCAGGCACCTGCATGCTTATCCGTCACTCTGATGACTTGTGTTCAATGAAGTCTGAGACCCACAGTTCTCAGGTGCAATGGGGGCCAACCGCACTCCCAGTGGTTTGTGGCCAAATACATTCATTCCTGATGGTCTCCACTCTGAGATCAGGCTCCCCACTGCCCTCCCCACCAGGAACTTGCTGAGGGTGCCCTGGTCCTGTGGAGGCAGAAACTGCACAAACCAGAAGACAACCAGCAGCCTGCAAAAGTCGACGCAAAATGCAGAAGTACTGCCTGTAACTTTATCAAATCACCCCCAAAATAAAATATTTTCAGGTTTAATAATATCTAATAATCTAATAGAGTGAAGTTAGCTGGGTAAATGACATGAATTTCATTTCTATACCATCTACAAGGTTTTAAAAGCTTTCCTCCATGGGTAAGGCGTCAATATTGGGTCTGTTAGTAGTTTTAAAAAATATAGTCACACCACGTGAAATTTTATTCAGAACAAAAGGTCACATAAGCACCACATCTCAAAGACCGGGTGAAAAAAGTAGAGTCATTTAAGAACTGTGAAGCCCATTGTGTTAAACCCCTTATCAAAGGGGAAAAGCTACAGTAGCTGGCGGGCTGTATTGAGTAATTCCTGGATCAGTTAAGTCTGCGAGTTGGGTTGGGTTTAAATGGAGCCTTGTAGTGAAGCCAGAGATGAATCGTGATGCCGATACTGTGCAGGCTAATGAAAGAGCCCTGTGAATGGCCTCATTGTGAGCCTGGCCTGCAGATTCTCCCCTGAAATTCTATGCCTTTCTTTAGATCGTCTGATTATCAAAGAGGCAAGAACACTCGAAGCAGAGGAAATCCAAGCCTGCTACAATTATGTAAGGGTTTTAACAGTGCATTTGCTTGAAGTTTCATTGTTGCCATCGTTGTTAACCCACTTGTGTTCCATGTGCTGGGCCAGGGTTAAGACGCCTCTGTCTATGTCAAGCCTTGAGTTCATCATCTCGCTGTTGCTCACTGCTTGTCTGAGAACTGGGGTCTGCAGACTGTTACTCGGGACGGTTATCTTTTGGGTGGATTGTGAAGCTGAGAGTGGCTGCTCTCGCTTGGTGACCATGGACAGTTGGGAGGAAGTGACAGCAAACAGCTAGACATACATCCCGCTCCCAGTAGGTGAGAGTGCCTCGGGGCTCACCGAGCCTTTCCAGGGCCCGTCCAGGGAAAGCCACTAGACGTCGAGTGTCAGCAAAAATTCTCTTTCACTACTGAAGGTAACTAGCTTGACTTTGCTTCATTAAACTCTGACATTTTCTAAGCAACGGCTATTATTTGTGTTTTGTTTGTTTTGAAGTGGGAGAGATGTATCTATAATAAGTGATAATCTCACACACAACCACTAGCTCAGATTCTGAGGACAAGGAAAGTGTAAGGAACTTTCCAAGTATCACAACTGTTATCGGCACATCAGAAGATTACACAGCAGCAGCAGAAAAGACTTAAAAGGACACTGGATGATGGTATTATTACAGGTCTAACTTGTTGTTCTCTTTCATTTACTTATAATTTTTTAAAGTAAACAATTTATATACTTTAGTGTTTTATTCACAAAGAGTTGGATGCGACTGAAGTGACTTAGCACACAGATCAGTAGAATTCACCAAGGACAGCACTCAGACCCTGCAGGGTGGTTTTGGGGAGGGGGCGTGGCCACGAGGTGGGGTTCTGGACTGATCCCCAGGCAAAGGCGGGACTGGTTGAGAGGGCGCTGACTTCTGCAGATGATCCACTCGCTGTGCAACCCTGTGCAGCTTCCAAAACAAATACTTTCATGGGGAAAATGAAATTTCATTGATTTTTTTTTAAAGGCAAGTCATGCATCTTAGATAGGCATCCTATTGCTAGAAAAATCTACATTTGTCAGTGCGAAATATCTGGAAACAGTCTTCAATGTTCTTTCCAGATAGAAAAGAAAAACTAGAACTTCTTTCTTTAGAAAGAAAAACTAAACTAGAAGACTTTGGTGCTTAAGATATTTTACATGCAAAGAAGTTCTATTTGCCAATTTTAGCAGGAAAGAGATGGCAA
This sequence comes from Bos mutus, assembly GCF_027580195.1. Classification (NCBI taxonomy): domain Eukaryota; kingdom Metazoa; phylum Chordata; class Mammalia; order Artiodactyla; family Bovidae; genus Bos; species Bos mutus. Next base: position 35,813,928 of record NC_091628.1, on the reverse strand, counting down.
GAAAGGAAATTTGAGCTAAAATCCTACTGTAACCATGGCAGAAAGGAATCCATTCTCAACTTGAGGGTGGACATGATCTACATCACAATTTCTGTCTCTTTGCACTAAATACATCTCTTGCTTCAACCTCTTTAGTCATCAGCAATTTCTTGCTTCAACATGTTTCAGTTCAGTTCAGTTGCTCAGTCATGTCCAACTCTGCGACCCCATGGACTGCAGCATGTCATGCTTCCCTATCCATCACCAACTCCCAGAGCTTGCTCAACTCCTGCCCAATGAGTCAGTGATGCCATCCAATCATCTCATCCTCTGTCGTCCCCTTCTCCTCCTGCCTTCAATCTTTCCCAGCATCAGGGTCTTTTCCAATGAGTCAGTTCTTTGAATTAGGTGGCCAAAGTATTGGAGCTTCAGCATCGGTCCTTTCAGTGAATACTCAGGACTGATTTCCTTTAGGATGGACTGGTTGGATCTCCTTGCAGTCCAAGGGACTCTCAAAAGTCTTCTCCAACACCACAGTTCAAAAGCATCAATTCTTTGGCACTCAGCTTTCTTTATGGTCCAACTCTCACATCCATACCTGAATACTGGGAAATCTGTTTAATCATCAGCAATTTCTTTTTTATTATTATTAACTATTTCTTTATTTTATTTCTAAAAATTATTTATCAATTTATTTATTTTTGGCTGCACTAGGTCTTTGTGCTTTGTGGGGGCTTCCTCTAGTTGCATCAAGTGGGGGCTACTCTCTAGGTGCAGTGCACAGGCTTCACACTGAGGTGGCTTCTCTTGTTATAGAGCATGGGCTCTAGGCGCATGGGCTTCAGAGGTTGCGAGTCATGGGCTCTAGAGGGTGGACTCAGTAGCTGTGGCTCATGGGCTTAGGTGCTCTGCAGCATATGAAATCTTCCTGGACCAGGAACTGAACCCGTGTTCCCTGCATTGGCAGGCCAATTCTTATCCACTGCACCACTAGGGAAGTCCCACTATTTCTTGAAAGAGCACAATTGTTAAAAATCTATCAGATTAATAGACTACTATGACTAGATTTCTCAAGAGGTAGATGTTATAATTACAAAAAAAAATCCCATAAATCTTCTTATTGTAGAACAAATAGCATGTGTTAAAGTACAGGTTTTCAATATCACAGATAATAAACTGCACTGTGCTCTAACCAAAGCCTCACATTTTTCATTAAAAATCAAAATACTTTTAAAGCATATTATAAATCCTAAACAATGTTCTATAGTAATCTAGAATAAACTATACTCAATTAGAGACTTTTCTAAAGTAAAAAGCAGAGCAGGCTGTCCTGAGGAATGTCCTGGGGATTGGGTGTCGAGGTGACCAGGGTGGCTGTGGTCTGCTTCCAGCAGAGGTCTTTCCTCAAGTAACCATAGGGGATGGAGGTGAGAGAAGGGACACAGGTGACAACTGCTGGCCTGATGGTGTGTCTATCCCCAACTCATTCCAACAAGTTTTTTAATACCTTTTAGGATATCATTTATTTACAATTAAGTTAAAATGCTTGACATAAAAAAATATTATAATTTAAAATATTCTAGGACTTCCCTGGTGGTGGCTAAGAGGCTGCCTGCCAATGCAGGAGACACAGGTTTGATTCCTGGTCCACAAAGATCTCACATGCTTCAGAGCAATAAGCCTGTGTGCCACAACTAGTGAGCCCACACGCTACGACTACTGAAGCCCCTGTGCCCAGGGCCTGTGCTCCACAACCAGAGAAGCCACCGCAATGAGAGGCCCCTGCACTCGGCCCCCACCGAACTAGATAGCGGCCCCCACTTGGGCAACTGGAGAAAAGCCCATGCAGCAAGTGATGACTCAGCACACCCAAAAGTTAATTAATTAATTAATTAATTATAAAAATAAAAAGAAATAATTTTTTTAAAGATTTTTAAAAAACATGTAGAAATGTTGAAAAGTTCTAACATACAGGTAAACTGTGGTCCAACATCTGAGTCCTTCAGCATGTGACATAAATACATCTTAATTCACTGAAGTGGATGCAGACAAAAGCACAAAACCTACCATTACTGAAAACTCACTCTAGGTGGGGGAAGGGAACTGAAATAAAAACCCTTATGCCTGGGGGAGGAAGAGGAATGAATGCTAGCGTTAGTCATTCAGTCATGTCCAACTCTTCGCGACCCCATGGACGGTAGCCCGCCCAGCTCCTCTTTTCAGGGATTTCCCAGGCAAGAATACTGGAATGCGTTGCCATTTTCTTCTCCAGGGGATCTTCCCAACCCAGGGATCGAAATTGGGTCTCTTGCACTGTAGGCAGATTCTTTGCCATCTGAGCCACCAGGGAAGCCTGAACGAGACAAAGGCTTAATCAGAATCCCAAGAGAAGACCCTTCCCAGGCCAGCAAGTGTTAAGTACCTAGTGAGAAAAGAACACTTCTGGGAAGGGACAGAGCAAGAACATGGAAAGAGACTCTCTCTGAGAGCACTGCAAAGGGAAGACTGAAAGCTGAGGGTGGAGAACATAGTGAGGGAGAACACCCTAAACACAGGTATTGCTTAAGGATTTGAAACTTGTATGCACCAAGGGTGACTACAGAAACTTGCAAACCTTAAAACTTGCCCAACTCCTAACTAGATCAACTCAAATCCTTACAACAAAAGCCTTGTAGGAAGAAAGGTGTGTCAAATCCCAGGCGTAAATCTGCTGTCCTGCTCAAAATGTCCGGATTTCAAAAACAAAAAATTATGAGGCATACAAAAAAGTGCACACCCAAGAGACAGAGGGATCACAGGACCAGATCCTGGTATGATTCAGATACTGGTACAATCTGACATTGAATTTTAAGTAACTGTGATTAAAAATATTAAAGGCTCTGGGGTGAAAAATGTGGACAACATCATATGGGTGATTTCAGCAGAGAAATAGAAACTGGAAGACAATATCAAAGAGAATGCTAAAAATTAAAAACAAAGGAGAGATGAAGAATGCCTTTGACTGACTCATCAGTAGACTCAACACAGTTGGGAAAGAATCAGTGAACTGCAGACCAGTCAATGGAAATTAGCCAAAGTGAAAAACAAAGAGCAAAAAGATTGAGGAGCATATACAGAGCATCCAGGACCTGCAGGAAAATTATCAAATGATCTATCACATGTGTGACTGAAATCCAAACATTTCTAGGGTCAGGGAATGGGGCAGAAGACAACATTCCAGGAAATAATGGCTGAGAATATCCAAAACTAAAGAAAATCCCAAATTACACAAGCATGAAGCTGAGAGAACACAATGCAAGATAAATACCCTTCTTTACCCCCAAATCCACACACATGGTTGTGGATTTGGGGATAAAGAGGTATGTTATGTTCAAACTGCTGAGTAAAGCAGACAAAGAAATACTGAAGGCAGTCAGAGAAAGAATCACATAATATATACAAGAATGAAATTAAGACTTTTTGAGAGATCATAGAAGATGGAAAGTAATGGAGTGACATTTTTAAGTGCTAAAAGAAAAAATACCTGTCAACTCACAGTTCTACAGTCAGTAAAAACATCTTTCAAAAATGAAGAAACAAAAACTTTTCCGAGAAAAACAGTAAGTTTAGGAATTCATTCCAAGCCAACCTGTGAATCTAAGAATAGGAATAAATTTTAAGGGAAAGTCTGCAGGCAGAAGGAAAAAAAACTAGCCAGAGAGAAAACTGGATCTATATAAAGAAATGAAGAACACTGGAAATGGAGTAAATGAAGATAAAATAAATGTTTTGTTTTCAATTGCTCTAAAATATAAGTGAACATCCAAAGCAAAAATAACAGCAGTGCATTGTAATGGTTTACATTAATTTGTTTTCAAGTATTGAACCAGCCTTGTATAACTTCGATAGGGGACGACAGAGGATGAGATGGCTGGATGGCATCACTGACTCAATGGACGTGAGTCTGGGTGAACTCCGGGAGTTGGTGATGGACAGGGAGGCCTGGCATGCTGCGATTCATGGGGTTGCAAAAAGTCGGACACGACTGAGTGACTGAACTGAACTGATGTATATTTTTAGATCTGATTTGCTAATATTCTGTTAAGTATTTTTACATCTATGTTAAGCCTTTGTTAGACCTCCTCCTCCTACCCAAAATGTGTTTTGTAATGAAGACTGGATATAAAACTCTAACACTCGCTAAGTCACCATTGAAACAACAGGGTTTTATACATGTCTACCAGCCTGAGAGAAACGTCTCTGAAGGAAGTAAAACAAAAGTGGTAAAGAAGAAAATACTCATGAAGGTTCTCAAAGGGAACAGGAGTGTCAAACAGAATTAATATACCAGATTGTGGTCAGAGGTCACACACGGTCACAATGTGATTAGGAAAGACTCCACATTCCCAGTGCAGAGTGTCTGGGTTGGATCCCTGGTCAGGGAACTAGATCCCACATGTCACAACTGAGTTTGCATGCCACAGCTAAAAGATCCCACGTGCTACAACTGAGACCTGGTGCGGTCAAATAAGTAATAAAATAAATATTAAAAAGAAAAAAAGAAAACCTGAACCAAGATTTTAAAATCAGAAATAAAAATTCCAACTTCTAACTTGCTTAATGTGAAAAATCCGAAGATTCAGGCAATTCCAGGTGTCCTTCCTGGGTCTGAGAGCCCACCTGCCCAGTCTCTCTAACTCTGAGAATTGCTGATGTGGGAAAGAGTTCACATGAGATGCAACATTCATCCAATTCCAGGATCGTGAGGGAAAATGCATCACTGAGCCAGAAATCTTACATTCACTTCTGGCTCAGAAACCCAATCTGATATGAGAAGATAAACACTGACCTACCACTGACTGCATGTTTACCCTTGGTCAGTTTGGTTCCCTGGTCATAAATGGGGATACCGAGGGGCTGAAGGGTGAGCCCACTTTGCCGACTTCTTCTGAGCCAGGCGCTGCTTGGGTGCTGATAAAAAGGAGCTTGTTTAATTCACAGATGCCCACTCAGCTCTCATGACAATGGAGCAGCTCCATGATCGCCTCATTTTACAGTGGAGGGGGCTGAGGCAGAGAGTCTGGGTAAGGAGCCCCCCTCCAAAGCCAGACTCCTCCACTTCACTGACATGAAGTCCGTAATTCTAAAGGTCTTTGCAAAACACTACAAAACATTTTGATTTATCATTTACAAATTAACTAAAGGAAGAAACTCAAAACACCAAATAGGTCAAGGGTTAGAGAATATTGTGGGTCACCTTCTAAGACGCATTTGTTTTCCTTAGTGTTTCTCACATTGGAAGACATATTACAATCAACAGCATTGTCGATATGGTGTCATACAGTACATTCACAGATATTCACTCAGAATATTCCCATGTCTGAAGACAAACGTGCTATCAGAATCACAGTGCACAGCTCCAGGCAGAGGCTTGATCAAATGTGCAGAGGTGAGTAAAACAAGCGGTTGCTGCTGCTACTGCTAAGTTGCTTCAGTCGTGTCCAACTCTTTGTGACCCCTTAGATGGCAGCCCACCAGGCTCCCCTGTCCCTGGGATTCTCCAGGCAAGAATACTGGAGTGGGTTCCGTTTCCTTCTCCAATGCATGAAAGTGAAAAGTGAAAGTGAAGTCGCTCAGTCGTGTCTGACTCTTTGCAACCCCATGGACTGCAGCCCACCAGATGGGATTTTCCAGGCAAGAGTCCTGGAGTGGGGTGCCATTGCCTTCTCCAAACAAGTGGTTATTTCCCTTTAAATAGTAACCAAAAGGGCAGGCCCTGCCCAGGGGAACAGCAGGGACCACAATTAACTGATAAAGCAAGGCCAAGGAGACTTCATGCTCTAGACCAGCCACCCAATGAAACACAACATGAGTCACATATGCAATGCTGTTTTCTAGTAGCCACATTAAGAAAGCAGGAAGAAACAGATAAACTTAGTTATACCAATAAATTTTATTTAACTCAATATATCAAAATATTGTCATTTTATTCATTGGAAGGACTGATGCTGAAACCAAAGCTCCAATACTTTGACCACCTGATGCAAAGAGCCAACTCATTGGAAAAGACCCTGATGCTGGGAAAGATGCAGGAGAAGGAGGTGACAGAGGATGAGATGGCTGGATGGCTGACTCAACGGACATGAGTCTGAATAAACTCTGGGAGTTGGTGATGGACAGGGACGCCTGGTGTGCTGCGGTCCATGGTGTCGCAGAGAGTCGGACACGACTGAGCAACTAAAAAACAACAACTCAATATACCCAAATATTGTCATTTTTTTAAATTTTTATTTTATTTTTAAACTTTACAAATTGTATTATTTTTGCCAAATATCAAAATGAATCTGCCACAGGTATACATGTGTTCCCCATCCTGAACCCTCCTCCCTCCTCCCTCCCCATACCATCCTTCTGGGTCGTCCCAGTACACTAGCCCCAAGCATCCAGTATCGTGCATCGAACCTGGACTGGCAACTCGTTTCATACATGATATTATACATGTTTCAATGCCATTCTCCCAAATCTTCCCACCCTCTCCCTCTGCAACAGAGTCCATAAGACTGTTCTATACATCAGTGTCTCTTTTGCTGTCTCGTACACAGGGTTATTGTTAGCATCTTTCTAATATTGTCAATTTAATATGTAATCAGTGTTAAAAACTATTGAGATATTTTACATTATTTTCTTCTTTCCTTAGTAAGTCACTGAAATCCAGTGGGGATTTTACACCTGTGTCAGTTTGCAGCACCTGTCTAGTGCTCAAGTCTTGATGGCCCTGTGGCGACCACGACCACACAGGGCAGGCAGTTCTGGGCCCAAGGACACCTGTTAACCAAGGAGCCACCAGCATCCATTCTGTCAGAAGTTACAGCCCAAAATCACAGTGTGGACCTCTCAAAGACACTAAAAATATGTGTTGAATGTCACTCTTAAAAAAAAAAAAAGAAACTATTAAAGAAACAGGGACTTCCCTCACAGTCCAGTGGATAAGACTTCTCACTTCCAAGGCAGGGGCACAGGTTTGATTTCTGGTCAGGGAACTAAGATTCCAAATGCTATGCAATATAGCAAAAAAAAAAAAAAAAAATTTTTAACAAAAATAAATGTGATGGGGACCACATTAAAAGAACAAACAAACAAAACTATTAAAGAAACAAGAGCTCAGGGTGCTGGGAGAGGAGGGAAGCAGGAAGCAGGGTCTGTGAACCACCCCAACCCTGTGGGCAGCAGGGGGTGACTGCATGGGGGGTGGTGGGGGTGGAGAGGATACTGCTTAGAACAGCCCACTAAACAGAATCTAAAGCAAAGAGAACAAAAGCAGGACCCCAAACTGTCCAAAGGAGCAGGATCAGGTGCTGATGGCAAGGAGCAGCCTGGGGGCGGGAGGTGACGGGGGTGAGTGAGGTACCAGGAAACGTCTGGAGAATCAGGGTACAGACACGGTCTCTGTCTAGGGCATCTAGGATGCCCTTCTAACACCCACACAGCAAGCAATGACCACATCTGCTGCTGGAAACCGGCAACGAGATCAACCCTGACACGTCTGAGCACCACAGAGGGTCCTGGGGCCCAGCCAGGCCTCCCAGGAAGACGTGGGAACCTTTTCCTGGCAGCTGCAGGAGCTGAGATGCATCACGTACTCACACAGGCCATTTAACATAATAACTAAGCGCTTGTTTCCCTCTCGGCAGGCCTGGCAGGTGTCACCGGCCGGCTCTGGGGAGGCCCAGCCACCGCCCCATGCCAAGGTTCTCAGTGCGCAGGAGGCTGAACAAGCCCTGGTTGGGCAGCCCACCTGGGCCTGGGAAAGCTCCCAGAGGAGCTACTGACACCTCATGCAAAGAGTTGACTCACTGGAAAAGACCCTGATGCTGGGAGGGATTGGGGGAAGGAGGAGAAGGCGACGACAGAGGATGAGATGGCTGGATGGCATCACCGATTCGATGGACATGAGTTTGGGTAAACTCCAGGAGTTGGTGATGGACAGGGAGGCCTGGTGTGCTGCGATTCATGGGGTCGCAAAGAGTCGGACACGACTGAGTGACTGAACTGAACTGAAAGCAACAGGCTGCCAGTTCAGGAGATGCTGGACACGTGGGTTTGATCCCTGAGTCAGGAAGATCCCCTGGAGGAGGAAACGGCAACCCACTCGAGTATTCTTGGCTGGAGAATTCCACAGACATTCCTCTGGCTCCACCAGAGAAGCCCGGAGGGCTTCAGTCCATGGGGGTCACAAAGAGTCAGACACGACTGAGCAACTGAGCACACAAAGCCATAGACATGATTCTTCTAATACTTGCAGGAAACGTACATTCACGCATACTTCATAACCAGAAAGAAAGCCAAAACTGCGCAGCTCAAACGTAGGTATAAAAAAACTTAAGCTGTTGGCATAAGAAACTCTGGTATTTCCTGAGCATTTCAACAGCAGCTGGTATGTGGTATGTGCTTTGTACACCTTTTCATTTAATTCTCAGGATAATCATTTTGTGTATGACCCATGTTTTAGAAAAGAGACCGCTGTTTCCTACAAGCTGAGAACGCGCTGAAACTTGTGTAACGAGGGAGAGATGCGCCGGGCCGTGGACCCCGCATCTGTCTGTCTCCCAAGTCTGGGTCTTGACCACCACAGACTCAGCTGCTCCCAGAGCACCTGCCAGGGGATCCGTGTGCTTTTTACCACAGAAGTAATACACGTTCATTGCGGAAAATCTAGAAAATATGGCCAAGTAAAAGGACAAACCTCACAAAACTCCACCTCCAAGACACTTGTGTCTTTTCCCAGCATTTCTCCCCGAAAAATCAGATCACCCCACAGATGGACTCCCATTCTACAACTTTCTGGTCACTGCAGCAGAAGTTTCCTTAAGACACACAGTGCTTCATTTTACTCAAGAAGGACATATAGGAAGACTCCCTCCTCCTCGTGCAGAAGCTGCTTGTCCTCAAGGTCGTTCACACCCTCCCCTCATCCCTCCCCGCTCTGAGCTGTGTGTTCAATTTACTTCCAGTCCCACTTACTTCCCAAGGAAGGTGTAAGCTTCTCACAGGCAGAAGTGCCCTGTGGCCTTGCCAGGGTGCCAGCCTTTCCCATCCTTTTCTTGACCAAGGACAGGTGACAACTCGAGCAGACAGGGGTACACTCCATGCCCCAAACCATCTCACCCAGCCAGGAGACTTCCAGAGCACCTTCTCCTCCTCTCCCCTGCATGAGAGTCAGGCCCCAGAATATTACACAAAATGGGCTTTCCCTCCAGAGAGTCCTTTCCAGCCAGAATCGTCCTTTGTCCCCAGGCACAGCTCTCACGCCTCTAGGACACACGCATTTGGTCCCAGCTGAATGGTCGGACGAAGGATGCGAGAGAAAACGCACCAGGGAGACACCAAGGCAGCTGCAGCTTGACGCTGTTGGCAACGACTGACCATAGCGTTTGCCATATTCTGTGTCTTTTTTAGGCCAGTGATGAAAAAAATCTACCCCAAATAGGCTAGAAAATACATTACCAAAATCAGTACCATGGGATTCCCCTGGAGACGCAGTGGCTAAGAATTGGCCTTGCAATGCAGGGGATGTGGCTTTGATCCCTGGTCGGGGAATTAAGATCCCACATGCCGAGGGGCAACTAAGCCCAAGGGCTGCAACTAGGGGGTCCACGCGACTCAATTATTGGATCCGTGCGCCTCAACTAGGGGTTCCTGCGCCATCACTAGGGGGTCCGTGAGCCACGACTGGGGGACCGTGAGCCACAACCAGGGGTCCATGAGCCGCAACTTGGGGGTCGGTGTGCTGCGACTGGGGGTCTGTGAGTCACAACTAGGGAGGGTCCCTGCGCCGCGACTAGGGGGTCTGTGAGCCGCGACTAGGGGGTCTGTGAGCCGCAAAGAAAGTCCCGAGTGCCGCAGTTAAGACCCAACACAGCCAAATAAATAAATAAAAAGAAAAACAGGTCTTTTGTGAGGGTGGCAGGACTCAAGACAACTTGTTTCTCATTTCTCATTTTTAAAATAATGACTCTCACCTATTCTAACATTTCAGGAATAATGTCTCAGGAAAGTACCCCAAACGTATCAGGTTAACTGGGTCTAAGTAACAGGGTAATTCCGTTGTACCACAATGCTCTTAATAAAGGACATCCATTTCCAACTCTTCATCTCTAAAGAAGGGGATTCCCTCCTTAGAGGTTAGGGAGGCAGCAGACAGTTAATAAAAACATCAGCCTACACCCAGGAAAGTGTGGGTGTGGGCCCTGAATCTATAAGAAACAGCAGCTGGATCTCAACCACCACTTCGGACAGCCATTCTGTTTCAGGACAGAAACCAGTGGAGTTTTAAGGCAAGGACAACATGTGTTTCATATTTTCTGGCACTTTCAGCTGTTAACAGCTGGCTTTATGCAGGATCACTGTGTGGAACCCCACTCACGTAAGTAACTGTCACTGGTGACACATTGCCAGAGCCAAACCGAGCCTTCCGAAGGTCACTTCAGGAAAGAGCAAGAGGACCATCTAGAACAAGGTGGTCCTTAAAGGGTTCTAAGTTAGTGTGAAAGTGCCTCCTCCAGGAACGCCTCCATGCCCGACACACACCATCCGTCAGGGCTGTGCTGGTGACCAGGCTTCCATGTGTCAGGCAGGCAGCTCTCCCCTGGGCAGCTGGTCTGAACCCAATCCTAAAAGGGGACAGTCACCAACTTGAAAGAAACCTCCCTGTGTTTTCCCCTAATTGTTCAAACAGATAAGCTAGGCAGCAAGTCTTGGAATATTGACTTTCAAATGAAAATAAACATCAGGGTGGCTCAGAGCAAGCAGATCTGAACCCCGGGTGCCTGTGCCACCAGGAACAGCCAGAGCCAGAGAGCTGGCGGGAAAACAAACACCACCCCAGGCCTCCATGGCTCTCGCTGCGGGACACAGGGCCCTCGAACTTTCACTAGCATGGAGTTTTGCCCCGGGTGGTTTTTATTAATATTAAATTCCCAGATTCCTCATATGCCTTAAAATATATCTCTTAAAAAGGCAGGACTTCATGATGGGCTGTATGATACCTAAGGTTCTTGGTAAACAATGACCACCCACCACCAAGAGCAAAAAGGGAAAATAATATTACAATTGCGAAAAGTATTTACTATTTATTGTTGTTGTTCAGTTGCTAAGTCATGTCCGAATCTTTGCAACCCTATGGACTGCAGCACGCTAGCCTTCCCTGTCCTTTACCATCCCCTGGAGTTTGCTCAAACTTATGTCCATTGAGTCAGTTATGCTATCTAACCATCTCATCCTTTGCCGCCCGCTTCTCCTTTTGCCTTCAATCCTTTCCAGTATCAGGGTCTTTTCTAATGAGTTGGCTCTTCCCATCAGGTGGTCAGAGTATTGGAGCCTCAGCAACAGTCCTTCACTGAATATTCAGGGTTAATTTCCTTTAGGATTGACTGGTTTTCATTTCCTTGCAGTCCAGGGAACTCTCAAAAGTCGTCTTCAACAGCACAGTTCAAAAACATCAGTTTCTACGCACTAAGCCTTCTTTATGGTCCCACTCTCACATCTCAAGCACTAAATATGCATGCCATGGCTACTTTTAAATGGACTTACCACGTTTTCAACTGAATAATAAGATTAAAAATAATTTCCTTGGTTGGTATCTATACATTCCATTAATAGATTTCATAAAATAAAAATGTTTATATTAGACACTTGCTTATTTTGACTTTGAGCATTAATTTAGCAACCTGCAACTCCTAAGGCATAAGGGATAGTTAAGTTCCTAACTATAGGAAGAAAGGTTTAGATACACAGAGATATCTAGATTTCTATCTATATTTATATTATATACAATCAATGTTTTGTCACCATTCCAGGATTTGTTACAATGTCACCCCTTCTTTCCAAAAGAGTGGTACTGTGCTTTTTTTTAAAGAGAGATCTGAGCTTCTATTTTGTAAAGTTTAGGGAGAAGTAGGATTGCTCATGGAGAAGGCAATGGCACCCCACTCCAGTACTCTTGCCTGGAAAATCCCATGGATGGAGGAGCCTGGTAGGCTGCAGTCCATGGGGTCGCACAGAGTCGGACACAACTGAAGCGACTTAGCAGCAGCAGCAGCAGGGTTGCTCATTCAGTTTCATAGTAACTTTAGAACCAAATTACAAATGTCAGTGTTGGGACAAGGACATGTTCGTTGCTACAAATTTGGCTAGTGAAATACCTGTTTTCATTTATCAATTTAATAAGCATCTTAAAGATCAATGTACCCCACACTGGAGATCAATGTACCCCACACTGGTGATCCTGATATCCTCCGTCTTAATTGGCCACACTTACAAGGGTGAGGGGAATTCACAAGACCAGCAACAAGCCACCAAGGGCCAGACAGGGGTGTAAACCTCGAGGTTCCATTTTCAATGACTGCTACTGCTAAGTCGCTTCAGTCGTGTGTGTGACTCTGTGCGACCAGCATAGATGGCAGCCCACCAGGCTCCCCCGTCCCTGGGATTCTCCAGGCAAGAACACTGGAGTGGGTTGCCATTTCCTCCTCCAATGCATGAAAATGAAAGTTAAAGCGAAATCTCTCAGTCGAGTCCAACTCTTAGTGACCCCATGGACTGCAGCCTACCAGGGTGGTCCATCCATGGGATTTTCCAGGCAAGAGTACTGGAGTGGGGTGCCATTGCCTTCTCCGCCATTTTCAATGAACCTGACCTTAAAAACACAACTCAAAATACAGAAGAATGATACACAGTGATCATCAACCAGGTGTCATTTGTAAAAACACTGAGAATGATCACGTTGATTTTGACTGACCGAATCCCACCTGCGCAGGGGCCTTGCAGAGAAAGCAGGAGATGGACATGGACAGACGGGCTCACCTGGGGCCACAGCCCAGGAGGTGGCGGGGCCAGGCGGTCGCACAGACAAGAATGAGTGCGTGAAGGTGGGTGTCATCCACGAGCGCCTCCCCTAAGCCAGCCCTGCCAGGGCCAGGAGGGAAAGCCCAGCCCACAGCCTCTCCCTGGGAGGAGCTGCACGTCCACCAGCCTGCCTCCGGGGTGCGAGGTGCTGGTTTCCCTCTCCCTGACCCCACGTGGATGGGACTCAGTCCCGCTCGGCGATCCTGCAGTTGCAGCACACGGACGCCAGGGGGAGCAAGAGAGCGCGCGGCAAACGCAGACCCGGAAACTGACGTGGAGACGCGCCCCCAGGAAGAGCCCGGAAAGGCCCACAGGCTAGACGCGCTAATGGAGGACTCCTTTCCCTAAGTCGTGGGGAGGAAAGCACCTCAACAAACTGGAGCAGGGCCAGCAGGCTGGGATCCAGGCCAGTCTACGGTCCCCAGCCAAGAACGGCTTTTAGACTTCTGAAGGGCTGTAAAATATAAAAGAGGCTGTACTCAGCTCTCAAAGCCTGAAACGTTTACTATCTGGCCTTTATTTATTTTTTAAATTTGTGGACCATATATTAGAGTAATGGAGAAGGAAGATGCGACCCACTCCAGTATTCTTGACCAGAAAATCCCTTGGATAGAGGAGCCTGGTGGGCTACAGTCCATGTGGTCGCAGAGTTGGACACGACTGAGCACACACACACTTTAGACTAGGCTTTATTAGAACACAGACTTTCAGAGGCCAAAATACTACGTATAAAGCCTTATTTTTAAAAAAATTTATAATATTTTTTAATTGGAGGATAATTGTTTTACAATAGTGTATTGGCTTCTGCCATACAAGGTGAATCAGCTATAAGTATAATATGTGTCCCCTCCCTCTTGAACTTCCCCTCTACCCCCTAACCCCATCCTACCCCTCTAGATGGTCACAGAGATCTGTGTTGAGCTCCCTGTGTTATATAGCAACTTCCCACTAACTAGCTATTTTACAGAAACAGTGTCAGACTTTATTTTTCTGGGCTCCAAAATCACTGCAGATGGTGACTGCAGCCATGAAATTAAAAGACGCTTACTCCTTGGAAGAAAAGTTATGACCAATCTAGATAGCATATTGAAAAGCAGAGACATTACTTTGCCAACAAAGGTCCGTCTAGTCAAAGCTGTGGTTTTTCCAGTGGTCGTGTATGGATGTGAGAGTTGGACTGTGAAGAAGGCTGAGCGCCGAAGAATTGATGCTTTTGAACTGTGGTGTTGGAGAAGACTCTTGAGAGTCCCTTGGACTGCAAGGAGATCCAACCAGTCCATTCTGAAGGAGATCAGCCCTGGGATTTCTTTGGAAGGAATGATGCTAAAAGCTGAAACTCCAGTACTTTGACCTCCTCACCGAAGAGTTGACTCACTGGAAAAGACCCTGATGCTGGGAGAGATTGGGGGCAGGAGGAGAAGAGGATGACAGAGGATGAGATGGCTGGATGGCATCACTGACTCAACGGACGTGAGTCTGAGTGAACTCCGGGAGTTGATGATGGACAGGGAGGCCTGGCGTGCTGCGATTCATGGGGTTGCAAAGAGTCGGACACGACTGAGCAACTGAACTGAACTGAACGTAAATGTATCAATGCTACTCTCTCAATTCATTTGACCTTCTCCTTCTCTGCTGTGTCCAAAGTCTGTTCTTTATGTCTATGTCTCTATTCCTGCCCTGCAAATCGTACATTTTTCTAAATTCCAGATATATGTCCTAATACGTGATATTTGTTCTTCTCTCCATCAATGAGAAAAAAGTATTGACATCTATAATTGTGGATTCATTTCTCAGTTCAAACCAGGCATATAGTTGGGTATTGAACTTCTGTCCCCTCTGACAGACCCTTTTAATTAGCATGTTTTGGCCCATTACATTTAGTGTAATTATTGTAATTATTGATAGGGTTGGATTAAAATCAACTGTCTTGCTTGTTCTTTTCCATTTGTTCTGTTTGTTTTGTGTTTTTCCCCACCCTGCTTTTCAGCTGGCTTATAGATGGAGCATTTCTTATCATTTCATTTCATTTATCTCTATGATTGTTCATTTATACCTCTTAGAAATATTTTTTTGAGAAGTAACAGAAAATCCATTAGGATGGCAAAGACTGGATAATACTATCCAGCAACTTTACCCATATTTACATATTACAGTTCACTCCGAAATGTATTTCTCTCAACTGCACGTGGAATATTCATCAAAATAGACTATATTCTGAGTTATAAAACATGCCTCAACAAAATAAAAGAATTGAAATAACGTCAAGTATGTTTTGAGACTAGAACAGATTTAAACTCAAAATCAACAACAAAGATATATGGAAAACCCTCCCAATTTAAATAAATCAAACAACCCACTTTTAACTCTATTACTATGTGCTAGCAATGAACAAGCAGAAGCTGAAATTTGTGAAGGTACTATTTATGGTAGCATCTAAATCAGGACACGTTTATGTGTAAATCTAACAAAGCACGTGCAGTCCTGGTGAGTCCACATTGTACCACATTACAGAAAAGGCAAAGCTGCAGGGACAAAACCAGACCAGTGGCTTCGGGCCCAGGCCAGACCGAAAAGTGGGAGGAGGGGACTCTGTGGGGTGGCAGAAATGCTCTGAAGCTGGGGAGGGCGGTGACATGACCACATGCATTTGTTGGAGCACACAGACCTGAACATTAAAACTGCCAGCTTTTATTATATGTGAATAATAATCCAATTTTACAAATTAATACACACATGGAAAAGGAAAAATGAAATTCAGGATTCAACATGCACTCCTGGGCACACTCAGTGCTACTGTCCCCCTTCTCCCCCGACTCCCACCAAAAGGAAGATCACTCTGAGTCTCAGTGGAAGAAGACCAAAAAAGGCCGACCCTGCAAATGTATAAATTTTAAACCATAGTATTTATTACGAACACTGCTTCCTGTAATTACTAACAATCTCAAAGTCCTTACCAAAATGACTAAGCATTTTCCCAGTTTTAGAGGTAAAGGTTCAGATGCAAATTCTCACATTGACATGGAAAAACACATCTGAGTTGTCTGTGCTGACTATAAGGAAAGTCCATTTAGAGCTCACAATTCCATGACCAAAATTCCCATGGCTCCTACCAGCTAACTACCTGGATCTTAGGTAAAAAGTTGCAGAGATGAAATAAAGCCTCTGTGTCATAGCTAATGACTCTTAATGCTTTGCAACAGTCAATGCTTTAGAAACTTTTCAGAATACACTTATTTCTCCAGCACGCTAGATTTTCTTGCCAGGCCAGATTTGATTTCAAAATTGCACTAAGTGCTAGAAATTCAGGTTCCATTCTCACTCCCTCCCACGTTTCAGCAGAGGAAACCTTCTGACCCAGGTGCCTGCCCACTGGGACTTGGGTGGAAGACAAATCGACCACTCACATTTCTAGGGCGGTGATTCCCGGGGCTCAGTAACTCGCACTACTGGAAGGTTTGTGATTAAAGAAGTGTTTGTGTTAATTCACATGCTCTCCTCCTGCCTTTGGGCAATTCCCTAAAGTAACGATCATTTTCTTTTTATAAACAAAAAAAGTCTCCAAAAAGCCTAGGTGAATTTTTCTACGATGAGAATTTGTCCTTAAACGGGAAAGAGGAAGCCATACAGAGTCGCTCAGAGGAGGCGGCTAGCAGGAGGTCTCTGAGCACTAAGACTGGAGGTGCTGTGAGGGCCCTGGAGAGCAAATGCAGCCCTGAGCCTTGATTCTTTAGGTTCAAGGTCTTTTTTTTTTTTTTTTCCATGTGGCATTTGTGATCTTAGTTCCCAGACCAGGGATCAAACCTGGGCTCCAGGCCATGGAAGCACTGAGTCCCAACCACTGGACCACCAGGGAAGACCCAGAATCTTTTTTTTTTTCTTTAATGGGATCAGGAGAGGGAGAAATTTAACACAGACATGTTAATTATTCCTGGGGCATGACTTTGCAAGAGCTGCATGTGTTCATGCCCAATTGCTTAGTCATGTCCCACTCTTTTCGACTCTATCCAGGCTCCTCTGTCCAGGGAATTCTCCAGGCAAGCATACTGGAGTGGGTTGCCATTTCCTCCTGGGGGAAGGAAGAAATCATCCTGACCCAGGATTCTGACCCACGTCTGCTGCATTGGCAGGTGGATTCTTTACCACTAAGGCACAGGGCTTCCCTTGCAATGGCTAGTGCTGGAAAATTTATAATAAGCCTCATAAAGACTGCTTTTGGAGAAGGAAATAGCAACCCACTCGGGTGTTCTTGCCTGGAGAATTCCACGGATGGAAGAGCCTGGTGGGCTGCAGTCCTTTGGAGTCAACGAGAGTTGGACACAACTGAGAGACTAACACAGACACACACAAGATCGTTTTAGAAAAATAACACTGCCAGTTACCGCGTGGATCATACCATATCACTGCAGGGAAGAAAAGAAACAACAGAAGGCTTGAAAATTAGTACTTGAGGCTGGAGATGAAACTTTCCAGCCATCATCACAAATAGATTACAAAGTACAGCAAATGTCTCAGAGGAAAAAGCAAAGGGCACTGGAAACTGTTCAGAAAAGAAGCCAAGTCACTCTAGTGGAGACAGACCCAAGTGGATACCACTGTTCTGGGAAACATGTGGTGACACGTCACATGCTCACCTGTCAGGTCACATCATACACTTCATTGTAAGCATTCACTTCCATCATATAAATATCATGTATCAAATTGATCCCCAAAGGGGTTTCCTACTGTTCTCATTGGAAGCAATGGAGCCTGGCCTGGAATAAGGGTCACGTATGGATGTGAGAGTTGGACTGTGAAGAAGGCTGAGCGCCAAAGAATTGATGCTTTTGAACTGTGGTATTGGAGAAGACTCTTGAGAGTCCCTTGGACTGCAAGGAGATCCAACCAGTCCATTCTGAAGGAGATCAGCCCTGGGATTTCTTTGGAAGAAATGATGCTAAAGCTGAAACTCCAGTACTTTGGCCACCTCATGTGAAGAGTTGACTCATTGGAAAAGACTCTGATGCTGGGAGGGATTGGGGGCAGGAGGAGAAGGGGACGACAGAGGATGAGATGGCTGGATGGCATCACTGATTCGATGGACGTGAGTCTGAGTGAACTCCGGGAGTTGGTGATGGACAGGGAGGCCTGGCGCGCTGCGATTCATAGGGTTGCAAAGAGTCGGACACGACTCAGCGACTGAACTGAACTGAACTGAGGTGACCACAACCACCGAGAACAGGAATGGAGGCTTCAGCGGGCCAGGACGAGGGGCTGAGCTCAGGGCCGGGTTGGCGTCCACCCTGGGCCCTTCACTGCACAGGACACAGGATGCGGTAGAAAGAGCGGGAAGAGAGGAGGAATTCTACTGTGTAGACTGAAGGAGAGTCAGCCCTGAGGCCTCTGCACCAGAAGCCCCGCTCAGGCCTGGTTTGCTCCCAGTTCTCAGCTCAACCGGCGTCACAGACCAGACGAGACACCAGCAGTGGCAGGACATGGGGTGAGGAGGAGCTCAGGAGCAAGGCCCTGTCAACCCCGGGCAGCTTAAGTGTCGTGTTTTGGAAGCCGGGAGACACCTGGTCTTCATGGGGCGGTAGCTGTGTTCAGGCCCTGGCGGGCTGAAGCCTGTGTGGGCACCGAGCTGCCACCAGTCCACTGGGCCTGGAGTGTCCTCAGCGGTGGGGATGGCCTGATTCTCTGAGTGAAGTCGTTGGAAAAAGTAAATGCAAACGTTGCAAGACACTAAAGGGTTTCTCTTGGGTGATCTCTTATATCTCAGAACAAACAACAACATAGTCTCTCATCCAGTTAGATAAAAATAGGAAAGTGTTAGCTGTCCAGAAGACCTTCTTTTTGCTCAACATTCTAACCCCCCAAGAGAGAACTCCATCCTGGGGAAGGGGTAATGGGGGAAGGGGGTGGGAGGGGGTTGGCAGACAGTGTTTCTGGTCACGTGAACGCCATCCGTACCTGCGGGCTCACGATCCCCACGCCTTCCCCTGCCTTTGACCCAAGGACCCCGGGGACAGGCCCTGCCAGCAGGGTGGGCAGGTGTCCCCACTCACCTGCACGTGCAGGGCGCCCTCTACTGCCTCCCGCAGGTCAGAGCAGCCGCTGATGAGTGACAGCTGCTCCTCCGCGCCCAGCTCGCCTTTCAGGTACCCCGACAGCTCCAGCATCTTCATCTCCTTCCTGGAAAGCAGTGGAGAGTGAGCCATGAGCATTCAAAACAACTCAAAGTCAGAGGTCTGCTTCACCAATCAGCAGGAAATGTGAAGCAGAGCACAGTGCAGCCCTTAGCAGCGAAAGAGCAGAGGAAAAACCAAGTGCGGTGAGAACGTGGAGCAATGAACCCCAGCACCACTGGCCATAACAGACTTAACAGCTGCAGCCAGTGTGGCCAACATCAGGTGTTTTTTCAGAAGATTAAAAACAAGACTATCGTGAGCCAGCGATCCCACTTCTGGGCCTACATCCCGAAGGTAAAAGTGGAGACTCAGATATTTGTACCCCCATTTCCACAGCAGCATTGTTCACAGTGGTCAAAAGATGGGGACAACTCCATGTCCACAGACAGATGAATGGAATACTGTTGTACACAATGGAATGCTGTTGTTCAGTCACTCAGTCATGTCTGACTCTTTGTGACCCCATGGACATCAGCACGCCAGGCTTCCCTGTCCTTCACCATCTCCTGGAATTTGCTCAAACTTATGCCCGACATTTTATCCTCTGTTGCCCACTTCTCCTCCTGCCTTCAATCTTTCCCAGTATCAGAGTCTTTTCCAATGAGTCAGTTCTTCGCATCAGGTGGCCAGAGTATTGGAGCTTTAGCTTCAGCATCAGTCCTCCCAGTGAATATTCAGTGTTGATTTTCTTTAGGATTGACTGGTTTGATCTCCTTGCAGTCCAAGAGATTCTCAAGAGTCTTCTCCAACACCACTGTTCAAAAGTATCAATTCTTTGGTGCTCACTTTTCTTTATGGTCCAACTCCCACATCTGTATGTGACTACTGAAAAAGCATAACTTTGACTACACAGACTTTTGTCGCAGTGACAATGTAATGTTGCTGCTGCTACTGTAATGTTACTCAGCCTTAAAAGGGAAGGGGATTCTGACACCTGCTACTCCACAGATGAACCTTAAGGACATGATGCTGAGTGAAATAAGCCATCACAAAGGGACAGATTCCATGTGATTCCACTTATATGAGGGACTTGTAGTGACAGAATCCACAGAGACAGAGAGAATGGGGGTTGTGGGAGGGGAGTCGTTCTTCAATGGGGACAATTTTCAGTTTTTCAAGAGGACAAGAGTTGTGTGGATGGATGGTTGTACAACACTATGAATGTACTTAATACTGCCAAAATGGACACAACAGTTATTAAGATAGGGGACTTCTCAGTGCTTAAGACCGAGCTTAACCACTGCCAGGGGTACAGGTTATGGCAACCCACTCCAGTGTTCCTGCCTGGAGGATCCCAGGGACAGGGGAGCCTGGTGGGCTGCCGTCTATGGGGTCGCACAGAGTCGGACACGACTGAAGTGACTTAGCAGCAGCAGCAGGGAACTAAGATTCCAATACCTCAAGGCACAGCCTCCTCCCCCCACCCCCCAACAATGCCTGTGGGACATAGAAGCAGAAAGCAGGGCTTCTTGGGCCTCAGTTCAGTGCCTCTGGGGAGAGGGCTGAGAGCAGGTGCCTGGAGATATGGACCAGGCAGGGTGAAGACTCCTGAGCTGGGCCCACATTCCCATCTCGGAGACGGTGCAGTGTGTCCTGCCTGTAACTCAGGACATGTTAAATACACAGACGAGCAAACACACACAGGCTCCAGAACATTCTCTGGAGTCACTCTTACATAGTTTTAGGCTGCAGGTTTATCATTAAGCTGTCGGAGTTCTTGACAGCAAGCTGGGTTTGCGCTCAGGGGCGGAGGGTGTCAGCCAAGGTCAGGGAGGCCCTGGGATGGGGCGACGGCTCAAGCATGGCCGGTGATCTGAGGGCCTGGGTCTCAGGTCACTGGGCTGGGGGCTGCAAGAAAGGCCAGGCTGTGGCACAACTGAGTGTGGGAACACTGACTGGGAGGGACAGGCCTGGGTCAAGGGTCTGCAGGTCACCCCTGAGCCCAGGCACCCGTGGGGTCCCTGCCCGTCCTGTCCTCCCCTGGGAAGCTGGCGTTCCTGGGATGCCCGGGCCCACTTGGGTCAGCCAGCTCCCTTGTCCTGTTTCTTCCTTAAAGCTGTGCATTTTAAACTTTTTGCTTTAGCCACAAATAGAGGAAGGGAAACTCTTTTGCTATTGTTACTGTGAGGAAAAAAAAAAACCCACTAGAAAGATGCGCTGAAATACAGATTTCATATTATCTTCAACCAAAAGCAGCTTCATGGCCAAGAGAAGGAGTCCAAGATCCCTTAGGCGGGTGTGGCCTCTCCTGATACCAGATAGCTGGGTGAAGAAGCCATCACAAGCCATCACACCAAGGAGGACTTGGGGTTAAATTTTTTTTTAAGGAGAACAATCTCTGAGGTTTTTGTCATATACAATACCCAGTTGTGGATGTGACTGGTGATAGAAGCAAGGTCCGATGCTGTAAAGAGCAATATTGCATAGGAACCTGGAATGTTAGGTCCATGAATCAAGGCAAATTGGAAGTGGTCAAACAGGAGATGGCAAGAGTGAACGTCGACATCCTAGGAATCAGCGAACTAAAATGGACTGGAATGGGTGAATTTAACTCAGATGATCATTATATCTACTACCGTGGGCAGGAATACCTTAGAAGAAATGGAGTAGCCATCATGGTCAAGAAAAGAGTCTGAAACGCAGTACTTGGATGCAATCTCAAAAATGACAGAATGATCTCTGTTAGTTTCCAAGGCAAACCATTCAATATCACAGTAATCAAGTCTATGCCCCAACCAGTAACACTGAAGAAGCTGAAGTTGAACGGTTCTATGAAGACCTACAAGACCTTTTAGAACTAACACCCCCAAAAGATGTCCTTTTCATTATAGGGAACTGGAATGCAAAAGTAGGAAGTCAAGAAACACCTGGGGTAACAGGCAAATTTGGCCTTGGAATATGGAATGAAGCAGGGCAAAGACTAATACAGTTTTGCTAAGAGAATGCACTGGTCATAGCAAACACCCTCTTTCAACCACACAAGAGAAGACTCTACACATGGACATCACAAGATGGTCAACACTGAAATCAGATTGATTATATTCTTTGCACCCAAAGATGGAGAAGCTCTATACAGTCAACAAAAACAAGACTGGGAGCTGACTGTGGTTCAGATCATGAACTCCTTATTGCCAAATTCAGACTGACATTGAAGAAAGTAGGGAAAACCACTAGACCATTCAGGTATGACCTAAATCAAATCCCTTATGATTATACAGTGGAAGTGAGAAATAGATTTAAGGGCCTAGATCTGATAGATAGAGTGCCTGATGAACTATGGAATGAGGTTCGTGACATTGCACAGGAGACAGGGAGCAAGACCACCCCCATGGAAAAGAAATGCAAAAAGCAAAATGGCTGTCTGGGAAGGCCTTACAAATAGCTGTGAAAAGAAGAAAAGCAAAAAGCAAAGGAGAAAAGGAAAGATATAAGCATCTGAATGCAGAGTTCCAAAGAATAGCAAGAAAAGATAAGTGCAAAGAAATAGAGGAAAACAACAGAATGGGAAAGACTAGAGATCTCTTCAAGAAAATTAGAGATACCAAGGGAACATTTCATGCAAAGATGGGCTCAATAAAGGACAGAAATGGTATGGACCTAACAGAAGCAGAAGATATTAAGAAGAGGTGGCAAGAATACACAGAAGAACTGTACAAAAAAGATCTTCATGACCCAGATAATCACGATGGTGTGATCACTGACCTAGAGCCAGACATCCTGGAATGTGAAGTCAAGTGGGCCTTAGAAAGCATCACTATGAACAAAGCTAGTGGAGGTGATGGAATTCCAGTTGAGCTATTTCAAATCCTGAAAGATGATGCTGTGAAAGTGCTACACTCAATATCCCAGCAAATTTGGAAAACTCAGCAGTGGCCACAGGACTAGAAACGTTCAGTTTTCATTCCAGTGCCAAAGAATGCTCAAACTACCGCACAACTGCACTCATCTCACACGCTAGTAAAGTAACGCTCAAAATTCTCCAAGACAGGCTTCAGCAATACGTGAACCATGAACTTCCAGATGTTCAAGCTGGTTTTAGAAAAGGCAGAGGAACCAGAGATAACATTGCCAACATCTGCTGGATCATAGAAAAAGGAAGAGAGTTCCAGAAAAACATCTAGTTCTGCTTTATTGACTATGCCAAAGCCTTTGACTGTGTGGATCACAATAAACTGTGGGAAATTCTGAAAGAGATGGGAATATCAGACCACCTGACCTGCCTCTTGAGAAACCTGTATGCAGGTCAGGAAGCAACAGTTAGAACTGGACATGGAACACCAGACTGGTTCCAAATAGGAAAAGGAGTATGTCAAGGCTGTATATTGTCACCCTGCTTATTTAACTTATATGCAGAGTACATCATGAGAAACTCTGGGCTGGATGAAGCACAATCTGGAATCCAGATTGCCGGGAGAAAGATCAATAACCTCAGATATGCAGATGACACCACCCTTATGGCAGAAAGTGAAGAGGAACTAAAAAGCCTCTTGATGAAAGTGAAAGAGGAGAGTGAAAAAGTTGGCTTAAAGCTCAACATTCAGAAAACTAAGGTCATGGCATCTGGTCCCATCACTTCATGGGAAATAGATGGGGAAACAGTGGAAACAGTATCAGACTTTATTTTTTGGGGTTCCAAAATCACTGCAGATGGTGACTGCAGCCATGAAATTAGAAGACGCTTACTCCTTGGAAGGAAAGTTATGACCAACCTAGATAGCATATTCAAAACAGAGACATTACTTTGCCAACAAAGGTCCATCTAGTCAAGGCTATGGTTTTTCCAGTAGTCATGTATGGATGTGAGAGTTGGACTGTGAAGAAAGCTGAGTGCCGAAGAATTGATGCTTTTGAACTGTGGTGTTGGAGAAGACTCTTGAGAGTCCCTTGGACTGCAAGGAGATCCAACCAGTCCATCCTGAAGGAGATCAGTCCTGGGTATTCTTTGGAAGGACTGATGCTAAAGCTGAAACTCCAATACTTTGGCCACCTCATCTGAAGAGTTGACTCATTGGAAAGGACTCTGATGTTGGGAGGGATTGGGGGCAGGAGGAGAAGGCGACGACAGAGGATGAGATGGCTGGATGGCATCATCGACTTGATGGACATGAGTTTGAGTGAACTCCAGGAGTTGGTGATGGACAGAGAGGCCTGGTGTGCTGCAATTCATGGGGTTGCGAAGAGTCGGACACGACTGAGCGACTGAACTGAACTGAAATGATTTGGAAGAGTTATAGTACATTAGCCAAAAAAAAACACAAAACACTAGTTCCACTAGTTCCAATATTTTACACTGAGTATTCTAGAACTTCTGCATCAAGCTTTGCAGGGAACAAACATAAATACCTGAGAAAGGTGAGATGCTCAGCCAGCTTCTGGGCCTCATACGCTACTACCTCGTCAGGTGACTGCAGTGCACGAGTTTCACCTCTAGAGGGCAGTGGAGCACCGCCCAGGACTCAAAAGATCAGTTCAGTTCAGTTGAGTCGCTCAGTCGTGTTGGACTCTGCGACCCCATGAATCACAGCACGCCAGGCCTTCCTGTCCATCACCAACTCCCGGAGTTCACCCAAACTCATGTCCATCGAGTTGGTGATGCCATCCAGCCATCTCATCCTCTATCGTCCCCTTCTCCTCCTGCCCCCAATCCCTCCCAGCATCAGGGGCTTTTCCAATGAGTCAACTCTTCTCATGAGGTGGCCAAAGTATTGGAGTTTCAGCTTCAGAATCAGTCCTTCCAATGAACACCCAGGACTGATCTCCTTTAGGATGGACTGGTTGGATCTCCTTGCAGTCCAAGGGACTCTCAAGGGTCTTCTCCAACACCAGAGTTCAAAAGCATCAATTCTTTGGCGCTCAGCTTTCTTCCCAGTCCAACTCTCACATCCATACACTGTGGAACACTGTGTGGACACTCTTTTTTCATTCATTCATCTCATTTTTATCATTTTTTGAAGTGGGCGGGGGAGAGGCAGAATATCAAGGTTTTTATTAAAAACAGGAGCTCCAGACCTGCTTTTTCATACTGTTCATGGGGTTCTCAAGGCAAGAATACTGAAGTGGTTTGCCATTCCCTTCTCCAGAGGACCACATTTTGTCAGAACTCTCCAATATGACCCATCTATCTTGGGTGGCCTACACGGCATGGCTCATAGTTTCATCCAGCTAGACAAAGCTGTGGTTCATGTGATCAGTTTGGCCAGTAAGCTGAAGCTCCAATACTTTAGTCACCTGAAGAGAAGAACTGACTCACTGGAAAAAACCCTGATGCTGGGAAAGATTGAAGGCAGGAGAAGGGGCCGACAGAGGATGAGATGGTTGGATGGCATCACCAACTCGATGGACATGAGTTTGAGCAAGCTTCGGGAGATGGTGATGGACTGGGAGGCCTGGCGTGCTGCAGTCCATGGGGCCGCAGAGTTGGACACAACTGAGTAAACTGAATTGAGACTTCTGCTTGACAGCACAGGGCCCGGTCCCCAGTCTGCTGACGGCTGCACCCCTCAACACACCACTTACTCACGCGGGTGACCGGTCCAGTGCCTCGGACACCTCAACCTGAAAACCTCCCCAGAGGTAGATAAAGGCCAGTGCTCTGCAGGCAGACCATCCCTCCATCTGTGCCACAGGAGACCTGGGGATCTGCGTGCCCAGACCCACTGCCCGAGGGAAACCTCACAGGGAGAAGCGACCAGAACTCACATTCCTGTGTCCACACCCTACTTAATCCTGTGTGAGCCTTCACAGCCCTCCCGCCCAGAGAACACATGTGTCCACACGCCTGGAGCCCACAGGACGGGGACGTCGGGGTGACTCCCTGAACCCAAGAGCAGTCACTCCTCACCCTACCAGCCAGAGACAGTCAAAGTACTCTGGCTTCTCCCCAGTTTTAAGTATACAATTAGCATATGTGAGAGTCGGACCATAAAGAAGGCTGAGCACTGAAGAACTGATGCAGCAAGATCCAACCAGTCAATCCTAAAGGAAATCAACCCTGAATATTCACTGGAAGGACTGAGGCTGAAGCTGAAGCTCCAGTACTTTGGCCACCTGATACAAAGAACTGATTCATTGGAAAAGACCCTGATCCTGGGAAAGATTGAAGGCAGGAGGAGAAGGGGACAACAGAGGATGAGATGGTTGTATGGCATCACCTACTCAATGGGCATGACTTTGAGCAAATTCTAGGAAATGGTGAAGGACAGGGTAGCCTGGCATGCTGTAGTCCATGGGATCGAAAAGAGTGGGACCTGACTTAGTGACTGAACAACAATAACAACTTACACAAATCAGAGAAGGGGAAACCATTCCTATTTGGGAAGAGTCAATAAGTGACATGAAGCAATCATTTGGACTGTCCTAGTGACAGCCAAGGGACAGCATGACCTGTGAACACACAGATATGTCAGGTTCAACGACCCACGGAACCCACGGCCCCTTGGAGTCAGCTTCTGGCGACAGCACTCGGGTCACTTGGGAACTTCTCAGCCCAGGGAGGTCCAGTCACTCACTGCCCTGCACCGTCCTGGTTACATCCCTGCAGACAGGCTCCTGCCCGCTAACTTATTTCTTCTTTACTGGCCTTCATACAGCTGAAAAAAATCTCTCGGCGATGGTTTCCCTGGTGGCACAGTGATAAAGAATCTGCCCGCCAATGAAGGAGACTTGGGTTGGATCCCTGGTGCAGGAAGATCTCACATGCTATGGGACAACTAAGCCCGTGCACCACAACTACTGAGCCTGTGCTCTTGAGCCCGGGAACCACCACTACTGAGCCCGTGCACCTAGAGGGCCCGAAACAAGAGAAGGCACCATGATGAGAAGCCCGCACACTGCAACTAGAGAGCAGCCTCCACTCACCACAACTAGGGAAAAGCCTGTGGTGCAACGAAGACCCAGCACAGCAAAAAATAAAAGTTAATTAATTAAATTAAAAAAAATTTCTCCATGAATGTCTTGTGCATGATTCTTATGGCTACACCCAGATTACATACATTTTTCAGTGACTGTAGCAAGACTTGGATGGGAGCCATGGGAGGCCACTCTGTGATCTATTAACCTCAGTTATTCTAACCAAAGCTACATGGACAACTAAAAGGCAGCTTCAAACCAGACCAGTCCAGAGGAATCCAGATCAAATCCAGGTTCAAGATGTTGAAGCAAATGCACAGATCTGGGTGGCGAGTTAATCGAGTCAGAGACCCAGCTGTCGGGATAGGAAGTTCAGCTACCGAGGCAACAGAGCCCAGGGCAGCCACCCAGTTTTCAGAGACCACTTCTGCTGGTCTACTAAATCAATGTCCACGTGGAAAAGCAGATCCATTTTCAGTGACTCAAGTTCAGAATGACCATCTCCACATGACAGAGATGGCAGTTGAGACACGAGCAGAGTTCACCCAAAGATGGCGATTTCAGCCAGGGCTCCAGGCAGCTGGCCCTCCGCCCCCACGTGGGGCTGTCACTCAGATGTCATCATGGCCCAGGCTGGGGTCCTGGTCCTGAGAGGCAAGCCCGGCGTGTCACCACGTGGAAATGAAACTGAACACAAGTCATGAGAAACAAAACACTCCCAATCTGAGTCCACATTTCAACTTTGTTTATTTGACCTGTGTTTTTCTTCTTGAAATACAACCACCCTCTCAAATTCTTGAGCCCTAACACAGGCCAAGCATTGAGCATTTGCCCGAGAACAAAAGCCAACCAGTGAAGCATCTGCTAATAGGGTTTTCCAAGGTCAAGTTCCCTTTCTGTTACGAGTTTGAATACTTGAGGTTTTAAGAGACTCGTTTTCCTACTCTGCTAGAAAAAGATTACGTGGACAGCAAAGGGACTCAGCCACACATATACATGTGTCCATCCTCCCCAAACAGCAGTCAATTCAATCTAGTCAGGAAGATACACTGTTTATGCTGCTGCTGCTTCTTCTTTTTAAAAATATTTATTTATTTGGCTGTGCTGGGTCTTAATTGTGGCATTTAAGACCACATCTTAGTTGTGGCATCTAAGATCTTTTAGTTCCCTAATTAAAAAAAAAGAAAAAAGGATGTAGGTGGCCTTATGCAAGTCATAAGACCTAAAATTGAGTGTACCTCCCCCCTATAAGGAGGGTGAGGAGACACGACTCACAGTTGATCCTCCTGCCGGCTTCGCCAGCAAAAACTTGAGCAGAGGTGTCACGAGATACCCTGAAATCCTGCTTCCTGCCAGAGAAGCACAACCAGTTCTGCACATTAAAGTGCAGTCAGCTTACACATGGTGGGGGGAGAGGGCTGCGTCTAGAAAGAAAGCCACTCATGAGGAAAGACACATAATTCAGGACATTTGCTTTTCCTAAATAAGGCTGCTAACTGATTTTTGGAAGGGGTGTTGCTTGTTTGTTCCTTGGTTCAAAAATCTTAGGCCGATATCCAAAAGCTCAATTTAACTGGCCACCAGTAATACTTAAAATATCAGCTCTTAATTAAACAAAGTAGTAGGAAAATATTATAAGAAAGCCTTTAATCTAGCCTAAGAAAAAGAAAACCTTATTTACAATTTCCCAATGTTCTCCTTGATGCCTGAAAGGACTTTAAAAAGTGGCCAAACTCTTTCATGATACACTTAAATAATAAAGTCTATCAATATAAATACCCCAAGAGATAGGACAAAGAACTTTTCAATTAGGGATCTTAGTTTTCTGTTGGTTACAGGTGCAGTGGAATTGCATCTACAACATGAGGTGAAACTACAACGGAAATGAAAAGTACGTCAGTCAGCAAACCAGAGTCCACTATTGCCCCGTGGCTTGAGACATAAGGGTGACTTTTACATTTTTAAATGTTTGGGAGTACTTTGTGACGTGTGAAAATTATATGAACTCCACACTAGGAAGAAAATTCATGACAAACCTAGACAGCTTATTAAAAAGCAGAGACGTTACTTTGCCAACAAATGTCCATATGTCAAAGCTATGGTTTCCTCCAATAGTCATGTACAGATGTGAGAGTTGGACCATAAAGAAGGCTAAGCACCAAAGAGTTGATGCTTTTGGACTGTGGTGTTCAAGAAGACTCTTGAGAGTCCCTTGTACAGCAAGGAGATCAAACCAGTCAATCCTAAAGGAAATCAGTCCTGAATAGTCACTGGAAGGACTGATGCTGAAGCTGAAGCTCCAATACTTTGGCCACCTGAAGCTGAAGCTCCAATACTTTGTGAAGAACTGACTCACTGGAAAACACCCTGATGCTGGGAAAGATTGAAGGCAGGAGGAGAAGGCCAACAGAGTATGAGATGGTTGGATGGCATCACTGACTCAATGGACATGAGTCTGAGCAAACTCTGGGAGACCATGAAGGACAGGGAAGCCTGGCATGCTGCAGTCCATGCAGTCGTAAAGAGTCAGACATTACTGAGCGACTGAATAACAATTTTAAAAAGAGAAAACCTAGAAAATAAAAAGGAGTTGTTTCAGTAGAAAATATTTATCAACAAAAAATGAAAGAACTGAAACTAGCAGAAGGCAGGGTTGCCCTGAGGGTACATGTAGGGGAACCTGAGCCTGAGACCCTAGGTCAGGCACGAAGGAGACAATGTCAGACCCCAGTCTGTCCCCAAACAGGTGGGTAGCTGAGAAAACCCCCAGTGGGGCATTCACCAGGACCCGTGCAGGACCTGGGTTTCCACAGATTAGAGCCAATGCATGCGAGCTCAGAGATCACCAAACACACAAGGCAATGAAGGGGAGTGGGTTTTTTCACCCCAAAAGATGCCACTGTGGCACAAGGACTATTCTGATCTAAAGGCAATCAAAACCCAGCAGGTTCAGGAACTTCTCTTAAACTTGCCTTCAACTGCCTACGTTTATACTTCGGGGGTGGGGGAACCCGGGTCAGAAGAGTGTTTCACCCAAGAAACACCACACAGCAGGCCAGGTCTCCTCTCCCTCCTAGGAAAGGCCTCCTCTGCCTCCCCACATCCTGACTGCCCCTCCACCCACCAGGCCTTACAGAAGCTTCAGCCCCTTGCTTCATTGTGGGCCCCCGCTGCTTCACGGGGCTCCCATCCACATAGAATAACATTTGTTTTTCTCCTATTAATCTGCCTTGCTGCTGCTGCTGCTAAGTCACTTCAGTCGTGTCCGACTCTGTGCAACCCACCAGGCTCCCCCGTCCCTGGGATTCTCCAGGCAAGAACACTGGAGTGGGTTGCCATTTCCTTCTCCAATGCATGAAAGTAAAAAGTGAAAGTGAAGTTGCTCAGTCGTGTGCGACCCTCAGCGATCCCATGGACTGCAGACTTCCAGGCTCCTCCGTCCATGGGATTTTCCAGGCAATCTGCCTTACATCAGTTTAATTCTCAGATCACCCAAAGAACCTAGAAGCAAAGAAAGGACCATTTCTCCACTTCTACAGTGATAAACCTGGTGGCTCAGCAGTAATGCAAGACATGTGGTTTTGATCCCTGGCTCAGGAAGATCCCCTGGAGAAAGAAGTGGCAACCCATTCCAGTGCTCGTGCCTGGAGAATCCCATGGACAGGCAAGCTACAGTCCATGGGGTCCCAGGGTCGGACACAACTTAGTGACTAAACAATAGGGATAAACTACCACAAAATGTGTTAATATTAATATTTTCATCTTCGTATCTATTACTATTGTGATGCTGTGACATACATCTTTGCACTGGTGTTCAAAGAGCTGACACAGAGCTCCTAAAACTCCTTGGAATATCCTGTGCAGGGGAGAGTCTTTTGTTATGTTAATGAGGTGACTTTTGAAAGCACCTCAGGACAGGGCTGGTTGCTTGTATCACCAACCCAGTAATTTCAGGGCCAGCACTTGAAGTCCTGCCCCTGACCTCAGGAGAGGGAGAGGAGCTGGAGGCTGAGTACAATCACAAGTTATTTAATCAACAGTGTCTAAGTGTCAGAGCCACCAAAAAACCCAAAGAGGGAGTTCAGAGAGCCTCCAGGTTGAACAGGTGGATATTCAGGGAGGGGGGACACCAGAGGGCAGGAAAGCTCCCTGCCTCCCACATGTCTCCTGTGTATTTCTTCATCCTGCTGTTGATTGGAAGTGAAACAGGAGGGAAGGGCACAACCTTTAAAACAATGACACAGCCCGAGGACACGACATAAACAGATAAGAACCTAAGATGGCAGGGAAGTTGACTTCCACTAGACCTTGAGCCTTAGTGTGTGAAAGTCAGTCACTCAGTTGTGTCTGCGTCTTTGCAACCCCATGGACTATACAGTCCATGGAATTCTCCTGGCCAGAATACTGGAGTGGGTAGCCTTTCCCTTCTCCAGGGGATCTTCCCAACCCAGGGATCAAACCCGGGTCTCCCACATTGCAGGCAATCACTCTAACACATCAGCATGCTAAGTGACACACCCCCAGGCACCATGACAGTCCCCATCCCTTCCCCAAAAGAGCTGGAATACTCCTCCCACTCATTAGCCTATGAAATTACCCACCCCTATTAAATAAGTAAGGTGTTGCAGTAGTAAAGAATCTGCCTGCAATGCAGGAGACCAGAGTTTGAACCTTGGGTCCAGAAGATCCCCTAGAGAAGGAAATGGCAATGGGCTCCAGTATTCTTGCCTAGAGAATTCCACAGACAGAGGAGCCTGGCGGGCTACAGGCCGTGGGGTTGCAAAGAGTCGGACACGACTGAGCACATGAAAGCTAACAACGCTCTACCCTGGGGTGGCTCTCGCCTTCTGAGATGGCCTGCACTCTGTCTGTGAAGTGTGTTTCTCTCTAAATAAATCCAATTCCCTATCACTTTGTCTCTCACTGAATTCTCAAGGAGACATAAAGAACATGAGCTTCTTAAGTCTCGAAACCAGGTGTGTGATCTCAGTTAAAAGACCATGGGTTCAAGTCCCAAGCTTGAGTTGCTTGTTTGCAGTAGCCCTAATTCCATTTGTAAAAAACCAGTAATCCACTGGGGAATTGGTCTCCTGAGCCTGGGAGCCACTCTAGCCAGTAAAGCAAACCCAAGAAGGGATGGTAGGAACCACAGCCAGTAGGTTGGGAGCACAGATGACAACTGGACTGAGCTGGAGTCTGAAGTGTGAGGGGTGGGGCAACCCTGTGGGATGGAGACCCCTACCTGCTGGACATGATGCTGTCTCAGGGCTGAGCTGAGTTGCAGGACACACACTGGGGTCAGAGAACAGCTTGGTTTGGGAAAGCCCACACATCAGGAGTGGAGACCAGAATCTCAACTTTTAAACATGTGGGTTGAGAATCTTTTGTAAAGAGCCACATTGTAGTATTTTAGGCTTTGCAGCCACATGAGGTCTTGCCTTGTGGGGGTCACTGTGAGAATTCATATGGTAGGATCACCAGGCTGAACTTGTCCTGATGTGTAGGACTAGCTCTGTCTTGTTCATCCACGTGTCCCTGGTGAGTGGCACGTGCCTGGAAACAGAGATCTGTGCGCCAAGTCCCCCTCCTTCCCTAATGGCACAGAACAAAGCATTGGGGAGTGTTTAGCTTTATGGTGGTTGTTTCATTTTTTGCTTTTTGTTTCTTTCAATTGATGTTTCATCGGTTCTTGTTCAGTCACTCAGTTAGTTGTGTCTGACTCTTCACGACCCCATGGACTGCAGCACATCAGGTTTCCCTGTCCTTGACTATCTCCCAGAGTTTGCTCAAACTCCTGTCCATTGTGTTGGTGATGCCATCCAACCATCTCATCCTCTGTTGTCCCCTTCTCCTCCTGCCTTCAATCTTTCCCAGCATCAGCATCTTTCCAGTGAGTTGGCTCTTCACATCAGATGGCCAACATATTGGAGCTTCAGCTTCAGCATCAATCCTTCCAGTGAATATTCAGGACTGATTTCCTTTAGGATTGACAGGTTTGATCTCCTTGCTGTCCGAGGCACTTTCAGAAGTTTCCAGCATCACAATTTGAAAGCTGTTTCACCTAGTCACCAGCTACCTGCTACTCTAGTAAGAAGCAACTTTACTTCTCTGGGTTTTGGGTTCTTATCTGCTACACAACAAAGTTGGCCTAAGGTATGTAATTTCTCAAGGCCTAGAGCCTGACATCATGCACTATACATTTGTCTTCTCAAAGAGCCAGTGATATACAGCATCTTCTGTTACACAAAATGCACATTCAAATCAATGCGCACAGCTATGCCCCCAACCAGGAGAGTAACTACCTGACAAGGCCTGAGATGATCAGAGATGGCATCATAGCAGGGGCAACCCGTGAATTAGTTTGTCCTTCTGTCTTTGGTCTCCCAGTCTCAGCCTTTTTCCTTTGGTTCTTATTCTTTTTGTTCCTGAGGTGGTCCCTAAAACGCCACCCTCTGTGAGCTCAACGCTCAGCATCTGCTAAGTAGGCACACTCTCACACCTCAGACAACACTTATCCCAGTTAATCCCAGTCCTGCCATACAGAGCAACAGGTAAGAACACACCTGAGGACCTCAGGACCTCTGTGCCCGCAGGGGAGGTGCAGCTCCTGGGCATGTGGCACAGAACCATTCACCAGCTCACTCACTCGGGCCGCAAGTCAAGGGTCTACACTGGATTCCTCCAGCCCCCTCGCACATCTCTACCCCCGGAA
This sequence comes from Bos mutus, assembly GCF_027580195.1. Taxonomy (NCBI): domain Eukaryota; kingdom Metazoa; phylum Chordata; class Mammalia; order Artiodactyla; family Bovidae; genus Bos; species Bos mutus. Next base: position 35,780,343 of record NC_091628.1, on the reverse strand, counting down.
GTCTGTCCTCACAGTCTGAGCCCCTGCTGTGGGGTAGATCCACGTCTCACTCAGCCTGGCTTCACCGGCTCCGAGGCTACGACCCCACAGGAGAAGGAGGACCCCAGCCTCGAGGGCTCGAACAGACGGGTTGAGGCCGCAGGGCCTCCGCATGCTCAGGGGACTCACCTGAGGCTGACCAGCGCGTCGGTCACCTGCCGAGGCTCGATGTCGAACAGTTTGACCCTGAAGCCCGCGCTGGCGAACAGCATGGCCCAGCTCCGCCCGATGAGCCCGCTGCAGGGAAAGAAGGCAGAGGCGCAGGTCAGCTGGAAAGTGGAGCCACTCCGCGCCAGCCCAGTGTCAGAGCACACAGCGTCCTGTTACTGAAACACCTGATGGCTTACAACTCCATGTTTTGACAGCAGATATCCACTTAAAATGTTGCTTCCAAAAAAAAAAAAAATGTTGCTTCCACACAAGAGGTCCTGGGTCCTCACTGCAGTGCCCTCCAGACCCGGGGGGAAGCAGGGAGGGGCAGGGCGTCCACACACCGGGGACCCCCAACTGATCAGTGTTGGCGGAGTTCTGGACCTAGAGAAAAGAGACAGCATCTCCCCCGCCTTCTCAGTTTTTCCTACCACCACCAGCACTCAAGATGATGATGTTAAAACTGTACACATCTTACCTCTATTAATCTGAAAACAATCCCACAAGGGGATGCTATTATATATATCTATATATTTCATTATGTATTTGACTGCACCAGGTATTAGTTGAGGCGTGCAGGATCCGGTTCCCTGACCAAGGGTGGAACCCAGGCCCCTGTATTTTGTTGAAACCCAAGAATGAAATACAAAAACGTTATCAGGTTTTAGCAGCTAATTCACACTTCCAAGTCACCTATAGGGTTGAGAGAGAGAAAGACAAGAGGTACAGGAGGGGAGACAGGAGAGAGAAAGGGGACAGAGGGGACAGGAGGGGATAGGGAGGGGGGAGGGAGAAGGGAAGGGAAGCAGGGCCACCCCAGAAGTGGAGATGGCTGCTTCCTGAGGTGTTAAAGGTGTGAGAGGTTCAGTCAGTCAGTTCAGTCGCTCAGTCATGTCCGACTCTTTGCCACCCTAGGGACTGCACCATGCCAGGCCTCCCCGTCCATCACCAACTCCAAGGGCTTACTCAAACTCATGTCCATCGAGTCGGTGATGCCACCCAACCATCTCATCCTCTGTCGGCCCCTTCTCCTTGTGCCTTCAATCTTTCCCAGGATCAGGGTCTTTTCAAATGAGTCAATTCTCTGCATCAGGTGGCCAAAGTATTGGAGTTTCAGCTTCAACATCAGTCCTTCCAATGAATATTCAGGACTGATTTCCTTTCGGATGGACTGGTTGGATCTCCTTGCAGTCCAGGGGACTCTCAAGAGTCTTCTCCAACACCACAGCTCAAAAGCATCAATTCTTTGGCGCTCAGCTTTCTTCACAGTCCAACTCTCACATCCATGCACGACTACTGGAAAAACCATAGCCTTGGCTAGATGGACCTTTGTCGGCAAAGTAATGTCTCCGCTTTTTAATATGCTGTCTAGGTTGGTCATAGCTTTTCTTCCAAGGAGAAAGCGTTTTTAATTTCATGGCTGCAGTCACCATCTGCAGTGATTTTGGAGACCAAAAAAATTAACGTCCATCACTGTTTCCACTGTTACCCCATCTATTTCCCATGAAGTAATGGGACCAGATGCCATGATTTTAGTTTTTTGAATGTTGAGTTTTAAGCTAACTTTTTCACTCTCCTTTCACTTTCATCAAGAGGATCTTTAATTCCTCTTCACTTTCTGCAATTTCTTGCAGTCAATCAACTTAATTCCTTGTCAGCCTCCCCTGGGGAATTGGAAATAAACTGACTCCCAGAGCACGGCTCCTTTGCACAACAATCAGAGCTGGAGAAGGGCAGAGTGGACCCTGAACAACAGGAGCTGGACTCCCAGGGCCCACCTAGAAGCAGGCTTTTTAAAATGGTAAATCCTACAAAACTTGGGATCTGCAGTTGGGTACCACTGATGCAGAGGAACCGACAGTAAATTACCCTAGCTTCTCTGGTGGGAATGGACAGGTGGGTGCCCTCCACCTGCCAGTGGTCCAAGGGTCCCCTGTACAGTCAACTCTAGACTCCACTGAACACTGCTGGGTGCTAGCAAGCAGGCCAGTCTCAGCCTGTGGTTGATACACACTTGACCGTGACAAAGGCTGCAAAGCAAGCAAGGTCACCACGCCCAAAACAAAGTGCACTTTCTTCTATATTTTATATCCCTTCAGGAGGCAGCCAGTAGCCCTCGTGCCTGGAAAGTACACGGGCACAGGTAAGGCCACTGCTCCCTGCAAGGGAAGCTGACAGAAAGCACCCTGACCCCTTCCTCGAAGGGGCTTCAAGGACGGGCCCGGACAAGACTTATTCTTGGGACGCGCTGTGACTGGTCAGGCAGGCCAGCCCCTTGGCAGTGCAACCCGACACTGAGCCTCCCAGAAGGTGTGCCTGATGACCAACAAGAAGTACCGACCAGTGGGTACTTCGCTATGCCAGCTTACCAACGGAAAGGTGCACGTGGACGCCTTCTTTAAAAAATGAAAACTGCAGGAGTTTTAAAAGAGGATGGAGCACCAACCAGGAAACCGTGGATGGGACTTGAGAGGCTAACCGACACCCAAGTCCCAGAGAACCCGGATGCCCTGAGGATAGGGCGCCCTCGCCATGCAGGAGGCGTGAATCTGGATCCGGATCGCGCAGTGGGTCCCCACCCCTCCCCGGCCAGGCGGGGTCGCCCAGCGACAGCCTCAGGCCCGAGCACACGAGACCCTCCCGCCGCGCCCGCGCCCGCCTGACACAGATCGCGGCCCCGCCTCTCCTCTGCGCGCCCATCCCTCGGACGGGAAAGGAGACAACACACCTGTGCGGATCCGCGGCCCGACAGCCCTGCGTCCGCTCGTAGCGCCCACTGCCACCGTCCCCGCCCGGCCCGCATCACCCAACTCCGCCCGCAACCGCATCGCGCAGCAACCGGGTGCCGCGGGGCCCGAACAGAGCTGAGCCCCGCGCCGTAGCCCGGGCCGGCCCAGTCCTGGGGAGGAGCGCTGGGGTCATCGGAGCCGCGCCGCCAACCCCCCGGGCGATGACGACCGCGCCCACCTGCTACCCTCCCGGGCACGCTGGTTCGAGCTCTCACCTGCCGACCACCGCCACCCCGCCGGGCGCCGAGGACCCTGGGGACGCCATGGGCCGCGCGGTGCCCAAGGAGACAGCTGCGGCGCGCGCCACCCGGGCACTGGCTCCGCCCGCCCCGCGGCCGCGACAGGGCCCCGGGGCCTGGCCCCGTGGGTGGGGCGCGGGCGGAGCCTCCACCTCTCCACGCCCCGCGGGCGCGCAGGGCTCCGGGCGGGGCTGCGGGGCCGCAGGGCCTGCGGGGCTGTGGGCGGGGCGGGCGGGGAGCTCAGGACTGGGCGGGGTGGGGGCAGCGGCTGAGACCATCGAGCGTGCGGAGCACTCTCCTCCCTCTCCCCGGAGCGTGCACGGAGGAGGTGCCGGGAGCGTCACGTGGATGGGAGCCCGGTGGGAGAGCTACCCCTTCGGACTGTAGTGACTCACTTTGTTTTGGTCAGTTCCCTACTGAACCCCCAAAGTCCGTGCACAAGGAGGGGAACACCTCCAGACCAGGACAAGGCGCGACCGCTAAAGGAACCCCCAAATTTACCCCTGGAATTCCTTTCCCGTGTGAAGTCTTAGCACCACGTCCGGGCGCACGAGCTCAGGCCCCACTGCTGGGTTCACACTGTCGTTGGTTTCGAGGAAGACCCGCCTTTCTCCACAGAGGAGGCCGAGGCCGGGGAGCCCTGGGACGGCAGACAGGAGGGCTGGGGGGCGGGAGAGGGTGTCTGCCACACTGGAAGGCCTGGACCCCCCTCCCAGAGGCCGAGCTGGTCTATCTTCCAGGAGGAGGAAGTGTCCCCGCGCCGCCCCGGGCTCTTTTCGGAAACAGAGCGGAGGAACTGGCCGCACGTGCCTGTGACCACGCTGTCCGCGCAGCACCAGAGGGGGCAACACCAGCCATCCAGGTCAAGGCAGCGCTCCAGCGGAAACGCGTGACCCTGACCGGCAGGGCCCTTCCTCTGTCTTCCCCAGCCCAAACGGAAAGAGGAATGTCAGAGCCAGAGCAATTTCACAAGGTATGGGTCAGCATTTGAAAAGGCATTCAACTCACTTAAGAAAAAAGTGAAACAGCAAAGATGTCCTCAAGATAAGGCTTTAAATGTTGAAATAACTATGCGTGGGGGCTTAGTTGCTCAGTCCTGTCCGCCTCTTTGTGACCCTATGGACTGTAGCCCACCAGGCTCCTCTGTCCATGGGATTCTCCATACTGGAATGGAGAATACAGAAGACTAGAGTGGGTTTCCATTTCCTTCTCCAAGGGATCTTCCCCACCCAGGGATCCAACCCATGTCTCCTGCATCGCAGGCAGATTCTTTACCAGCTGAGCCACCAGGGAACCCCTCACATAGCTCTTTGGATTTATAATGAAGCCCCAGCTCCTATGCTGCCTTCACCACAAATTACCCGAAAATTTGTCTTCTTTTAAATAGCCCAAGCCCCACTTCCTCTCTGAAGCTGTGACTACTCGACCGGGTGATGGGTGACTGCCCTTTTCCTAAAGCATCTGAACTTACTGCAAGCACCTTTTGGTCCACTGAGTCATTCATTCACTCAAGTTTCTATCATAAGAGCCACTGTGTTCAGGTCAGCTTAATGTTTAGTCTTCAATTAAATTGTAGACTTAAGGTTAAGAACCATATCTCTTTTTCTCCTTACTAAGCACATACTGTTTTTTCTTTTTAATATGTATTTATTTATTTGGCTGTGTCAGGTCTTAGTTGTGTTATGCGGGATCTTTGTTGCAAGGCACAGACTCTCTGGTTGTGGCATGCAGGCTCCGTAGTTGGCCCCTGTCACCACCACCTTCTCCTTGCTTTGCCCCATAATGAACCTTGTCTGCTACAAGCTCCAGCCGTGTGGAATTGTTTGGCCTCACTTGCCTTCAGTAATACAGGGAGGGCAGATGGGCCTGGGGGATGGGGGGAGCCCCACTGCTCCTAGGGGGTCCTCCTGCTCCGCAGCCACGGAGCACCCTATCTCCCCAACTTGGGCCACATTGGACTCCAACGTAACAGCCATCTCCTGGCTTCTATTCAATCCGTGACTTTTTCCTAGCTCCTTAGATTCCTCAGAAGGAGTCAAATCAGTTCAGTTCAGTTCAGTCACTCAGTCGTGTCCAACTCTTTGTGACCCATGGACTGCAGCACGCCAGGCCTCTCTGTCCATCACCAACTCCCAGAGTTTACTCAAACTCATGTCCATCATGTCAGTGATGCCATCCAACCATCTCACCCTCTGTCATCCCCTTCTCCTCCTGCCTTCAATCTTTCCCAGCATCAGGGTCTTTTCCAATGAGTCACCTCTTCACATCAGGTGGCCAAAGTATTGGAGTTTCAGCTTCAACATCAGTCCTTCCAATGAACAACCAGGACTGATCTCCTTTAGGATGGACTGGTTGGATCTCCTTGCAGTCCAAGGGACTCTCAAGAGTCTTCTCCAATACCACAGTTCAAAAGGAGTCAAATACTCTTCCTCTATCTCCCAACTCTCAGTTCTCTGAGTGGTCTCTTTCTGTCCACTTTTCCCTCTGTCCACCCACAGTCCTCGTGGCAGGTAGAAGAGCACAAATGGCTTCTCACCCCCACCCCCACCATCCCTCCTCCGCCTCCTTTGAGTCCAGCTCCCATCCTTTACCCCAAGGTTAGTTAGGGAACCAAAGATCTAAACTCTCCTGACAGCTTACTCTGGAAAAAGTGATCTGTGGTGAGGATTAGGGTTAGTTAGCAATTCACCTTTAAAAATCTGATGTCTTAGAGTACTGACTGTAATTCCCAACGTAACATCTTGCTATGAAGACCACAGTTACAGGTCAGCATCAGAAAGGCTCACAGTCAGCTGTTGGGGCTCCAGAGTTGGCCTGCAAGGGCTTCCGTCTCAGATTCTCCATTCCATACTGTGTGATCTGGACCAGTTCATTCATTCCTCAAAACTTAATTTCGTTTTCTTTTTTGCCACACTGTGTGGCTTGTGGGATATTGCTTCCCTGACCAGGGATTGCACCTGTGCCCTCGGCAGTGAGAACATGGAGTCCTATGTTCAGACCACTGGACCACCAGGGAAATCCAAAACTTAGTTTCTTCCCCAGTAGAACGGGCACGATAAGAGCTCACTCTGAAGGTGGTTACTGTATTCATTGACGTAATGCCTTTTAAAACACGGGCAGTGTTGGCTGACGTGTGTCCACACAGTTCTCCATGGCAGGTCTGCTGTGTACTTTCCCCATGGCCCTTGGAGCCTCCTTGCAGAGCTGGGAAGTCATTCTACCCTCACCCCAACAGAGCGCCCAGGACTCCCAGAGGCTGAGGGAGATACTGAGAATCTTGGATCAGAACTTTTCTTTCCAGTTAAGGTGCCCTGAGTTTTATATTTATCCTAAGATTGAATAGTGTTTCTCAAAAGATTTGAAATTTGAATTTCAACTCTGAATTTATAACCTCAGGAACAGTCTCCAGGAACATCCAAAGGAATTGCAAGATCCATGCAAAAAAAAAGTACCTCAAAATTAAAGATTCCTCTCTATTTCCATAAATCACATTTATACCCATGGTCCCATGAGGCCCAGGAAAGCTTAAACTATGCTATATTATCCATACTATATAGCACGTGTAATATATTGAAACTGTTATCTTAACAAGGAGTCGACATTTTAGAAGCTAGAATTTCAAAATATACCCTAGATAATTCTTTTTCCTTTTCTACACCTATTAAGCTGCATTAGTTCATTTTCACCAATAATAGAGGGCTGACTTTATACAGGACCTTGAGCTATTTCACATCCTGAAAGATGATGCTGTGAAAGTGCTGCACTCAATATCCCAGCAAATTTGGAAAACTCAGCAGTGGCCACAGGACTGGAAAAGGTTAGATTTCATTCCGATCCCAAAGAAAGGCAATGCCAAAGAATGCTCAAACTACTGCACAATTGCACTCATCTCACACACTAGTAAAGTAATGCTCAAAATTCTCCAAGCCAGGCTTCAGCAATACGTGAACCGTGAACTTCCTGATGTTCAAGCTGGTTTTAGAAAAGGCAGAGGAACCAGAGATCAAATTGCCAACATCTGCTGGATCATGGAAAAAGCAAGAGAGTTCCAGAAAAACATCTATTTCTACTTTATTGACTATGCCAAAGCCTTTGACTGTGTGGATCACAATAAACTGGGGGAAATTCTGAAAGAGATGGGAATACCAGACCACCTGATCTGCCTCTTGAGAAATCTGTATGCAGGTCAGGAAGCAACAGTTAGAACTGGACATGGAACAAAAGACTGGTTCCAAATAGGAAAAGGAGTACGTCAAGGCTGCATATTGTCACCCTGCTTATTTAATTTATATGCAGAGTACATCATGAGAAACGCTGGACTGGAAGAAGCACAAGCTGGAATCAAGATTGCTGGGAGAAATATCAATAACCTCAGATATGCAGATGACACCACCCTTATGGCAGAAAGTGAAGAGGAACTCAAAAGCCTCTTGATGAAAGTGAAAGTGGAGAGTGAAAAAGTTGGCTTAAAGCTCAACATTCAGAAAACGAAGATCATGGCATCTGATCCCATCACTTCATGGGAAATAGATGGGAAAACAATGGAAATAGTGTCAGACTTTATTTCTGGGGGCTCCAAAATCACTGCAGATGGTGATTGCAGCCATGAAATTAAAAGACGCTTACTCCTTGGAAGGAAAGTTATGTCCAACCTAGATAGCATATTCAAAAGCAGAGACATTACTTTGCCAACAAAGGTCCGTCTAGTCAAGGCTATGGTTTTTCCTGTGGTCATGTATGGATGTGAGAGTTGGACTGTGAAGAAGGCTGAGCGCCGAAGAATTGATGCTTTTGAACTGTGGTGTTGGAGAAGACTCTTGAGAGTCCCTTGGACTGCAAGGAGACCCAACCAGTCCATCCTAAAGGAGATCAGCCCCGGGATTTCTTTGGAAGGAATGATGCTAAAGCTGAAACTCCAGTACTTTGGCCACCTCATGAGAAGAGGTGACTCATTGGAAAAGACTCTGATGTTGGAAGGGATTGGGGGCAGGAGGAGAAGGGGACGACAGAAGATGAGATGGCTGGATGGCATCACTGACTCGATGGACATGAGTCTGAGTGAACTCCGGGAGTTGGTGATGGACAGGGAGGCCTGGCGTGCTACGATTCCCGGGGTTGCAAAGAGTCGGACACGACTGAGCGGCTGAACTGAACTGAGAGCAAGTAATGAGCTATTTCACACCTTTGTGTAAGTGAGAAAAAGACACTTCCTCCTCAGGATACTATATTCCCATCTGCTTAAAATTGTCATGCTACATTGATTTTTTAGAACAAGATAGTTTATTGCCATCTTCTGGGAAATCATTTTTATTATTATTATATTTCCTGCTTATTTAACTTATATACAGAGTACATCATGAGAAATGCTGGGCTGGATGAAGCACAAGCTGGAATCAAGATTGCCAGGAGAAATAGCAATAACCTCAGATATGCAGATGACACCACCCTATGGCAGAAAGTGAAGAACTAAAGAGCCTCTTGATGAAAGTAAAAGAGGAGAGTGAAAGAGTTGGCTTAAAGCTCAACATTCAGAAAACTAAGATCATGGCATCCGGTCCCATCACTTCATGGCAAATAGATGGGGAAACAGTGGAAACAGTCGCTGACTTTATTTTTTGGGGCTCCAAAATCACTGCAGATGGTGATTGCAGCCATGAAATTAAAAGATGCTTGCTCCTTGGAAGGAAAGTTATGACCAACCTGCTGTTGCTGCTACTGCTAATTCCCTTCAGTTGTGTCTGACTCTGTGCGACCCCATAGACAGCAGCCCACCAGGCTTCCCCGTCCCTGGGATTCTCCAGGCAAGAACACTGGAGAGGGTTGCCATTTCCTTCTCCTAGACAGCGTATTAAAAAGCAGAGACATTACTTTGTGAACAAAGGTCCATCTAGTCAAGGCTATGGTTTTCTAGTGGTCATATATGGATGTGAGAGTTGGAGTATAAAGAAAGCTGAGCGCCAAAGAATTGATGCTTTTGAACTGTGGTGTTGGAGAAGACTGTTGAGAGTCCCTTGGACTGCAAGGAGATCCAACCAGTCCATCCTAAAGGAGATCAGTCCTGGGTGTTCATTGGAAGGACTGATGTTGAAGCTGAAGCTCCAATACTTTGGCCACCTGATGTGAAGAGGTGACTCATTGGAAAAGACCCTGATGCTGGGAAAGATTGAAGTCAGGAGGAGAAGGGGATGACAGATGATGAGATGGTTGGGGCATCACCGTCTCAATGGACATGGGTTTGGGTGGACTCTGGGAGTTGGTGATGGACAGGGAGGCCTGGTGTGCTGTTGGCAGAAAGTCATACACAAAGAGTGACTATGAAAGAGAGAGTGATAAGCACCAGAATCTGAAAGCCCAATATTCGAAAACTAAGATCATTGGCATCCGTCCCATCACTGGCAAATCAGATGTGAACAGGCTGTGAAACAGTCGCTGACATTTTGGGGGCTCCAAAATCACTGCAGATGGTGATTGCTGTCTGAAATTAAAAGATCCTTGTCAGAAAGGTATGACCAACCTGCTGTTGCTGCTACCATTATAATCCTTGAGTTGTTTCTGAATGATTTCTGAGTTTACCCAGACAGATGTCAGCCAAGGCTTCCCGTCCTGGGATTCTCCAGGCAAGAACACTGGAGAGGGTTGCCATTTCCTTCTCTAGTATTAAAAGCAGAGACAACTGAAGATGTGAACAAAGGTCCATCTAGTCAAGGCTATGGTTTTCTAGTGGTCATATATGGATGTGAGAGTTGGAGTATAAAGAAAGCTGAGCGCCAAAGAATTGATGCTTTTGAACTGTGGTGTTGGAGAAGACTGTTGAGAGTCCCTTGGACTGCAAGGAGATCCAACCAGTCCATCCTAAAGGAGATCAGTCCTGGGTGTTCATTGGAAGGACTGATGTTGAAGCTGAAGCTCCAATACTTTGGCCACCTGATGTGAAGAGGTGACTCATTGGAAAAGACCCTGATGCTGGGAAAGATTGAAGTCAGGAGGAGAAGGGGATGACAGATGATGAGATGGTTGGGGCATCACCGTCTCAATGGACATGGGTTTGGGTGGACTCTGGGAGTTGGTGATGGACAGGGAGGCCTGGTGTGCTGTGGTTCACGTGGTTGCAAAGAGTCATACACAACTGAGTGACTGAACTGAACTGACTGAACTGATAAGCACCAAATCTGTGATACCCAATATGCGATGTGTTCCCTCCTTGTGCAGTGCCCAGCCTGTATAATCATATGTGACAGAGGCTGTGAGGAGTAAAATATTGTCTAGGGAAATTCATGTGCTTGATAGTAGCTCTGTCTGGAGAGATTGTAACTCCTTGTCAGAAAGGTAGGATTTCATAACCATTATAATCACTATGACTTGTTTCCAAATGATTTCTGAGTTTACCCAGAGAAGATGTCATTCAAGGATTTTATCTTTGTCTGGGCTCAGGATTCTGGGGGTGGCAGGAGGCTCAGAAAACTGAAGATAAGGGGCTCAATCAATTAGGACCCTCACCCTGAGTGACCCTTGACTTTACTGGGGTTTTAGAGAAAGTCCTTTATCTCCATTCCAAAGGCATTACTGGATAGAGACACATTTGCAATAAAAAAGAGAGATTCCTATTGCGTTTTGGCTCAGTTCAACAATTCTATGTACAAGCCACCTCAAAGAGACAAAAGCCTGGGAATTACCTGGTCGTCCAGTGGTTTGGACTCAGAGCTCCCACTGCCCTGTCCTGGTTCAATCTCTGGTCAGGGAATTAAGATCCCACAAGTTGCATGGCTTAAAACACACACACACACACACACACAAAACCATCTTCCCCCTAATCGCTCCCACGTCCCCCTGGAATTAAACAAACTCACCCAAAACATGAACCAAATGAATGTGATGACTAACGATGTTTCTGTAAAGTGATATTTGTTCTTCACACGGAGAATTTTGAAGAGCACGCATCAATGTGACAGTAATTCATTTCTCAACATTCTGTACTGTATTGTTATGGGTATTTAGCAGAATTTACTGACCAGGTCACTGATGATACTTTAGGCCATGTTCTGGGCTTACAAACATCTGTAGTTTATTCCAGTTGATCCTGGTGGTGCGTGAGGTGAGTTTAATGATCTCTGCATCCTGTACAGGTACAGAGTCTATGGGCAGGTCCTCCTGTGATGATGGAAAAGTTCTGCACATGTGTCTCCAGTACACACCTGCTGAATGCAGCCAGTGAGACTAAGGAACTAAACTTTATATTTGATTTAATGCTGCTTACCCATCCTGCTCTATCTTACAGGAATGCCTTATTTCTCAAGACTCTCCTACATTTGAACGAATGAATGAAAGAATGAACAAATGTTACTATTAAACCCTGAACACAACTGACACAGAGCAATGAAAATATTTATGCTGACAATAGAAAGCACTTAATTTCACTATTTCAGGTCATTAAAAATACCCTTGTACAATATTCTAAAGGAGTTTTCGTTATTTGAGCATACTTGTGTTTGTGTGTGTGTGTGATTTTGGATGAGAGAATGAGTGTTTATTTTGGATTGGATAAAAAGTTATAGGTTTTTCTCCAGGCCACGTTCCAGCCTTCACTGATCCTACTTTGGAGCTAGAAAGCTAAATTCCCATCTGTTATTATGAAACTGACTTAATTACAGAGTCATGCAAGTAGAAAAAATCCACATGTTCTACTAGGGAATAAGGCTTTTTATAAGCAAGCTGTTATGCAAGCAGAAAGGGAAAGTCAAGGCAAAGGGAATTTACTTTGCACACATGCTGCACAAGCTGCCCTTTCAGAGCGGGGCCTTGGTGAAGCCTGAGCATCTTGGGTGCATGGCGTATGCAGCTCCAGCAAGGGCTTTCTGAAGAGACCCTCACCCTGGCCCACTTTGCTCCAAGCTCAGCCTGGACCACGGGGGCAGTGATCAGAGGCACCTCAGTTTGCCTTTAACTAGTTTCCATCCATAAATGTTTTCTGAACATTTATTATACTCAGTATAACTGGATGTGAATTATTAAATGTGTTTGAACTCAGATAAACAAGCTTTGTGCGTTAGATGAAAGAATGTGCATCTCCGAATATTTTATCGAAGCTGTCTGCAATCCTTTGCAAGTAAATATTTTTATCTGAGTATTTTTTTAACTTCCACTTTTTTCTCTCTGCCCCATTCCCCTATGTTAATCAACAATCTCCTTTCATACTGAACACGGATTTGTTACCTTAAATCTAGGGCACTCTACCGACTTAAAAGTGAGAGATTCATGTGAAGAAAAATCTTATTTTTGAATTTAAATATTAATACTAAGGAACTTTCCCTTAACAATAGTTATGTAGTTATTATATACACACACGTATACATATATATACACACATATATATATAGTTAGATGTGTGAGTGTGTGTGTAAGTGGCTTCAGTTGTGTCCAACTCTTTGTGACCCTACAGACTGTAGCCCACCAGGCTCCTCTGTCCATGGGATTCCCCCGGCAAGAATGCTGGAATGGGTTGCCATGCTCTCCTTCAGGAGATCTTGCCGACCCAGGGATTGAACCCACATTTCTTATGTCTCCTGCATTCTGGCAGGTTCTTTACCACTAGCACCACCTGAGAAGCCCCATAGTTACATAGGTAACTATGTAATGTCATGGTTTTTGGCAGTTATTATACTCAGTATAACTGGGTGTGAATTATTAAATGTGTTTGAACTCAGATAAATAAGCTTTGTGCATTAGATTAAAGAATGTGCATCTCTGAATATTTTATCGAAGCTGTCTGCAATCCTTTACAAGTAAATATTTTTATCTGAGTATTTTTTTAACTTCTAATTTTCTTTTTATACCACTTATTATTATACCACTTCAGTATTCTCACCTTGAGAACCTTGAGAACAGTTTGAAAAGGCAAAAAGATAGGACACTGAAAGAGGAACTCCCCAGGTTGGTAGGTGCCCAATATGCTACTGGAGATCAGTGGACAAATAACTCCAGAAAGAATGAAGGGATGGAGCCAAAGCAAAAACAACACCCAGTTGTGGATGTGACTGGTGATGGAAGCAAGGTCTGATGCTGTAAAGAGCAATATTGCATAGGAACCTGGAATGTTAGGTCCATGAATCAAGGCAAATTGGAAGTGGTCAAACAGGAGATGGCAAGAGTGAACGTTGACATCCTAGGAATCAGCGAACTAAAATGGTCTGGAATGGGTGAATTTAACTCAGATGACCATTATATCTACTACTGTGGGTAGGAATCCCTTAGAAGAAATGGGAGTAGCCATCATGGTCAACAAAAGAGTCCGAAATGCAGTACTTGGATGCAATCTCAAACACAACAGAATGATCTCGGTTCATTTCCAAGGCAAACCATTCAATAGCACAGTAAAAGGTTGCCATTTCCTTCTCCACCCCAACCCCTTTGATGAAAATAATCAATAAACAATTTATAATAGGAATAGAAAAGAGTTTTGTTTAAGCCAAGCTGGAAGACTATAACCTAGGAGACACAGATTCAAGAAGCATCTGTGGGCAGGTGATGGTTATAGGCACAACCTGAAGTGTCTCACACTGCCTTGTATATTACCTCTTGATATCAACCAGTTAATGAGCCTGGTTTCTGTGGTGTGAATGGACAGAGGGTAATTCACAGTCCGATGTCCATTTATTTTAGAACAGATTGAAATTATTGGCAGGTTCAAGTTAATTTGTAACTTCCATGTAAGAAATCTTTTGAGCCTAGCACAAACCGTCCACCCAGAATTTAGGGTCTAACAATCCTCCCCAAAGGCCCTGAGGTTGACTTCTCCGGCCTTGGCTGGTGCCAGTTAGAGAAGCAGTGCTTTCCATGTTAAGAAATATGACTCTCACTGATGTGGCTCTGGAGGGAGGCAGCATAGGACATTCAATGCAGAATATGCAAAATTAGGCCTACTCAATCCTTCTCTTGCACATTTCAACCCAAAGAGAACCCCTGGTCAAACGCCCTGTGGAATATAGGTTAGTAATATGTCTTACAAACAGTAAAAGATTTAAAAGAGTACATGGAACTTCAGTGACTGTATTTTCATGACATTGAGTGGTGACTATCCCCTTAATAAGTATTAAAAAGGATGATAAGCTTTATTGGTCGTGTTGTTAACCTCAGGAAAGACTTGGTCTCAGTTATTTAAAAGATGAGAGAAAAAAAATTTCGATTTACATTTTCAGGCTAATTGGCTTCTAACTTTTATGGTTAAATAAATTGCCACGATAATTTTAAATATTTAACAGGCAATCACTGCATTTCATGGTATTTTTCTGGGCAGAAGAGGTGAAAGGTCTTCACAGTGCCTAATAAATTACTTATTAGATAAACTAAGTGTTGCCAAGCTGGAGTGGGAACCCAGTGGTGATAACACCTGTACTTTATTTAAGTACACCCAGTGGTGTACTTAAATAAACTTTTATGAATAAACAGTAACTATAAAACTGTTATGAGGGACTTCCCTGGTGGTCCAGTGGTTAGGAATCCACCTTACAATGCAAGGGTCACAGATTTGATCCCTGGGCAGGGAGGATCCCACATGCTGCAAAGCAGCTACGCCCGTGTGCCACAGCTGCTAAAGCCTGCACACCTAGAGCCCGTGCTCTGCAACAAGAGAAGCCACCACGATGAGAAGCCAGCACCCCACAACTAGAGAGTAGCTTCCTCTTGCTTCAGCTAGAGAAATCCCATGCAGCAATGAAGACCCAGAACAGCCAAAAAATAAATAAATATATAAATCTTAAAAAAAAAAAAAAAAGACCTGTTATGAGCTCTGATACTGGTAGATCCACAGGGCCTCACATACACCAGGTGTTATGGACCAAATCCTGTCCCCCAAATTCAAATGTGGAAGCTCCACCCCCAGGATCCCAGAATGGGACAGTATTTGGAGACAGGGCCTTTAAGGAGGGATTAAGGAGGGCCTAAAAGGAGGCCCTGAGTGCAGGACTTAATCCAATCTGACTGGTGTCCTCATTTTTACTTATTTATATTTTGGCCACACAGTGCGGCCTGTGGGATCTTAGTTCCCTAACCAGGGATCAAACCTGTGCCTCCTGCATTGGAAGCGCAGAGTCTTAACCACTGGACCACCGAGGAATTCCTAGCATTTGACTTAAACACAGCCAACTTGTGTTCTCATCTGGGGCTTTGACCCAGGAGGGAGGCAAATAAAGGACAGGATGATTAGAAATGGTCCACAGGGGCTGGAACGAAACCAGGGCCCAGTGGGAAAGCAGGACATGCCAGAGCCCAGAGCACAGCTGTGTGACCACACATCCACCCGCAAGAAGGCAGGTCTCATGGTACGGAGCCAGCAGGAACCCACAGCAGCAGACTAAGTGGGGTGGCCAATTTGTTCTGCTTTTCCTGGGATTTTCCTAGCTTGACACTTGAAAATCCCACACAGGTCCTGAGCAGACAGTGAGGGCAAGTCACGGCTTTGGCCACTCTCTTCTGGGGGATGGTTTTGGCTGGGTCTTACTGCCTGATCCGCTGTTGTTTGTCCAAACCTTGCTCCTTAGCTTCTCCGACAATTCCGAGTCACCTGATACCTTTCCAAAAAATTCCTTTTCTGCTTCAGTTAGCAACAATTGATTTTTCTTGGCTGCAACAAAGAATCCTGAGTCCTGACCCCTGAAGGGCCTTAGACTTTGTTCACAGGTCAAGGCCAGGAGGGACAGAGGGCTCCAGAAGGTTCTGAGCAGAGAGCGATGTGATCAGATTTTCACTGCAGGATGATCATGTGGAGAACAGACGGAGTGACAGCGAGAGAAGATGGGAGTGAAGAGGCAGTGGGGAGAGTCAGGGGTTAAGGAAACTGGGCAGCATGACACGGTTACCTGGCCTCTGGGTGGGAGGGGACAGACACGAGAATCTGTTCTCTCTGGAGCTTATATTTTAGTAACACAAGTTATGTGACCTTAGCATGTTGTCTGGCGATGTAGGCATGTGCTTAATAAGTAGTAGCTTCATGACAACATTTGAAACGAAAGAGATGATCCTGCACACTCTGGCAAGTAACAGTATTGTGCTTAAAGGGTGACCAAGTTGAAACGAACTTGAATCTGTTTCTGATTTAAAACAAAACAAAGACAATTGAGGGAGCTGGAAATTTACAGTCGGGAGATCTAAAGACATAATGAAAATGGAAACACAGCGACTTGGGGGCTCTGCAGTGTTCAGCAATTAATTCACCAAACACGCCGTGAGCAGCGGCTTGAGCCAGGCACAGATACTCTCAAGAGCGCCTCCCAGCTGATGAGCTTAGCTGGTGTGTGACTGCGGCAGAAAGCACCAGCTCAGGGACAGGAGCTTACTGTTCACTGCCAGCGAGAGCCTCGACTTCATGCCCCCTCAGCCCACTTGCCTCCTGAGTCCCAAGGGGGTAGCCCAGTGCTGCTGCACAGGCAGTGAGTTTGTGTCACAGCTGCTGCTGCTGCTAAGTCGCTTCAGTCGTGTCCGACTCTGTGCAACCCCATAGACGGCAGCCCATCAGGCTCCACTGTCCCTGGGATTCTCCAGGCAAGAACACTGGAGTGGGTTGCCATTTCCTTCTCCAATGCATTAAAGTGAAAAGTGAAAGTGAAGTCATTCAGTCGTGTCCAACTCTTCGAGGTGGGTGGGCCTCGTCCAATCAGTTGAAAGACCTAAGAGGAAAGACTGACATCTCCAGGGAATGTGGGAGTCCTGCTTCCAGCTGCCTTCAGACTCAGCCACAACATCAGTTCTGCCCTGGGCCTCCAGCTGCTCCCATAACCTCAGAGTGGATTCCTTAAAGTCATTTCTCTCCCACTCAGTCTCTATGGAGACTGTATTTTGAAAGAATTTTGTACAGGAAGGGCTTCCCAGGTGGCAGAGTGAAAAAGGACCCGCCTACAATGCAGGGAGATGCAGGTTTGTTCTCTGGGTTGGGACAATCCCCTGGAGAGGTAAATAGCAACCCATCCCAGTATTCTTGCCTGGACAATCCTATGGACAGAGGAGCCCATGAGGTCGGGAAGAGTTGGACATGACTGAGCACGCACACACGCATGCACTGGAAGACAGATCATTTCCTCCCTCCAGTGCAAAAGGCAGGTTGGGCTCTCTGGCACAGTAGAGATAATGTCTGCCTCCAGGGCAAACGCTGAGCCCCGTGCTGGCCTATAGTTCATCACAAGACTGAGGTTTCCTCCGTTTAGGGTCCTTTAGCTGTGGCACACGGAGAAGGCAATGGCACCCACACCCACGTTATGGAGGATAATCTGCTTTATTCAAAGTCTACTGACCTGCCAGGACACCTAAAAAACACCTTCACAGCAACAACTTGACTGGTGTTTGACAAAAAACTGGGTACCATAGTCTAGCTGAAAATTACAGTAACCATCACAATGGTCCAGAACAGAAACAAGACACTCATGGAGAACTGTCTCCCCACATGTACTTAAAGTCTGTTGTTGCTCAGTCGGTCAGTTGTGTCTGACTCTTTGTGACCCCACTGACTGCAGCACACCAGGCTCCTCTGTCCTCCACAATCTCCTGGAGTTGGCTCAAACTCATGTATTGAGACGGTGATGCCATCCAACCATCTCATTCTCCACTGCCCGCTTCTCCTTTTGCCCTCAATCTTTCCCAGCATCAAGATCTTTTCCAATGAGTCGGCTTTTTTCATTAGGTGGCCAAAGTATTGGAGCTTCAGCTTCAGCATCAGTCCTTCCAGTGATTATTCAGGGTTGATTTCCTTTAGGATTGACTGGTTTCATCTCCTTGCAGTCCAATGGACTCTCAAGAGTCTTCTCCAGCACAATTCAAACTTTAAAACTTAAAGTTTAAAAGTCACTAATTACTGGTGTCTTTAGACGCCTCCTTGCCGATTTATTTTAAGTAGGAGAAACTTTAATGATGTGAACCAGTTATTAAGTCCACTCCTCATTCTCTTGCTGAGCATCACACTGAGGTGATGGGCATTATGGCCTTGGGCTGACTCAGGCCACCCCCGAGGTGTCCAGGGCAGGAACACACAAGACAGGACCACGAGGTGCGGGAGGCCCCCAAGAGCCTCCCGGGCTCCAGCTGGTTCTGCAAGGAGAACCGCAGGGTGGGGCTGGGGGTGAGTCCAGACAGCCAGCGCGGCCCTGACGCGCTTTCAGGACCCACGGGCTAGTGCCGCAGCCACCGGAGCTTTCCACAGCAACTAGCACCACCCGCCGGTGACCCGGCCTCCGGCTGAGTTCATCAGGATCTAGAAGACTGTGGCTTCCTTGCCTTCCGGTTCCCCGTGCCGGATTCCGCCATCCCCGCCGCCTCGCTAGGACCGCCTCTGTGCGGCCCCTCCTCCTGCCCACTTCCACGGGACCGGCCCCGCCCCGCCATCCAGGCCCCGCCTCAGGCCCCGCCCCCGCCCTCCAGGCCTGTCTCTCTTGCTCTAAAGGCTCGGTCCCGCCCTCTCGCGGAGCACTGTGGGAGCGGCTTCCTTGGTTTCGCGCGTGGCAACGCCGCGGACGCGCCGCTCTCTGAAGAGTCCCGCCAAGGCCGCACCAGCCCCGCCGCGCTCGCGGTCGCCCTCCTCCACTCGCGGCGAGGTAGGGGAGGGCCCAGGGGCGGCGCGGGTACCAGGCGCCCTCTGAGGGGGCCGTGGAGGTGGGACACGGGAGGGGGCTCTGCCCTTCCCCCACCCCGCGCGGCCCTAAACCCCTCACCGCGAGTTCGTGACCGGAAGTTCTGAAATTCCCGGGAAGGCTCGGCGGGTGAGAGAGGCGCGAGCTCGGGCTCCCCTCACAGAGGTGGGCGCCCCCAGGCCGGAGTCGGCCCCCACCTCTGGGCGGCTGGCTGTCTGGTGCCGACCCCGGGGGACCCGGTCGGGACGGGGGCCCCGGGGGGACTTCCCGCGCTGAGTCCAGGAGGCGCCGTCCCGGGAGCTGCCTTTGCACCGGGCCTTGGTGGAGCTCGACCGCCTCACCTGGGCGCCTCACCTTTCCCCACTCGCACTCTCTGCATTTGTTCCCACCGTGTCGGTTTAGCCCGAGTTTCTCATAGATGAACTTTTTTGGTCTGGTTAGCTCAGATGAAAGGATCTCCAGTTGTAAAGCGGCTTGTTTTGCTGACAGACGTGTAAACTAAATTGACTTAAGTGGGGCTTGTAATCAGGAGGTTCTCCTTGAGCACAGTGGTCCTCAACGTGTGCTCCGTGGACCACATCAGCATCAGCAACACCTGATTAGAAACTTTTTTTTTTTTTCTGATTAGAAACTTGTTAGAACTCCACACTCCAAGGAATGAGGGTGATGACTCCCACCAGTGAATAAGAAACTGGTGAAGGCGGGGAGTGGCAATCTGATTTTAACAAATCCGTAGGTTTCTGGCAAACGCTAACCTTTGCGAACCATTGGTTTCACATTACCTGACCTAGAGCTTGTAAGTTAAAATTTTTTATATATCTTCTATCATAACTTAATACTTTCTGGAGGTATTTTGGAATGAACATTTATATATGATTGACATTTGCTTTTGTGGATTTTGCACAGAATAGGAGAAAATATTTGCTAATCGTTTCTCTGACAAGGTCTAATATCAAGAATATATAGGGATTTTTTTTTTTTTTTTGCGTGCCACAAGACTTGGTTTGTGGAACCAGGGAGTGAGACCCCATGGCAGTGAACGTGCGGGGTCCTAACTACTGGACTGCCAGGGTACTCCTAAGGAATTTTTTTTTTTTTTAATTAAAGGATAATTGCTTTACAGAATTTTGTTGTTTTCTGTCAAATATCAATATGAATCAGATCAAAAAACCAATTTTTAAAAATGGGCAAAGCATCTGAAAAGAAAAAAAGTTACAGTTTTCAATAAGCATATGAAAGGTTGCTCAGCATCTTTAATCACTAAGGAAATCAAACCAAAAATCGAATCAAAACCATAAAGATATCACTTTTTGCCTGCTAGAGTGGCTTTAATCAGAATAGGGCCAGTAGCAGGTGTTGGCTGGGACGTGGAGAAATTGGAACCTTCATTCACTGCTGGTGGGATGTAAAATGGTGCAGCCACTTTGGAAAAGCCTAGCAGCTCCTCCAAAAGTTAAACATAATGTTGCCAGCAATTCCATTCCTATATATATATATATATATATACACACACACTCAATAGAATTGAAAATACATGTCTGTACTAAAGCTAGTACAGATAATTCTGTACAGAATTCTGTAAATTCTGTATTTTTTAAATAATTAAAAAAAAAGAATGCACAGAACTAAAGAATGCACTAAAGAACTAAAGCATGCTCATTGTTTATACGGCAGTAGTTTTTTTGTTTGTTTGTTTGTTTTGGGGGCTCTACTATGGGTTTGTGGGATCTTAGTTCATCCTGGAATGCAAAATCAAGTTGGCCTTAGGAAGCATCACTACAAACAAAGCTAGTGGAGGTGATGGAATTCCAGTTGAGCTATTTCAAATCCTAAAAGATGATGCTGTGAAAGTGCTGCACTCAATATGCCAGCAAATTTGGAAAACTCAGCAGTGGCCACAGGACTGGAAAAGGTCAGTTTCATTCCAATCCCAAAGAAAGGCAATGCCAAAGAATGTTCAAAGTGAAAGTGAAAGTCGCTCAGTTGTGTCTGACTCTTTGCGACCCCATGGACTTGGTCCATGGAATTCTCCAGGCCAGAATACTGGAGTGGGTAGCCTTTCCTTTCTCCGGGGGATCTTCCTAACCCAGGGATCGAACCTAGGTCTCCCACTTTGCTGGTGGATTCTTTACCAGCTGAGCCACAGAGGAAGCCCAAGGATACTGGAGTGGGTAGCCTATCCCAACCCAGGAATTGAACTAGGGTCTCCTGCATTGCAGGCGGATTCTAGAATGTTCAAACTACCAAACAGTTGCACTCATCTCACGCGCTAGCAAAGTAATGCTCAAAATTCTCCAAGCCAGGCTTCAGCAATACACGAACCGTGAACTTCCAGATGTGCAATCTGGTTTTAGAAAAGGCAGAGGAACCAGAGATCAAATTGCCAACATCTGCTGGATTGTCGAAAAAGCAAGCGAGTTCCATAAAAACATCTATTTCTGCTTTATTGACTATGCCAAAGCCTTTGACTGTGTGAATCACAACAAACTGTGGAAAATTCTTCAAGAGATGGGAATTCCAGACCACTTGACCTTCCCCCTGAGAAATCTGTATGCAGGTCAAGAAGCAACAGCTAGAACTGGACATGGAGCAATAGACTGGTTCCAAATCAGGAAAGGAGTACATCAAGGCTGTATATTGTCATCCTGCTTATTTAACTTATATGCAGAGTACATCATGAGAAATGCTGCACTGGCTGAAGCACAAGCTGGAATCAAGATTGCCAAGAGAAATATCTGTCACCTCAGATATGTAGATGACACCACCCTTATGGCAGAAAGTGCAGAAGAACTAAAGAGCCTCTTGATGAAAGTGAAAGAGGAGAATGATAAAGTTGGCTTAAAACTCAGCATTCAGAAAACAAAGATCATGGCATCTGGTCCCATCACTTCATGGCAAATAGAAGGGGAAACAATGGAAACAGTGACAGACTTTATTTTGGGGGGCTCCAAAATCACTGCAGATGGTGACTGTAGCCATGAAATTAAAAGACATTGTCTCCTTGGAAGGAAAGTTATGACCAACCTAGACGGCACATTAAAAAGCAGAGACATTACTTTGCCGACAAAGGTCTGTCTAGTCAAAGCTATGGTTTTTCCAGTAGTCATGTATGGATGTGAAAGTTGGACAATAAAGAAAGCTGAGCACCAAAGAACTGATGCTTTTGAGCTGTGGTGTTGGAGAAGACTCTTGAGAGTCTCTTGAACAGCAAGGAGATCCAACCAGTCCATCCTAGAGGAAATCAGTCCTGAATATTCATTGGAAAGACTGATGCTGAAGCTGAAACTCCAATACTTTGGCCACCTGTTGTGAAGAACTGACTTATTGGAAATGACCCTTATGCTGGGAAAGATTGAAGTCAGGAGGAGAAGGGGATGATGGAGTATGAGATGGTTGGATGGCATCACCGACTCAATGGACATGAATTTGAGTAAACTCTGGGAGTTGGTGATGGACAGGGAGGCCTGGCGTGCTGTAGTCCATGGGGTCGCAAAGAGTCAGACACGACTGAGTGACTGAACTCAACTATGGGGCTAGTGGGATCTTAGTTCATCCAACAGGTATTGAACCCAGACCCTCCGCAGTGACAGCACTGAATCCTAACCACTGAAATGCCAGGGAATTCCCTTGTTTTTGTTTTTAGATTCCACAGATAAGTGAGATCATGCAGTTTTTGTCTTTCTCTATCTGGCTTAATTTCGCTCAGCATAGTGCCCTCTAAGCTTCCCAGGTGGTGCATAGTGCCCTCTAAGCTTCCCAGGTGGTGCAGTGGTAAAGAATCTGCCTGCCAATGCAGGAGATGCAGTTTTGATCCCTAGGTCAGGAAGATGCCCTGGAGAAGGAAATGGTAACCCACTCTAGTATTCTTGCCTGGGAAATCCCATGGACAGAGGAGCCCGGTGGGCTCCAGTTCATAGGATTGCAAAAGAATAGGATACTACTTAGTGACTAAACAACAATGCCATATAGATCCATCCATGATCATAATGGCAAAATTTCCTTTGGGGGGCTGAGTAATATTCCATTGTGTATGTGCACATGTGTTTGTGTATCACATTTTCTTTATCCAGTTATCCATCAATGGACACTTAGGTTGTTTCCATATCTTACTTGTTGGTAATGATGCAGCAAACATAGTGGTGCAGATACTTTTTTGAGTTACTATTTTCATTTGCTTCAGATAAATACCCAGAAGTGGAATTGCTAGATCATTCAGTAACTGTATTTTTAATTTTTTAGGAACCTCCATACTGTTCTCCATAGTGGCTTCATCAGCTTATATTCCTACCAATAGTGCCCAAGGGTTTCCTTTTCTCCACATCCTCATCAATGCTTCTCTCTAGTGTTTTTGACAATAACAATTCCAACCAGTGTGAGGTGCTATCTCCTTGTGTTTTTGATTTTATTTCCCTGATGACTAGTGAGGTTGAGCATCTTTTCATGACTATCTGTATTGTCTGATTTGGAAAAATGTCTATTTAGGTCCTCTGTCCATTTTTTAAAATATTGTATTTATTTTTGGGTCTTTGTTACTGTGTGAGGGCTTTCTCTAGCTGTGGTGAGCCGGGGCTGCTCTTCTTTGTGTTGCATGGGCTTATTATAGCTTCTTTGTTGCAGAGCACAGGCTCTGAGCTCACCAACTTCAGTAGTTGTGGCACATGGGCTCAGCAGTTGTGGCTCAAAGGCTTTAGAGCACAGGCTCCATGGCATGTGAGATCTTCCCAGACTAGGGCTCGAACCCTTGTCCCCTGCATTGACAGGCGAATTCTTAGCCACTGGATCACCAGGGAAGTCCCCTCTACCCATTTTTCAATCGAGTTTTTGTTGTTGTTGAGTTACATGAGTTCTTTATATATTTTGGATATTAGCCCCTTATCAGATACATGATTTGCAAATATTTCTCCCAATTACCTTTTCATTTTGTTGATGATTTCATTTGCTGTGCAGAAACTTTTAAGTTTGATTTAGTCCCACTTACCTATTTTTAGTTTTGTTGTCAATTCCAAAAAAGATATCATCAAAACCGATGTCAAGGCACTTACCATCTATGTTTACTTCTACAAGTTTTATAGTTTCAAGTCTTATGCTCATTTCGCATTGATTTTTGTATATGGTATAAGGTAGGGGCCCAGATGTATTTTTTTGAATGTGGCTGGCTGTTTTTCCCAACACCATTTATTGAAGAGACTATCCTTTCTCCATTGTTTATTTTTGGGTCCCTTGTCATAAATTAATTGACTTTAAATGCACAGATTTATTGGGGCCTCTCTGTTCTGTTCCATTGACTTGTGTGTCTGTTTTGATACCTAGTTTTAAGAATTTGACACGAAAAACATTTAAGCCATAAACATATGTAGACATAAATTTGAGCAGAAAGGTTGTTATACTTTATTTCAATTAAGAATTATTTCAGGAATACATTTACAACAGTGATTTTTCATAGGTACAAATGATGCAAAATGTACACCTGGCCCCAGAAACAGATGAAGATGATCTTTATTCTGGCTATAATGACTACAATCCAACCTATGATACCGAGGTAAAAAAAAAAAAATTGTTTCATTGGTTTTTACTTTGGTCTTTGCTAACCAGCTGGTTTGTGAAAATTTTGGATTTGATGGTTCTGCTATATAATGCTTTAGATTAAGTTAAGTTGATTAAAAGCCTAGAAAAGTACTATTACTAAAGACTGTACTAACTTCTACCAATAGTAATAATCGCAGCAGAAGGGAAAAGCATAGAGATGTGAAAAAATGTTATAGAAAAGAATTTGGATCAATTATATTTTTGTATTCTTTTGCACTAGTTATCTGAATATGTATGTTAAAAGACTTAGATCCCTTGAGGTGCCTAAAATCGGTTTTTTTAATGCCCTAAATTTGAAATGTCATGTAGAGTTATTTTTCTTCTTTGAATTGAATTATACAAGTATTTTATAGAAAAACTAGAGAATAAAAGAAAAAATTAAAATCATAGAAACTGTCACCACCCAGAGATAAACATCAACTAAGTTACAGTGCTTAATGCTAAATGTTTCCCTATGCAGAAATATATGTGTGTGTGTATATATATGTACACTGTATGTCTATATGTTTTTGGAGACAATGGTATCATACTGTGTGTACTGTTTTGTAACCTGCTTTTTTCCTTTTATGAATGTTAACTTATGTCAACAAGCCTATATCTGCTTAATATTTAGTAGTATAGTAATTGTAGGATGAAATTGTTATTAAGACAATTATTTGATTATTTTAAATCTGTTTACATTGTGAGAGTTACAGTTTGCAAATTGTAAAAGACAAAAACCAAAAGAAGCTGCTTTATAAATTTACCTTGAATTAGTGTGTGAAACAATTTAAGGATGAAGGATGTGAGCATTAAATTTTCTTGCTAGTATGTGAGAATCAAATATTAGCATTCAGAGGACTTTAATTTAGGAACTTACATTCTATTCTCGAGTTTCACATGGCTTTCAGTCATTTTTGAAGTTTTTTCCTCTGGAGAAGAATGATGGTTTGTGAATTTGAGACTTAGAAAGCAAGAAGAGAAAATAGAAACTATTCATTTACTCTGTATGAAATAAAAATCTAGGAGATACTATTTATCATAGAAAATTTGAAAAATACAGAAGATTGGGGAAAAAAATAAAATGACAAATACTGTTACCTGGTGATGACCTGTACTATAGCAGGTCATAGCACCCATGTTTTGCTGTATTCCTTGTCTTTTTATATAGATAGGTGTGTCCCTCCCTATATATTTAATACAAACATCTGTATACAGGGATATGATTATACAGACTAATTTTTAAAAATATGTATTAAAACATGGGCATTTTCCTAAGTTAGTGTTAATTATGAAAGCCATTGAATCTTTCCCTTTCTCCCAGTTATAAAAGTTACATGTATAAAAAATACATATGCCCATTGTTGGAAAACAAAATTGTCCATAATCCCACCACTCAGAAATAACTACTGCTAATGTTTTGTTTGTCTTTCCTTCATGCATATACATAGAATTTTCTTTTAGAATGTTTGGAATTGAACTGACAGTTACTTTTCTGTTTGCTTATCTATTTTTGGCCATGTCATAAACAATATCTCATGATACTAAAAGTTTAAATATAGTTTTAATGGCTGCATAATACTGACTATATACAATTGATTACTTTCTGACTATAGGATAGTTATTTATAGTTTTCTGCCCCTATTAATAACAACAACACAATGAACAATTTTATGCATAAGTAATTTTTTACCTTGTGATCAAACATTTCTTGGGTAGAGTCCCACAAGTGCAAAAATGATCATCATAATCATTTTTAATAATATCAGATAAACTGCCTAACTCTTCAGGTCATTACAATGTGGTTTCATTATCTATTGGTAACTTGAAGCAAATATTCAGAATATCATACACAAAAGTAAATTACACAGAAAAATAAAAATTTGGTTTACTCATGGTTTCCTTTTATTTTAATTAATTGGAATAAGTTAATATATAACTGAATTACTTGAAACAGTTGCTAAGGTGTTCATAGATCATGCAAATTGTTAATCAAATCATGAACAAAGGAAAAGAAATGACAAAAGTTGTGTTAGTTTGGTATTTGTAATTAGAGAATTTGTTGATAGGTTTTAGTTTATCATTTAGTTAGACTTTTTTGAGTTGATTAATTGAATTTTACTAATAATATAGGAATATTAGACTTCTTTTTCCTAAAAGGTGTGCCCAGGGGGCCCTTGGCTTACACTCATATGAAAGTTGCCTGGTTTCTATGGCTGAGTGAGATTTGTGTACTTCATTTTTTTTTTTTCTTTTGAAGGGACTCAGCCATACATATACATGTATCCATTCTCCCCCCTCAACCCACCTCCCATCCAGGCTGCCACATAACATTGAGCAGAGTTCCATGTGCTACACAGTAGGGCCTTGTTGGTAATACATTTTAAATATAGCAGTGTTGTACTTACTTCATTTTATGTAGTTGATATGGAAGGTTATAAAGATTATTTGAAGTAAAACTAAAAATGCTTGTACATAATCATGTTTAAAGTACGTTGTATTTTGTTCATGTGTAAAGTACATCCTGGTAATAAAAACACATTGTCTCCAGGGTTTTAAAAAGCTAATTGATACTGACTCTATTTTTTTTTTTTTAAGTGTATTGTTTGTTTTTTAGTAATCGGCAAGTATATTTCTGTGGGAAGTAGACTGGAGTGAGTCAGAGGCGAGTGTGAGAAGTGTGCACTGATGTTTATAGAGGGCTGGACCCAGAGCTTGTGGTGGTGAAGGAACTAGAGGCAAAGACTGGTTATGCTGACAGTTGGAAAATAGCATTTTGTCCAGGAAACCTGGGAGCCCTGGTAACTTGCCCCTGACTAATGTGACTTTCCTCAGGTTCCTGAGGGAGAACGTGAGCACCGGTCAGGAATCAGCAAAGCACAGTAACGTTTTATGTCAGCTGAGCCTTTGGTTCCAAAGCATGACAGGTTGGACCCAGTGGAGCCTCAGCTGGCTCCAGTCTGAGTCTCAGACTTTACCTCTCCCTGAGATGAAAAACCATTTTCACTTGGGAGATGAGACAAGAGAGTTTGCCCAATTTCTGGGAGAGGATACAGCTTTTTCTGTCCTCAGCTTCTCAGGTAAGGCTAGTAGCCACAGCCCAGGATATGGAAGAAGAGAGGAGGGAGAAAGGACGGAGGGGGTGATTCTCTGTTCTTGCTGCTCCACTGACTTGGAAGAGAGAGACAAGAAAGACTTGATCTTGGGACCAGGCACGCTGACAGTACCCATTGAGCCAGTAGCCAGTTGTGTCCTTGAACTTGACTAGATTGTCAGTGCTCCTCTCCCCAAGGGAGAGAGGGCTTTTGGTATTTTGTGTCCTGTAAAGGGGAAGTTGAGGACAGGAGTCCTTGAGCCCTACGTGGACGTCAGCAGATGTAGAAAGATGGATCCTAGAGGACCCTAAACACCAAACAGTAGTGGTTAAACATTTTTAAAAATTTGTCACCTCACATTGAATGTTAAATTTGCCATTTTGTTTTAGGAATTGGAGAATGACACAGCCTTTCAGCAAGCTGTGAGAACTAGTCATGGCAGAAGACCTCCAGTAAGTGAATTTTTTTTATTATGGTTAAAAAAACAACTAACAAAGCTTACCCTGTTCATTGTTTTTAAACATACACATTGGGAGTGCTAAATTAATTCCCATTGTTGTGAAACAGACCCCTAGAACTTTCCATTTTCCCAAACTGAGGCTCTATCCTCACTGAACAACAACGTCCTCCAGCTGCTGGCCCCACCTTTCTACTCTATCTCTAAGTATTTGCCTGTTCTAGGTGCCTCACGTAAGTGGAATCGAACAGTTATTTCACTCAGCATAACGTCTTCAAGGTTCATCCATGGTGTAGCAGGTGTCCGGGTTTCCTTCCTTTCTCAGGCTTAATGACATTTCATTGTCTGGATGGACCACATCTTGTTCTGCACACACTTGGGTTGCTTCCACCTGCTGGCTGTTGTGAGCAGCACTGCCGTGAACTTGGGGACACAAATATCCTGAGGCCCTGTTTTCGAGGTGTATATCTGAAAGTGGGGTTGCTGGATTGTATGGTAGTTCCGCCAGCAGTGCACACAGGCTCCAGTTCCTCTACCCCTCACTAACACTTGTTATTTTCTGGTTTTTGATAGTCGCAGTTTTAATGGGTATGAGATGTTTCTCATTGTGGTCTTGATTTGCATTTCTCCGATTATTAGTGATGTTATCTTTTCATATACTTTTTGGCCATTTGTGTATGATCTTTGAAGAAATGTCTGTTCAAGTATTTTGCCCTTTTTTAAGCTGGGTTATTTAATGTTTTGTTGTTGAGTTGTAGGAGTTCTTTATTGGATATACGCTTTGCAGATATTTTCTCCCATTCTGTAGGTAGCTGTTTTTTATTCTGTTGATTGGATCCTCTGACCCACAAAAGGCTTTATGTTTGATGTGCTCCCATTTGTCTGTTTTTGCTTAAGTTGCCTGTGCTTTTTGATGTCATATCCAAGAAATCATTGCTAAGTCCAATGCCATGAAATTTTCCTCTGTTTTTTTCCTAGCAGTTTTATAGTCTTTTAGGTTTTAGGTCTTATGTTTGGGCCTTTAATCTACTTTGAGTTCATTTTTGAATGTTCTGTAAGATTAAGGGTCCAATTTCATTGTTTTGCATGAGGATATCCAGTATTCTCAGTGCCATTCAGGAGACTGACCTTCCCCCTTGTGTGGTCTTGACACCCTTGTTGAAAGTCATTCCTTCCGTTGGTTTCTTATGCCAGCACCACATTGTTTCCAGTGCAGTAGCGTTGTAATATGTTTTGAAATCAGCAGATAGGAGTCCCCCAACTTAGATCTTTTTCAAAATTTTTCGGCTCTCCAGGGTCTCTTAAGATTCCAAATGAGTTTTAGGTTGGATTTTCCCATTTCTTAAAAAAAAAAAAAAATGACATTGGGATTTTGGTAGAGATTGCATTGAATCTGTGCGTTGCTTTGAGTAATATAGATATCTTTTTTTAAGTAATTTATTTATATTTGGCTGTGCTGGGTCTTTATTGCTGCACATGCACTTTCTCTAGTTGCAGTGTGTGGGCTTCTCGTTGTGGTGGCTTCTCTTACGGACTGTGGGCTCTAGGGTATGTGGGCTGCAGTAGTTGTGGCTCATGGGCTTAGTTGCCCTGAGGCATGTGGGTTCTTCCCTGACCAAGGATCGAACCCGTGTCCCCAGTTCTTTTTTTTTTTTTTAATCCAGAATATATTTTGAAAACTTTTACACTGATACCAAAGCCAGGCAAAGACACTACAAGAAAATTACAAATATCCTTTTTGAATACTGACCTAGAAACCCTGAACAAAATATAAGCAAACCAAAGCAGTATATTATAAGGGTTATACACTATGACCAAGTGGGATTTATTCCTGGAACTTGAGAATGGATCAACAGACAAAAATTAATCAATGTGATATGTCACCTTAATAGAATGAAGGGAAAAAAAGCCCAAATCATCTCAATTGATGCAATAAAAGAACTTGACAAAATTCCACATCCTTTCACAATAAAAACACGTAATGAACTAGAAATAGAAGGAAACTCACCATGATAAATAAGAAAACCCCACTGCTAACAACATATTTGGTGGTAAAAGACCAAAAGCTTTTCCCCTAGAATTAGGAATAATGCCCACTTTTGCCACTTCCAATCAATTACAGGGTGGGTGTATTCTTAACCACTGGACCACCAGGGAAGTTCAATATAGATATCTTAACAATATAAAGTTTTATAGCCTTGAATACAGGATGCCTTTCCATTTATTTCTTTTTCAGTTTCTTATAGCAATGTTTTATAGTTTACAGTATATCTAGTAAGTTAATTTTAAAGTAATATAGATCAAAGAATTTTTATGCTCTTGAGAATATAAATATTATTTATGTAAGACACTGGGATATGTTTAACCAAAACATTATTTTTAAAAAATTTGTCTTTCTAATTTTTAATGTTATGTAAATATTGATCTTTGAAAACACTGGGGGTTAAGTTGCAAATTACACCTCCCTTGGATTAATGACCGTCCACTAATTAATCCTCCACCAGTATATACATGGCTAAAGTGATTGTTTTCAGTATTATTAGTAAAGTTTTTATATGTCACACAGAGAATAGACTTCTGCCTTCCACAGTGTGTGAACTCTACCAAGTGTCTTTTGTAGTTGAAAATAAACAAGGTTGGCACTAGGTAAAGTGAGAAGTACAGAAAGTTCTATGCCTAGTGTTCTGCCCACCCATGGCTCTAGAGCAGTGGTTCTCAGTGCTCACTCGCCCACCCGCCCTGGCACATGTTTGCCTGGAGATATTTTTAGTTCTCATAACTTGGACCAGTGCCTAGCATCTCAGAGGCAGCAGGCCACCCCACAGTAAGTTACCTAAAAGAGGTCAGCAGTGCCAGGTCGACAGGCTGTTAGGGAGTGAATCCCCTGCTGTAGTTGGTGTGTCCTTCCACCTGGCCTCCCTCACTCTGTCAGGGCCTCTTCCCTCCCACCATACTTAACTGTTCTGCAATAATGAAAGGTCTGCATTAAACCACTTCCAGTGGGAAGGACCTTGCCTGTCATATTTGTGGGGTTCCCTCCTCGAAGTTAGAGAGCACAGCAGTCCACAGGACTGTCCTCACTTCTAATTCCAGCTGCAGGCACCTTCAGCATCTGTAATTTTCTGAAAAGGCTCAAAGAACTCACTGAAAGCTATTATACTTAACGGTTTATTTCAGGAGAAGGATACAGGTTATATCTGCTGAGAGAAGAGAGACCTGGGGCAGAGTCTGGGAGGTCAGACATGGGGGGTCTGGTTGCCCTTTCCCTGTGGAGCCCTGGGTGGCTTTAACCCCCCCTACCCCTCTGTGTGGTGACGGTACTTGTAGAGCCGGCAAGGAGGCCCTCCCATGACTCTGATGTCCAAGGTGTTAATGGGGCTCCGTCACACACTGTCCTTGTGGCTGCCCATTAGTCTGTAGCCCCTCGTGGAGGTTCAAGCTAATATATCTGGGAGTTAGACTGTCTGGTGGCCAAAGCCCCCCAGGGAAACAGGGATGTATCAGGCAGGACATTACAGGGGCATACAGATCACCCCCCTGTAGTGAAGGGCAAAGCCAGTACTCTCTTTGGGTAAAGTCAGTTCTTGACTACACATTCCATAAGCTGTATTTTAATTTTAAGGTTACCTTCATTATAGAAAGGAAAACTAGATGAAGTTCTTGCACTTGGCTAATGACAAGACTGTAACCTTTTAGAAGAGGTAAACTGTCTTATTTATTGATCTTTTCTTTGTTTGCTGTGGGTACTCCACAGATCTTTATATCACAACTTAGTGAATAAGTGAAAGCCTTCAGTTTAGTGATTTGGTATATCAACAAGTCACTATATATGATAGTGATTTGGTGTATCAACAAATCACTATATATGATAATGTCTCCAAGCTGGCCCTTCATTGATGTTTAGAAATGACTTCAGAGACCCTCATGTTATAGAAAGGAAACAAGGCTGGGAGTAGAGGTCTCACAGTTACCTGTAACCAGGACAGAGAGTAGGTCGCCACCCCTTTGAATGATATTGTCATCACACCCTATTTACTGTATTAAATGGGAAAAAACTGTGCAACTTTTATAGGAGAGGCACTGGGCAAAGAGTAAAGTGGACACAAATAGAAATTACAAGGCATATTGTAATTTGTGTTGTAAAAAGAGTATAAATTGCTCTGGGACCACAAAGATAAGTTCTTTATTCCTAGTTGGGACAGTCAGGAGATAAATGTACAGTTGAATATTTAAGGATGTGTGCAGTTAAGATCAGCCTTGAGGTATGTGAGGAAAGGCTTTGTGGGTGAGGGTGCGGGGTGAGTAAGGAGCAAGGAGACACAGAATCTCGTCTTTCTAAGAGATCAGTCCAGTGCCAAGAGTAAAAACCGGAAGAACAGATCTAGTCATTACTGAGTGATTAAACAGAAAAATAGTCTCTTTCCTTCAGTTTGTTCTCACAGAAAAGTTTTGCTGGGACCCACATCCTTCCTTTTCATGTTTTTCCAAGACCTGTTATCTGTCAGTTTGGTCAAGTTTGTTAATGATTTTGTTCCAATGTTCAGTATTTTTATTGATTTGGAGGGGGAGTACGCGGGAATTGAAGTTCTATTATTATCAATGAGAAAAATAGATCATACACTATGATAGTGAATTTCTTTGTTTAGGTTTTTGTTTTATATATTTTTATGTTGTCTTTTATTGTTATGAAATGTCCTTCTAGCTAGTAGTGCTTTGTGTCTGTTTCGTCAGTTGTTCGTACATTGCTGTAGCTCCCCAGGTGCTCTTTTGTCTAGTGTTTGCATTGTATGTCGTCCCCATTTTTTCACTTCCAGCTTTCTCAGATCTGTGTATTTGAGATATATTTCTTAGAGAAATATTTTTTATTAGCAACATGAATAGAATTCTGTTTTTTTAATATTGTCAGATAATCTTATTCTTTTAGTGAAGTATTTCATCTACTTACATTTAGTGAAATTGGTTTCATTTGTTGCCTTAGTATTTGCTTTGTTTTTTCCTTCCTTATGTTTTATTTCTCTCCATTCTTACCTTTTTTTGTTTGATTTTTATTACATTTCTCCCTCTGTTATCTTGGGAGTTTACGTTCCTTGACCATTCTTTCAGTGTTTTTGTAAAGATTACAGTACTCATCTTTTAACTTATCAAAGTCTAGTATAATTTAATATTTTACTACTTTCTGGACAATGCCAAATTTTTACATTATTTTCAGTTCTAGGATTTCCACTAATCCATTTTTCGTAGTTTTCAGTTCTGTACTGAAATTGTCAATCTTGTCTTTTGATTCACTGAACATGTTGAGCATGCTGGTCAGAGCCTGTGTTTGATATTTCTTTCCATCATATGATTCCCCTTCTGCATGTCTTTCCATTTTGTTTCTCTTGGATTTTGATTAGGGACTCTTGCTCCTATGTGTTTGGTTGTTTTAGACTGAATGCCAGACATTGTAAGTGAAACATTTTAGAGATAATTTAAAGCATGTGTCTGTGCTGTCTGGAATGATAACCACTAGCCATGTTGTGGCTATTTATATCTAAATCATTAAAAAGTAAGTAAAAATTTAAAATCCAGATGTTACTGCCTGAGCCACATTTCAGATGCTCAACAGCCTTATCTGGGCAGGTGTCTTTTATTGGAGAGAATTTACTTTTGTGTATGGCTGCAGAGATGCTTGGAACACTGAATCACCTCAACCCAGTTGAATGTGAAATGTTTCTAAATTGGGCTCAGGTCTTACACAGGCTGATTGACCTTCCAGTCTGAGTAAAGCCTTATGAGGTTACAGTTTGAAGTTTGGAGGAGTCCCAGGGCTGCCCCCTCAGCAGACCCCCTCTAGGGTTTGTCTGTTCAGCCCAGTGCATCTGTGAAAAGCTCCGTGATCAACTATGACTACAATTTTGTGATCAACATGCTTTGTATCTTTATTTCAGAGATGAGAACATTTATATTCAGAGAGGTAAAGTAAACACAGCAAGTAGAGGGAGAGCTGAGATTCAAACCCAGGGTCCCTGACTCCAGATCCAGTGTCTGTTGTTAGACCCAGTGTCTGGTGGTAATAATCATGCAGAATTAATGGTAGGTGTGTCCATTGGAGACTCCTGTATCCCACTGACCCACAGGTCACTCTAAAGTCCCTTTTCTCCTTTCAGATGAGTTCCAAAATAGACCTTCTCAATACTTAAAATACTCCAGCTCCTTAATATTTAGAATAATTTAAAAGAAATTATTCTAAATGTTATGTAAATATTTCCCTACTGATAAGTCTGTATTTTCCATTTCTTTTCCAGTTTTCTATTATATAACTTGATCTGAATTCTATTAACTATTTTTTTTTTTCCTCCCCAAGATAACTGCTAAAATACCAAGCACAGCAGTTTCTAGACCTGTAGCTACTGGATATGGGGTATGTTTTCTTAAGCTGAAGATATGAAGATACATTTTCTCATATATAAGTTCACTTTAGGCAGTTTTAAATAAGTCTGGCTACCTTTCAGCTCATGATCCAGGTGTATTTTCCATTTTGAATAGTGATGAATATTATAAATTGTTGATAAATAACTTTGGATATTCTAGTCATTTTGATTGTAAATAAAACAAAATGTTTTGCTATCTTTTCCTGTCTGTAAACATTGTGTTTGTTGATTGACCTTTCATTTTCTATATCATATAACCAAGTGTCATGTGTATTACATTTGTGTATTTTGTGTGAAGTTAGTCTTATATAAATGTAATGTTTATAATTTCTAAAAATTTACTAAGTAATACATGAAAAAATAAAATTGAAGAAAAATTTCAGAGGCATATATAATTGGGTCTTGCTTTTATTTGAGATCTTTGGAGGAAAGATGCTATATAAAAATCCATAAAATCTTTTGAATCTGGCCCAAATTACAAATAGTTTGGATGTTTTCACTTTTGCTAAATAGTAGAGAAATGGGAGGAAAATGAAGGAATGAGATGAAATAGCATTTCCTAGTCTTTCTGATAATATTTCTTAGGGGTCGTAAAGATGGCTTCAGAACCTAGAGTCCTGGGCACTGGCCTTCCAGTTGTCCCCTTCCTGTGGACAGAGAGAGTGGCCTTAACGTTGTGTAACAGTGTATTGTGTGAAACATCCATTTATTAATCAGTCAGAGCAGGTATCACTCATGAATTTGGTTTTGGTGATGTTTCTGAACAGGAGTCAGCGAGCTTTTCTGTGAAGAGCCCGGGAGGTTTAGGCTCTGGGAGACCCAGTTGTGCATCTGTGGAGAGGTAGCCAGAGACAGCATGTAGACGAAGGGAGTGTGGCTCTGTCCCATATAAGGGCCGAGGGATGTAGTTTGCTGATGCCTGTCTTAGAGTTTTATTGTTTGATCCTATATCCTTGGGAGATAAAAGGTTTACTTGCCAGTAGAATGAAGGAAAGAAAGTTATAAAGAAACTTTTATAGCTTGGTTTATAAAATTAAGTGTAGAAGTTTTTTGGAATCATTTTAACTTAGTTTTTTGTTCACTAGTCCAAGACCTCCCTGGCGTCGTCAATGGGAAGACCGATGACAGGGGCTATTCAGGTATCCCCATGTGTGGGTTTGCATCTTGGGCCTTTCTTGTGATTTAGAATATTATTACCAAAGTTTTTTTTTTTTAAGATATTACTTACATAGTGACCCTGATTCTTTAAACTGTGAGCTGATATTTGAACTGCTTGAAATCTTTGGTGGCAGTCTCTGGATTTATCACTATTTACTCAGGTCTCAAGTGAAATCCCACAGGGAAATGGACATAGGCCTTCTAGTTTGTCTGTAGGATGGACTCTGGGACTCGGTTCTCCTGCGCTGTCATTTCCAGTGGCTTCTATGGTTTCTCTCATAGGCCTACAGGAGACCAGCCCAAAGTAGGGAGTAGCCAGCTACTAAGCTATATAAGGTACTACTGAAAACCCAAAAGAGTGTTTTTCTTTTCAAACTGGGAGTAAGTCCAGTTCGACTGAAGAATTGAAATTTTATAGGACAAAGGAAAAGTTCAGACA
Source organism: Bos mutus (assembly GCF_027580195.1). NCBI lineage: Eukaryota > Metazoa > Chordata > Mammalia > Artiodactyla > Bovidae > Bos > Bos mutus. The sequence goes on along the minus strand of NC_091628.1, from coordinate 35,744,394 downwards.
GGTTGACACGTGAGGAGGCAGAAGTGAGGAACAGTAGGGAGGGATTATAAACCTCTGTTCAAGACTGGGGTTTTATTAAGATGTGTATCATGTGCAGAACTGTAAATAAGAGGTAGATCATATGTAAGAACACTTTTTAAATGATTCTTGTTCTCCTAAGGATGGAGTTACTAGACCCATGACAGCAGTGAGAGCCGCTGGCTTTACCAAGGGAGCTTTGAGAGGTTTGTTACATTATTTCAGCTATTAATTTTTTTTCAAATCTTTTAATTTTTAAACTGTTTTTGTATGTTTAAATATATTATCATTTTAAATAAAACTTAACATGTCATTGATTATTTTAGGATTAGAGTCAGGAAAAGGGTGGTGGGAGTGTTCTGCATCTCGGTTGAGGTGTAGTCACACTGCATGTCATGTCAGATCATGCCACGCTGCGCACTGAAAATTTGTCTGTGAGTTAGAGCTAAAGAATCAAAAGTGAAAATAGTATTTAAATAGATGATAAGTTAAATAATAATTTTAAAATAAAACTTCTGTGACAAAATTAATGTTTATGATACCAATAATGAAAATTAAAAAGCCAATACCAGGTTATTAATCCCATGATTGACAGTTAAGAATTCATAACAGAGATAGATTACTGTGGGGAGAAATAAGTACTGAGTATTTATTTTTGTTTTTACATAGTAATGCAGTTTTATTTACATGGTTTTATGTATGTTAAAAATCTTACCAGTTACTCAATATAAAGAATACTCATATAAGCATAAAAAAGGTCCATTCCATTTAATAAATAGGTGAATTAGCATGCGCAGGATTTCACATTTCCTCTGATTGTGTGGATGCACACTGATTGTGACCTCTTGACTGCTGTGTCCCAGGCTCTGCGTTTGACCCTCTTGGACAGTCGTGGGGCCCGGCACCACCCCTGGAGGCCAGGAATGAAGACAGGTATGTAAGTCCTATGCTTCTTTGCTATGGTGGTTGCATGTCTTCTTTGCAAAACTTCTTTGAGAAGTTTTTACTTCTCAACTACATAATCCTTACGTATTTTGAAAGTTTGTGTCAGCAGAATAGTAATCAAAGCATTGTCCTAGCGTCTAGGAAGAGACTCACGTCTAAGAAAGGCAGCCCCATGAATCTGTGCAGTTTTACTGGAGCACATTGAAGGCGTGTCTCATTTTTATGGGTGCCAGTATTGATTCTCTTGAAGGCCAAATGTGGTTGTGTGTGTAATAGATATTCTTATTTTAAAAGCATACTTCAAAGAAAAAAAAATTAAGAAAATATATGTTTGTTATATTGATATTGAGAAATTTAATTTTTTTTAGTATTAGTTTCATGCTAGTAGAGAGTAGCTAAAAGCTACGGCGTAAATTCAGCTGTGTAGCATGTACTGATACCTGAGCACTGTGAATCTATACATTTTACAAATAACAGCAGCCAACGCTCACAGTGTGCTCACTCTTGGCTTTTCTCAAGGACTTCCTGTCCTCATGATTCCAAGAGGGTCATGGGAGTCTGGAACCTTCATGTAGTCGTTCACACCTAGACTCAGAAGATGCCCAGTCTCAGGTCCCCTTTGAGAAGCAAAGGCTTTTCTGGGAGACATCTGCCCGGGGCAGATTGTCTTTGTTTCTCATTGGCCAGAATCTCAGCACAGGTATCTGATGGAACCAGATGTTTGGCTGGGGAAGGAGACGCTTCTGTAGCCTGGCTTCAGAACACAGGGTGGCGGGCGAGTGCCTGTGGGGGTGTCCCACAGGGTCTGCACACAGGGTTCATTCTCCTGGTGTCTGGTGGGGATGGGGCAGTTACTGCCACTGTCTTCATGCAGTTCTCTTACAGATTTTTAGCTTTTAATTTTTATATTGACATTTTAGGCTTAAAAGTAATACTCTGTAAGTACTGTTTAAAGACATTTATTAGAATGTTTCAGACAACTTGAAAATAGAATTCTGTACTTAAATTCTGAACTTTCTAACTTTTACAAAGCCACCATCTATTGTATTCATTTACTCAGAATTTTGCAGATCTCTATAAATAAATTTGTTGCCTTAATCCCAGGTTTTACTGAAGAATATGATTTCATAGACCTAATTTGTTCCTGTATTCTTTTTAAAAGTCTGTTTGAAGAGAATTAGGAGAATTGATGTTTATTCTGACTTATTTGTAGTAGAAGTTTGTTTAGGCAGTGATGTACATACAGAGTGTTGTGGTACTTTGTTGGAAGAAAGTGGTAATGAAACAACAGGCTGGTTTAAAATGTGATTGGTTTGGGGATACTTCGTGTGCTACTGATGGAGTCAAGATTTTTTAAACTTCTTTACCTTGTTAGAAGTCTCTGTGGGGAGTTCTCTGTTGTGGTCCAGTGATTAGGACTCCAGGCTTTTATTAACGTAGTCTGGGTTCCATCCTTGGTTATCCCACAAGCCGTGCTCCTTGGCCAAAAAAAACCCAACTCTGGTATCTATTTGGTAGTAAATCATAATAATTTTTCTCTCTTTTATGGGGGCTTCAGTTATTCCACCATTGATAAAGTTTTCATTTGCCATAGGATCCAGTTCCCTTCAGGAATGGTATTAACAATATAATAACATGGGCCCTAGAGTTACCTTCGGAGAAGGCAGTGGCACCCCACTCCAGTACTTTTGCCTGGAAAATCCCATGGACGGAGGAGCCTGGTGGGCTACAGTCCATAGGGTCGCGAAGAGTCAGACACGACTGAGCGACTTCACTTTCAACTTTTCACTTTCATGCATTGGAGAAGGAAATGGCAACTCACTCCAGTGTTCTTGCCTGGAGAATCCCAGGGACAGCGGAGCCTGGTGGGCTGCCGTCTATGGGGTCACACAGAGTCGGACACGACTGACGTGACTTAGCAGCAGCAGAGTTACCTTATTTGTGTTCAAACCTTGGCTCTGTAACTTACCAGCTGTATGATCTCAGGCGTAATACTTAGCTTTCTTTCTTTCTTTTTTTGGGCCTCCCCACACCACTTGTGGGATCTCAGTTCCCCAACCAGAGATTGAACCTGAGCCTCCTGCAATGGAAGCATGCAGAGTCCTAACCACTGGACTGCCAGTACTTAACTTTGTAAACCTCACTTTCCCTGTCAGTTAAATGAAATAACGATAGTACTTGTATGAAATACTTTTTTGAAGATTAAGTGACATAATTAGGGTAAAGCATTTAGCTCAAAATTAAATTACCCTTATGCTGAAAAAACATTAGCTATTATTTACTATTATTATGAATATATACTGTAGTTATTAAAAAGAGTGATACATTTACTGTTCATTGCCATTTATGTATTTGTCTTATCTGTGACCTACTTTTAAAGTTAATGAGCATATGATGGACTATGTTAAAAGTAAGTTAAATTTCATATATATTATTAGTGGTTGAATGATTCAGAATATGCTTGGTTTTTTCTTTAACAGTCCAGAAGAAAAGATCAGACAATTAGAGAAGAAAGTAAATGAGTTGGTAGAAGAAAGCTGTATTGCTAACAGTTGTGGAGACTTAAAATTGGTAAGTCCATAAACTGGTTAAGATTCAAGATCATGAAGTGTGTGAGTATGTGTCTACTTTTGTGTATGCACCCATACATGCACACATCTAGATAAATATTTTCATTTTGCTGTGGACTGGCCTTGGAGTTTTCACTGAAATAATTATTTTGAGAGCCTACAGTTTTAACTCTGCTTCATAAACTCTGATGTCAAAACAGTTGGCTGATTTTGTAATTTTTCTCATTGGTCATTTAAGGAGGGGAGAAAATTCAGTATCAGTTGACTAAATTTTTCAGCCTGGTGGATTACTGGATTGATGCACAGCCTGCTAAAGGCAGAGCTACTGTGATCCATAAAAAAAGTACTAAGGGCTTTTTTTCTTATTTAAGCCTCACTGCCCTAAAATATTTTGTCATAAGTAAAACTGAAAACTCATGGTTTGCTTTTTGGGAATCCAACTCTTTTTTTTTTTAATTAATTTTTTTTATCTTAGGTGCTTTGTTCACATTACTTTGATCATCACACCACATAGATACAGTTTCTGTGACTTAATTATCAGATTAAGGCATTAATGGGACTGGTCAGTCTCTCCGTGGAAATCAGTTAAAGGTTCTTAATGTTCTGAGTAAGATCTTAGTGAAACTGAGGATCTGTTGTCCTATTAGGTAGCAGTTATCTGTGGCTTATCTGTACTTTGAGCATCCAAGAAACCAAACAAACTCACCTAAATTCCTGTCTCATGAGATTGAATTAAAACACCAAAGATTCAGAAGCTGAAAGGACAAAAGAAGGAGAGGGGCATGCAGTGAAAGTTTTAGTTGCTCAGTCATGTCGGATTCTTTGCGACCCCATGGACTGTAGCCTGCCAGGCTCCTCTATCCATGGAATTCTCCAGGCAAGAATACTGAAGTGGGTTGCCATTTCCTCCTCCAGGGGATCCTCCCAACCCAGGGATTGAACTCAGATCTCCTGCATTGTAGGCAGATTCTTTATTGGCTGGGCCACCAGGGAAGCCCTAACGCTGGTAGGTCAGACATGTAGGTAGGCATGGTCAGACCTAAAAGTGGTAGGAGGAGAGGTGATGAGAAACTCAGTGTGGGCAGGTATGCTCCAGGTATTAGTCCCCACCCTGTGCTTCCCCTTCTTTCCCAGAGAAGACACATGGACTTGCCATGAGGGATGAGAGCTCACAGTTAGACAGGAGGGGAGTTTATGGGAGGAGCGCTCAGAGCACCCAGGAAGTAAGGGTAATGCAGCTACAGGCGCCTCTGATGCACCAAGAGCTATGTGAGTTTGTGAAGGAGTTGACACCATGTACACTTGGTTTCAGGCCTTGGAAAAGGCAAAAGATGCAGGCAGAAAGGAGAGAGTCCTGGTGAGGCAACGAGAACAAGTTACAAGGCCAGAGAACATCAACTTGGATTTAACTTACTCAGTAAGTACAAAGTGCCTGTTGAATATGGTTATCTTGGTGAGAATTTATAGATTCCAGAAGTCTTTTTTCTTTGTTGTTTTATCTTGTTCCTTAAGCTTTACTGGACTTAAGGTGCCCAGAATTAGGTTAATAATGCTCTTCAGTTAATGGGACCACTCTCATCTTTGGTCTGTATAGTGATCTTCTTTAATTTAGTCATTTTTAATACTGTAGTAAATACTAGTAAACCTTCCAGCTAAGGACTCTTGAAGATTACTAATATTTGGGCTCTATTCAGTGTGCTTACTTTGACAAGATTCCTTTTGTTTTGTTTTGAGGTATAACTGTGATTCAATGCTCTCTTAATTTCAGGTATTCAACTTGATATTTGTATATATTATGAAATGATCACCACAATAAGTCTAGTGAACATCCGTCAACAACATAGTTAGATAATAAGATTTGAACGTGGACTTTTTGGTCTATGATCTTAGAGAGCTTCAAACTAGATTAATAAGACAGTGTTCTGTGAGGATAGTAGGGAAAAAAAAAAACAAAACAGCTAGTTTCTAGCAAAATTTATTCAATTCTGAAAAGACACTTCTTTCATATATATATACTGATGTTTAAAAGGTTGTATTTTCAGTAGGAGAAGTCTTCATATGCTAAACAACTGGAAAAAAGGACATTGAAACTTGGAGGAAGAAGAATTTAGATGCTTACTATTTATAGTTAATATTTTTAGATTCCATGGAATCTTTAGATTTGGGAATAATTTACAATTATCATCTTTTTCCTCTAGGAACATACTTTACTATAGCTCAATTATTTAAATTATAAATTTGCATATAGAGCAGCAATACTCTACAAATTAAGGTTTAAGATATTTCCACATAATGTTTATGTTTTCAAAGAGAATTTGATCCACTATCTTCTTTACTCTTTTTATTACCAGCAATACTAACAATACACATATACTCTTTGTGGGTCTTCCTGAGATTAAAGGATAGCAAATCCTTTGACTAGAAAGAATACATGGAAAATTAGGTGGAATTTAGAGGATAGCTCCACCTGTCCTAATGTTCTGGTTCATGTTGGAATGCAAGATACTGTCTGTGAATTCATTTCTTAATGGTTTGGGAGTCTTGATAGAGGCAACTAACATTATTATAGTATTTTAATCTCTAGAAAGATAGGCAAAAGGGACCTAAGATGATCATTGTATGTTTCTTTGCAATATTTTTTCCTTAGGTTCTTTTCAACTTGGCCAGTCAGTATTCAGCTAATGAGATGTATGCTGAAGCACTAAACACATATCAAGTTATAGTGAAAAATAAGATGTTTAGCAATGCAGGTAGGTGTGTGTAGTTAGTTTTTCTGATAAGTATAGTTCTTTTGTAGTGTTAATTTACAGTTTCCTCAGTTATGAAATGATCTGTGCTCTAAGCAAGTTAAATTTATGATGGTGTCCTGCTTAAAGGATATGAAAATTCACACAAATACAAATGAAAAAATATAGTTGGTATGAGACATATTGCCTAATAGTAAATGAAGACTGTGTTCTGTATCACAAGTAGAATTAGCCATAGCAACCCCATGGAACATGCTTTCCCTTGTAGAATTTATCCACAAGAGATTGTTGTTTATATTTAGCATTTATACTGTGTACTTTTTAGTCTCATAGAAAAAGTGAAAGAAATCAGATATTATATATTCATTAATATTTTTTTAAATTAGGACGGTTGAAAGTGAATATGGGAAATATTTATTTAAAGCAAAGAAATTATTCCAAAGCCATTAAATTCTACCGAATGGCCTTAGATCAAATTCCAAGTGTCCATAAAGAAATGAGGTAAGTTTGTAAAATTTGTCATTCTTCAGAAACAAAGTCACTCTTCTGACATGTTGCCAGTGGACTGAGTGCTTTGTGGTATGTGTACATGAGAGGTGTTAGATCTTTCTTATAGCTGTAATATTTTGGTCTGACCCTTGCATGCATTTGTATGATGGAAGCTAAAGGTTAAAGGCATGATATGTGATCAGTTGGAATAAAACTAAGCTAATGGGCCTATATAGGAAATAACTCTCCAAGCCATTAGCACTGTAATACAACTTACTGCCCACCACAAATCAGACAGCAGCTGTTTAGAACATAGCAGACTCCAGAGTGCGAGACTGGATACTTAATTCCTTATATTCTTACCGGAGCTCAAGAAGGAAATAGTGAAGGAAGGGTTACTGTTGACTCTTAGAAGAGGTGGGCAGGGAATGTGCTGGGGTATTTCCTATTATAATATTTTAAGAGCAGAAACAGTAAGTTATCTTAGTCTGGTAATAACTAGGGGAACATAAGTTTCTAGGATATTTACTGTTCATAATTTCTCCTGGGCACAGTGCAGTTCCCTTGAGAAAGTTAATTTATTTGTAAATGCCACTTTTTGCAAACATTTGTTTTTGAATTATGCAATATATCTCACTATCATCTGCAGTTATCTAACTTATAGAACATAGTGCCCTTCAGGTACTTTTAACCCAGGTGAGACCAAAAATTTAAACATTTTAGAAAAAGATAGTATTATATAGTATAATCCACAGTCAAGAGGTAATATGGTAATTCAGTTCAGTCGCTCAGTCGTGTCCGACTCTTTGCAACCCCATGAACCACAGCACACCAGGCCTCCCTATCTATCACCAACTCCCGAAGTCCACCCAAACCCATGTCCATTGAGTCAGTGATGCCATCCAACCATCTCATCCTCTGTCATCCCCTTCTCCTCCTGACTTCAATCTTTCCCAGCATCAGGGTCTTTTCCAATGAGTCAGCTCTTCGCATCAGGTGGCCAAAATATTGGAGTTTCAGCTTCAACATCAGTCCTTCCAATGAACACCCAGGACTGATCTCCTTTAGGATGGACTGGTTGGATCTCCTTGCAGTCCAAGGGATTCTCCAACACCATAGTTCAAAAGCATCAATTCTTCGGCGCTCAGCTTTCTTTATAGTCCAACTCTCACATCCATACATGACCACTGGAAAAACCATAGCCTTGACTAGATGGACCTTTGTTGACAAAGTAATGTCTCTGCTTTTTAATATGCTGTCTAGGTTGGTCATAACTTTCCTTCCAAGGAGTAAGCGTCTTTTAACTTCATGGTTGCAATGACCATCTGCAGTGATTTTGGAGCCCCCAAAAATAAAGTCAGCCACTGTTTCCACTGTTTCCCCATCTATTTGCCATGAAGTGATGGGACTGGACGCCATGATCTTAGTTTTCTGATTATTGAGCTTTAAGCCAACTTTTTCACTCTCCTCTTTTGCTTTCATCAAGAGGCTTTTTAGTTCCTCTTCACTTTCTGCCATAAGGGTGGTGTCATCTGCATATCTGAGGTTATTGATATTTCTTAAGTTGCAGGAATAATTACTGAGAACAGGAATTCTCAGGAAAGGTCAGGAAAGGCTTAGTGAAGGAGGTACACTTGAGTTGGTTACTGAAGTGAAGCAGAGATGGCATTCCAGACAAAAGGACACTGAGAAAAGGCTGGGAAACACCATAGTCTGATGGTCAGAGAATTATGAATAAAGGGATTTAGTTGAAATGGGATTATATTAAGGAGTGGTTGGAAATAAGGTAGAATCAGTTCAGTTCAGTTCAGTCGCTCAGTTGTGTCCGACTCTGCCACCCCATGAATCGCAGCACGCCAGGCCTCCCTGTCCATCACCAACTCCCGGAGTTCACTCAGATTCACGTCCATCGAGTCAGTGATGCCATCCAGCCATCTCATCCTCTGTCGTCCCCTTCTCCTCCTGCCCCCAATCCCTCCCAGCATCAGAGTCTTTTCCAATGAGTCAACTCTTCTCATGAGGTGGCCAAAGTACTGGAGTTTCAGCTTCAGCATCATTCCCTCCAAAGAAATCCCAGGGCTGATCTCCTTCAGAATGGACTGGTTGGATCTCCTTGCAGTCCAAGGGACTCTCAAGAGTCTTCTCCAACATCACAGTTCAAAAGCATCAATTCTTCGGCGCTCAGCCTTCTTCACAGTCCAACTCTCACATCCATACATGACCACAGGAAAGACCATAGCCTTGACTAGACGGACTTTTGTTGGCAAAGTAATGTCTCTGCTTTTGAATATGCTATCTAGATTAGTCATAACTTTCCTTTCAAGGAGTAAGCGTGTTTTAATTTCATGGCTGCAGTCACCATCTGCAGTGATTTTGGAGCCCAGAAAAATAAAGTCTGACACTGTTTCCACTGTTTCCCCATCTGTTTCCCATGAAGTGATGGGACCAGATGCCATGATCTTCGTTTTCTGAATGTTGAGCTTTAAGCCAACTTTTTCACTCTCCACTTTCACTTTCATCAAGAGGCTTTTGAGTTCCTCTTCACTTTTTGCCATAAGGGTGGTGTCATCTGCATATCTGAGGTTATTGATATTTCTCCTGGAGATCTTGATTCCAGCTTGTGCTTCTTCCAGTCCAGCGTTTCTCATGATGTACTCTGCATATAAGTTAAATAAGCAGGGTGACAATATGCAGCCTTGACGTACTCCTTTTCCTATTTGGAACCACTCTGGTGTTCCATGTTGCTTCCTGACCTGCATACAGATTTCTCAAGAGGCAGATCAGGTGGTCTGGTATTCCCATCTCTTTCAGAATTTCCCCCAGTTTATTGTGATCCACACAGTCAAAGGCTTTGGCATAGTCAATAAAGCAGAAATAGATGTTTTTCTGGAACTCTCTCGCTTTTTCCATGATCCAGCGGGTGTTGGCAATTTGATCTCTGGTTCCTCTGCCTTTTCTAAAACCAGCTTGAACATCAGGAAGTTCACGGTTCATGTATTGCTGAAGCCTGGCTTGGAGAATTTTGAGCATTACTTTACTAGCATGTGAGATGAGTGCAATTGTGTGGTAGTTTGAGCATTCTTTGGCATTGCCTTTCTTTGGGATTGGAGTGAAAACTGACCTTTTCCAGTCCTGTGGGCACTGCTGAGTTTTCCGGATTTGCTGGCATATTGAGTGCAGCACTTTCACAGCATCATCTTTCAGGATTTGAAATAGCTGAACTGGAATTCCATCACCTCCACTAGCTTTGTTCATAGTGATGCTTCCTAAGGCCCACTTGACTTCACATTCCAGGATGTCTGGCTCTAGGTCAGTGATCACACCATTGTGATTATCTGGGTCGTGAAGAACTTTTTTGTACAGTTCTTCTGTGTATTCTTGCCATCTCTTCTTAATATCTTCTGCTTCTGTTAGGTCCATACCATTTCTGTCCTTTATCGAGCCCATCTTGAATAGCTGTCATCAAATATAGACAGTGATCAGTGCTGAGGAAGATGCAGAGAAATGAGAGTCCTTATGCACTGGGGATATAAAATAGCACAGACACTTTGGAAAATAATGTTTTTTTAAAAATTTAAATGCAAATTTACTATATGACCAATTCCACTGTTAGGTATATAATCAGGAGAAATGAAAACATATCGTCACAAAGGATTGTACATGAGTGTTTGTAGCAGAATTATTCATAATATCCAAAAAGTAGAAGCAGTCCAAGTATCTATCACATAGTCAATGGATGGAACCTGGTATAGCTGCACTATAGAATACTATTCAGCAATGAAAAAGGAATGACATCTTCTTACATGCTGAGATACGGAGGAACCTCAAAAATTATGCTAACTGAATGAAGGCACAGGGTATCACATGCTGTATAACTCCATTCACATGCAATGTCTAGAAAGGCAAGTCTAGTCCAGAGAGACAGAAAGGAAATCAGCGTTTGCCTGGGGCAGGAGGCTAGACTGAGGAGTGATTGCAGGTGGGCACAGGTGTTCTTTCCAGGGAAATGGAAATGACTTAGAGTGTGACTGTGGTTTCACAACTGTGTTAGTACAGCAATAGTTATTGAATCACATACTTAAAGCAAGTGAATTTTATAATGTGTAAAATAAACCTCAGTAAATCTTTAACAAAACAAGAAGTAACATGGCAAAGAAAAGGAGGAAATTATTTGTGGAATAACTTGATTGCCAGCTGGGGAGTTCAAACTTTTAAAAGGAGTCCATGTTTTTTTTCAGGATTAAAATTATGCAGAACATTGGAGTCACATTTATTAAAACTGGGCAGTATTCGGATGCCATCTCTTCTTTTGAGCACATCATGAGTATGGCTCCGAATCTGAAGGCAGGCTTCAATCTGATTCTTAGTTACTTTGCCATTGGAGATCGAGAAAAAATGAAGAAGTCATTCCAAAAACTGATTGCTGTTCCACTAGAAATTGATGAAGATGATAAATACATTTCGCCAAGTGTGAGTATGAAGAAGACTCTTACATAGCCAGCTCCTAATTAGCTGTGCTTCTCTGTCTCCAGAAGTGATGAAGTTGGGATGGATGACTCTTCAGTTTTCTGCCAGTCCTATATTAATGTGTTTTATCATTTTCATGTTATTTAGATTAGGTTGACAATGGAACTATTGAAATAGGGCTGGAGATTATGGTTTAAACAGACTGCACAATTTTACTCAAAAAACAAAAGGGAGAATCTTGTGAAAAATTACCATTCCTTAATGTTATCTTATGTAAAGTCAAATCATGTGAAATTGTCCATGTTGATAGATCGTGATGGTATAGTAATGTTGATTTCATAAAAGGAACCTGGTAGATTTTCTTGGTGCATTACAAGGGAATGGCAGTGTGGTGGTTGGCCCCACTGCTCAATATTTATTCTCCTTGTCCTTTGTATTTAAAATAGCACTAATTACAACAGCCTGCTGTATAGGGTTGTGAGGATCGAATGAGGGAGTGCATGTGAAATGCTTAATCCTGGAACATAGTAAATGCTGGGTAGATGTTAAATATCATATATAACTTTCATATTGAGAAAAAATAATGTATGTAGTGAAAGAAATCATCCGTGTCTTCAATAGGAAGTAGAGGTCAATGTAGGGTCATACTAAGTTACTGATGTCATTAAAGCAATTACATGTGACTTAGGATTTCACCCGTTTGTACTGACAACCATGGCTTCCATATTCTTGGTCCTATGCTTTCCAGCCTGACCTTGTGTCAGCTGCTAGAATCTGCATTAGTTCAGTGAAGAGTATGACAGGTCATCAGAAGAAAGAAAGAAAGTTCTGCTTCACACGAGGAAAACAGTTCAGAAAGACTACTCAGTCTCCACTGTGTACAGTGGCCTAGTGCTGAGGCTGATTAGCCACTCAGTGCTCAGTGTTTACTTCTGATTCCCTCACTTTTCCCCCAGGATGACCCACATACTAATTTAGTGATTGAAGCTATAAAAAATGATCATCTGAGACAAATGGAACGTGAAAGGTAATATTTTGGGCACTTAATGATTAAATGTGGTCTTAACTTCTCTAAGAGACTTGAATGTGCATTCTGATTATTCCTTTCAAAACTTGTTGTGTTCCATATATTTCTAGGATAGTGCTGTTTAACCATTTCTGTCTTTACTGAGTTCTGTTTTCTCCTTCAAAATAATCTTAGTCCTCATGTTAATCCCAGTTATTTTTACTCAGTTTCTGTTTCTCTGTAGTTTGCTTTCCCTCTGCATCTGGTGCAGTATTAGGACTTTGTTCATATTACCTTTGTTTAAACATATCTCTGTGTATTTTTATCCTGCCCAGTTAAATTGCAGCTCCCAAAGACAAAATTCTTTCTCTTTATATGTTTTCTTCCTTTCTCCAGTATGGTACCTAGTCTCTGTCAAGTATGGCTTGAACATTCTAATACTGAGTATTCATTGGGCATCTTAGGAATTATATCATATGAGAGAGGGCTCAGTTTTTTTAAATCATGGTAAAATACATATAACGTAAAATTTATCTCAACCATGGTAGATAATTCTTCTTTTCAAAGATAGTGTTAAGTATTGGAACATTCACATTGATTTGTGACTGGTGTTCAGAAGCCTTCATCTTCCACACTGCAGCTCAGTACCCACTGCACCGCCCCCTCCCAACTCCTGCCTACCCACCAGTCCCTGGCAGCCACCACTCTGCTGTCTGTTATATGAAATCCACTGCTCTGGGGACCTCATCTGAGTGGAATCACAGTATTTGTTCATTTGTGACTGGCTTTTCATCTGTGTTTAGCATGTGACAGGATTTCCTTCATTTTTAAGGCTGAATAATATTCCATTGTATGTATACATGCATGCTAAGTCGCTTTAGTAGTGTCTGACTGTATGTGACCCTCTTGACTGTAGCCCTCAAAGTTCTTCTGTCCATGGGGATTCTCCAGGCAAGAATACTGGAGTGGGTTGCCATGCCCTCCTCCAGGGGATCTTCCTGACCCAGGGATCTAACCCATGTCCCTTAGGTCTCCTGCGTTGGCAGGCAGGTTTTTTACCACTAGAGTCACTGGGGAAGCTCTGTGTATGGAGAGCCCTCAATCCTTAGAAGTTAGTTTAACAGTAAAAATTAAGCTTATCCTTCTGGAAAGATGGAGTAGATGTACTTTTCCATGTTAGTCCCACTAAGTACAAATAAAAACCCTGGGAATTGTATATAAAACAAAATGAGAAGAAATGTAGAGACAAGAGGGCAGATGAGCAAGGGCCCTGGTGACTTGAGGAGCAGCCTGGCAGTGATCCCCTCATGCTTCCCAGACTGGGAGCTGAAGAAATAGGGAGTCAGAAAGCCAGGGGCTGCATTTTTTAAAAAGCCTGCTTTCTTTAGCCAAAGGACAAGATGAGGGTCAGAGCAGGCCGTGGGGAATGTGGGCGTCTCCCTTTATCTGCAAGTGATGAGGTGATATCTCTTCTCTGCCTGCTGGAGTGATGTCAAGAAAGACAGCTAAAAACAGAAGATTTCAATAAAATTCAGTCTTTTTATTTTCTACCTATCAGTTTTTTTCCCCCAAATAAAATACAAAAGCATTTGCCTCTTTAAAATATATCACTTCCAAATCCTTAAAATCAAGGTGAAAGTAGTATTGAAGATCTTGAATGAACATTATTTTATTTTTAACTTTTTATTGAAACAGTTGATTTACTCTCTATATATTAATATATATATATACACTCCCTATTCCCCTTTGTTTTCTATGCCTGTGAGTCTGTTTTGTAAATAAGTTCATTTGTATCATTTTTTTTAGATTCCACATATAAACAGCATATTTGACTTAGTATGATCATCTCTAGGTCCATCTGTGTTGCTGCACATGCCGTTATTTCATTCTTTTTTATGGCTGAGTAATATTCTATCATTATATATATATATATATATATACACACACATATATATATATATATACACACACATATATACACACCCCAAAAATGTCAAAATTTCTTTCTTTTCTTTTTTCTTTTTTTGGCTGTGCTGCAGCTTGCAGGAGGTCTCAGTTCCCTGACCCAGGAATTGAACCCAGACCATGGCAGTGAAAACCCAGAACCCTAACCACTAGGTTGCTATGGAACTCCTCAAAATGTCCAAGTTTTGATCAGTAATCACTCACCAAACCAAGAACCAGGAAGATCTCAGTGAAAAAAAAGACAGTCCATAGATGCCAACACTGAAATGACAGAGATGTTAAAATTATTTGATAAATTTTAAAGCAACCATGATAAAAATGCTTCAATGGCCAGTTATGAACATGCTTATAATTAGAGCATACATCTGCACAATCACTTAACAAATGTTCATAGCAGCCATCCAAGAAGGGAAGCAACCCAAATGTCCACAACATGAATGGATAAAAAATATCTGGTCCATCCATACTATGAAATATTATTTAGCCATAAAATGAATGAAATACTGACATATGCTACAGTAAACATGAATCTGACTCCATTTGTATGAAAGGTGAAGATTAGGCAGCTCTGTAGAGACACGTAGCAGTTCAGTTCTAGTATATACCACAGCTTCTTCAGTGGTGGTTTTCACTCCTTTATTTCCCCAGACGGTAGGTCCCAGAGCTTCAGCTGCAGAGTCCTGTGTCTGTCCCCTGAGTCCCTCCCACCCCCTTCCACTCCCTGCTTTTCTTCTTTCATCAGAGGCATCATAGACCAAGAACTGCTGATCCCACAGGTCGTCATGGCCTTCTAATCCCATTTCCCAGTTGTGGTTTTCAACCTGATTTGTAAATAGATTGCTAGCATAGCTGCCCGTAGACAGTGTTTATGCTTGTTGTTGTTGTTCAGTCGCTAGGTCGTGTCCAACTCTTTGCGACCCCATATACTGCAGCACCAGGCTTCCCTGTCCTTCACCATCTCCTGGAGCTTGCTCAAACTCGCGTCCATTAAGTCAGTGATGCCATGCAACCATCTCATTCTCTGTCGACCCCTTTTCCTCCTCTCAATCTTTCCTGGCATCAGGGTCTTTCCCAGTCAGCTGGTAGCATCAGCTGGCCCAAGTATTGGAGCTTTAGCATCAGTCCTTCCATGAATATTCAGGGTTGATTTCCTTAGGATTGACTGGTTTGATCTCCTTGCAGTCCAAGGGACTCTCAAGAGTCTTCTCCAACACCATAGTTCAAAAGCATCAATTCTTGGTGCTCAGCCTTCTTTATGGTCCTACTCTCGCATCCATACACAATTACTGTAAAAGCCATAGCTTTGACTAGATGGACCTTTGTCAGCAAAGTGATATCTCTGCTTTTTAATACACTGTCTACGCTTGTTATAGCTTTTCTTCCAAGGAGCAGTTCAGTTCAGCTCAGTTGTGTCCGCCTCTTTGCGACCCCATGGACTGCAGCACGCCAGGCCTCCCTGTCCATCACCAACTCCCGGAGCTTACTCAAACTCATGTTCATTGAGTCGGTGATGCCATCCAACTATCTCATCCTCTGTCAGCCCCTTCTCCTCCCACCTTCAATCTTTTTCAGCATCAGAGTCTTTTCCAGTGAGTCAGTTCTTCCCATCAGTTGGCCAAAAGTATTGGAGTTTCAGCTTTAGCATCAGTCCTTCCAATGAATAGTAGTGAAGTCTCTCAGTCGTGTCCAACTCTTTGTGACCCCGTGTACTGTAGCCTACCAGGCTTCTCCATCCATGGGATTCTCCAGGCAAGAATACTGGAGTGGGTTACCATTTCCTTCTCCAGGGAATCTTCCCGACCGAGGGATCGAACCCGGGTCTCCCGCATTAGAGGCAGACACTTTAACCTCTGAGCCACCAGGGAAGCCCTTCCAATGAATATTCAGGACTTATTTCCTTTAGGATGGACTGGTTGGATCTCCTTGCTGTCCAAGGGACTCTCAAGAGTCTTCTCCAACAGCACAGCTCAAAAGCATCAATTCTTCAGTGCTCAGCTTTCTTTATAGTCCAACTCTCACATCCATACATGACTACTGGAAAAACCATAGCCTTGACTAGATGGACCTTTGTTGACAAAGTAATGTCTCTGCTTTTTAATATGCTGTCTAGGTTGTTAATAGCTTTTCTTGCAAGAAACAAGTGTCTTTTAATTTCATGGCTGCAGTCACCATCTGCAGTGATTTTGGAGACCAAAAAAATAAAGTCGAGCACTGTTTCCATTGTTTCCCCATCTATTTGCCATGAAATGATGGGACCAGATGCCATGATCTTAGTTTTCTGAATGTTGAGTTTTAAGCCAGCTTTTTCACTCTCCACTTTGACTTTCATCAAGAGGCTCTTTAGTTCTTCTTCATTTTCTGTCATAAGGGTGGTGTTATCTGCATATCTGAGGTTATTGATATTTCTCCTGGCAATCTTGATTCCAGCCTGTGCTTCATCTAGCTCAGCATTTCTCATGATGTTAGTCTGCATATAAGTTAAATAAGCATGGTGACAATATACAGCCTTGATGTACTCCTTTCCTGATTTGGAACCAGTCTGCTGTTCCATGTCCAGTTCTGTTGCTTCTTGACCTGCATACAGGATTCTCTGGAGGCAGATAAGGTGGTCTAGTATTCCCGTGTCTAAGAATTTTCCATGGTTTGTTGTGATCCATACAGTCAACGGCTTTAGCATAGTCATTGAAGCAGAAGTAGATGTTTTTTTGGAATTCTCTTGCTTTTTCTGTGATCCACCAGATGTTGGTGATTTAATCTCTGGTTCATCTGCCTTTTCTAAACCCAACTTGTACATTTGGAAGTTCTGGGTTCATGTACTGCTGAAGCCTAGCTTGAAGGATTTTGAGCATAGTCCTACTGTCACATGAGATGAGTGCAATTGTGCAGTAATTTGAACATTCTTTGGTATTGCCTGTCTTTGGATTTGGAATGAAAACTGACCTTTTCCAGTCCAGTGGCCCCTGCTGAGTTTTCCAAATGTTCTGGCACATTGAGTGAACACTTTAACAGCACCATCTTTTAGGATTTAAAATTGCTCATCTGGAATTCTGTCACCTCTGCTACCTTTCTTCACAGTAATGTTTCCTAAGACCCACTTGATTTCACACTCCAGGATGTTTGGCTCTAGGCAAGTGACCACACCATTGTGGTTATCCCGGTCATTAATACCTTTTTTGTGTAGTTCTTCTGTGTATTCTCATCACCTCTTCTTAATCTCTTCTGCTTCTGTTAGGTCCTTGCCATTTCTGTCCTTTATTGTGTCCATTTTTGCATGAAATAGTCCCCTAGTATCTCCAGTGTTCTTGAAGAGATCTTTGGTCTTTCCCATTGTATTGTTTTCATCTGTTTCTTTGATTCTTCACTTAAGAAGGCTTTCTTATTTCTCCTTACTAGTCTTTGGAGTGCTGCATTCACATGGGTATATCTTTCCCCTTCTTCTTTGCCTTTCATTTCTCTTCTTTTGTCAGCTATTTGTAAGCCCCCCTCAGACAACCACTTTGCCTTTTTGCATTTCTTTTTCTTGGGGATAGTTTTGGTCACCCCATCCTGTACAATGTTATGAACCTCCATCTATAGTTCTTCAGGCAGTCTTCCTACCAAATCGAATCCCTTGAATCTGTTTGTCGTCTCCACTGTATAATCATAAATGATTTGATTTAGGTCATAAACTAGAGGTTTTCCCTACTTTCTTCAATTTAAGCCTGAATTTTGCAGTAAGGAGCTGATGATCTGAGCCACGGTCGGCTTCTGGTCGTTTTTGCTGACTATATATAGGTTCTCCATCTTTGGCTGCAAAGAATTTGACCATCTGGTGATGTCCATGTCTAGACTTGTCTGTTGTGTTGTTGGAAGACCAGTGCATTCTCTTGGCAAAACTCTGTTAGCCTTTGCCCTGCTTCATTTTGTACTCCAAGGCCAACCTTGCCTGTTGCTCTAGGTGTCTCTTGACTTCCTACTTTTGTGTTCCAGTCCCCTATGATGAAAAGGACATCTTTTTTTGGTGTTCGTTTTAGAAGGTCTTGTAGGTCTTCATAGAACCATTCAACTTCGGCTTCTTCAGCATTACTGGTTGGGGCATAGACTTGGATTACTGTGATATTGAATGGTTTGCCTTGGAAACGAGCCGAGATGATTCTGTTGTTTTAGAGATTGCCCCCAAGTACTGCATTTTGGACTCTTTTGTTGACTATGAGGGCTACTCCATTTCTTCTAAAGGATTCTTGCCCACAGTAGTAGATATAATGGTCACTGATTAAATTCACCCATTCCCATCCATTTTAGTTCACTGATTCCTAAGATCTCAGTGTTCACTCTCCCTTCTCCTGCTGGACCATATCCAATTTATCTTGATTCATAGGTGTAACATTCTAGCTTCCTATGCAGCATCAGACTTTACTTTCACTACCAGACACATCCACAGCTGATCAATGTTTCCGCTTTTGCCCAGCTGCTTCATTCTTTCTAGAGCTGTTTCTCTGCTCTTCTCCAGTAGCATAAGTTTATATTTTAAGGAGTAAATTGAAACTTTTTATACCATATTTCTAAATAAATCTGTTTTTGTTTTTTTGATGTAGAAAAGCCATGGCAGAAAAATATATCATGACAGCTGCAAAACTCATTGCTCCTGTTATTGAAACATCCTTTGCTGTAGGTTATGACTGGTAAGAGAGAAATTCACTGTGATTGGATGGACATGGTGTTTTCTTTTATTGATTTAAAACTTTGGTATTAGAAAAACGAATAAATAATTGCAAATAGTGATTTCTGCTTATGAAGCAAATCATATTATATGGTAAATTAGCAAAGGACACTCTAAAAGTTATAATGTTTTTAAAAATTACCTATCTATTTATTTGGCTGCACCAGGTCTTAGTTGGGTACAAGGGGTCTTGAGCTTCGGCATGTGAACTCTTAGTTGTAGCATGTAGGGTCTAGTTCCCTGACCAGGTGTCTTAACTCATGCCCCCTGCATTGGGAGTGCATTGTCTTAACCACTGTACCACCTGGGAAGTCCCTTAAAATAAACTTTTTTTATGCTTTATTTTATAGGTGTGTTGAAGTTGTGAAAGCCTCTCAGTATGTAGAGCTGGCAAATGATCTGGAAATAAACAAAGCAATTACATACCTGAGACAAAAGGACTTTAATCAGGTAAGTTTTAAAAAAGTGTTTAAATGCACAGGGACCGCCCCTCTCCCCTCCCAGGCCTTGCTGGCTCTGACAGCCTAGTGTTTGGGTACGTCTGAATACAGTCAGCCATGGGGAGGAGACCCTGGATGGAGCGGGTGAGATGGAGCTCTGCTGGCCTCCCCCCCGCCCCGGTTGTCACTGTCCCTGCTGGGTCTGCTTGGCTTGTGCACTTGCTCTCATTTCATGAATAAAACCAGCCAAAAAAAAGTGTTTAGATGGAATTTCATGTTAACTGATCAAAGTAATATTATTATGAAACTCTTTTCTAGAATACTATTACCTGTCATTATTCTGAAGTAGAGTAATATTTTTATTTCTAAACATAATTTCCTTTAACAATGCTGTGTTTTTAATTTTGACCTGTTACTCCTGTTTTTTTCTTTTTTTGGCCATGTTAGGCAACTTGCAGGGATTTTAGTTCCTGACCAGGAATGGAGCCATGCCTCCAACAGTAGAAGCACAGAGTCCTAATCAGTGGACTGCTAGGGAGGTCCCTATGGTCATCTTTATAGCAGAGAAAGAACTCCATTAGAGCTGCACATGGACAGGGTGAAGGCCAGTGGTGGTAGATGGACACATTCAGGAAAGCTGAAGCCTGTAGCTTCAGACAGCATCAGCCAGGAAAAGAAACCAAAACACAGATTTACCTGTTTTCCTAATGAGGGCATGAGGAGAAAGGGGAAATAGAGGATGAGATGGTTGGATAACATCTCCAACTGAATGGATATGAGTTTGAGCAAACTGCAGGAGATAGTGAAGGACAGGGAAGCCTGGTGTGCTGCAGTTCATGGGGCCGCAAAGAGTCGGATATGACTTAGCATCTGAATAACCACAACAATTCTTCTTGGGGGGGGTGGGGGAAACCCCAAACTAACACTTTATTTTCGTTGTTTTTCCATTTACAACTAAATTTTATTAAGTTAACTTTTATCGGTTTCATTTATAAATACATTTATATTATTTTACTTTTAAAAACAATGTTGGAGACATTCATAAAACATGTAAAAAACATTTTGAAAACTGCCTACTTCAGAGCCAAAAATACCTGAGAATGTTCCTTTTATTAGAATTTAATTATTTAGTCTTTTCAGAATATTATAGTTTAGAATCTTAAAATATGAAATATGTTTTTATTCTGTCCATGTTTTTAAGTCGATGTTGGAGGTTCTAAATACTTTTGTTATTTCTTCTAAGTCTGACATCCCATGTGTCCTGCTTGGTCGGGACATCTCAGACTTGCAGAGGGTTAAGAACATGCTTTAAAGTCTTCTTGCCGCAGAGTGTAGTCACACTTGGATCTGCAGCAGGTTACTTTGTAATGCTCCAAGATCGCTCCTGTCCCACTTTTGAGGCTGCTCAGCTGTGTCTCCTTTCCTGGGGCTGCAATCATGTCTGTCCCTCTCTTCACCTCCATCCACAGGGCCCTCATGTTTTAAGAATGTTTCTCAGCCTTTTCTTTCACTGTGCTTATTTAGGCTCAGTGTTTGTTGAATCTTGGCTTCAAATTCTGTTGCCTCAGTAGCTCTCCAGTGCCCTCAAAAGTATTTTTAGTGAATTATCTGACTTTTCTAATTGTTCTCTGAGAGAAGATGGTCGTCTTCAGGTAAACACTGACTACATCACAGGCTCACAGAACCACTGTCACTGCTCCCTCAGCCAAATCTAATTGGCTGTGGACCCACCAGTTGTGTTTGTAACTTCACTATTTCTTGTTGTTGTTTAGTCGCTCAGTTGTGTCCTGATGGACTGCAGCACGCCAGGCTTCCCTGTCCTTCACCATCTCTTGGAGCTTGCTGAAACTCAGGTTCACTGAGTCAGCGATGCCATCCAACCATCTCATCCTTTGTCTCCCCCTTCTCCTCCTGCCTTCAATCTTTCCCAGCATCAGCATCTTTTCCAATGAGTCAGCTCTTTGCATCAGGTGGCCAAAGTATTGGAGCTTCAGCTTCAGCATCAGTCCTTCCAGTGAATATTCAGGGTTGATTTCCTTTAGGATGGACTGGTTTGATCTCCTTGCAGTCCAAGGGACTCTCAAGAGTCTTCTCCAACATCACAGTTCAAAAGCATCAATTCTTCGGCGCTCAGCCTTCTTCACAGTCCAACTCTCACATCCATACATGACTACAGGAAAAACCATAGCTTTGACTATATGGACTTTTGTTGGCAAAGTAGTGTCTCTGCATTTTAATACACTGTCTAGGTATGTCATAGCTTTTCTTCCAAGGAGCTTTTAATTTCATGGCTGCAGTCACTGTCTGCAGTAATTTTGGAGCCCAAGAAAATAGTCTGTCACTGATTCCATTGCTTCTCCATCTGTTTGCCGTGAAGCGATGGGACTTTTGTGAAATTTTAACTGTTTCTAGTTTGTCCTTTTTCACAAGTCCTGATAATCACTGACCTCCTGACCTGTCACCTGTTCTCCTTAACACACTAGCCACCCCTGGCCTTTCCGGGTCCTCTGTCCCGTTACGCTAATCTTGTTCCCTACTTCAGTCTAAGTGCTGTCATGTTACCAGGGTAACAATTTGAAGATTTTTCATTTCTAGGCTGTGGAGACCTTAAAAATGTTTGAAAAAAAGGACAGTAGAGTGAAGAGTGCAGCTGCGACCAACCTCTCTTTCCTGTATTACTTGGTGAGTTCTGCTTTTCACAAGCACATATTGGAGCCGTGTGTTTTTGTGCTGGTGCCAAGGCGAGGCTCTGGAGGAGCTGGGGGAGCATGACACCAGGGTGAGGTTGGGGGGTGCTGGACTGGCTTTGTGGACAGGAGGGCGAGGGCTGTCCTGGAATGAGGACCTTGGAACTGATCCCAGCTGGGACGTCAGGATGAGAGATGGACTTGGCTGGTTGTCTCTTGAAGGTTTAAACTTTGATAATAGGTGCTGTGAACAGGAGGACCATCTTCCCTGGGTTCATATTTGCAGCCTTCATACCCCGTGTGATGGTATTTGGAGCTGGGGACTTAGGTTTAGCCAAGGCTGTGAGGGGATTTGTGCCTTTATTAGAAGAGGAGGAGACCAGAGCCCTGCCCTCTGAGGACACAGCAGGTGGGCACCTGCAGGTCTGGACATGGCTCTTGTTGGACACCAGGCCTGCTGGCCCCTCGATCCTTGCCCTCCAGCCTCCAGAACTGTGAGAGTAACTGTTGTTGTTGAAGGCCCGGCTCTGGTATGAAGACAGCAGCTGTGTGTCCAGGGAGCAAGTGGGGCACAGAGTGCAGGGGTGGGGATCGAGGAGGCCAGAGTGCCAGTCAGATGGAGACAGGAGAGGAGAAGCTTACAGCCTGATGACTCTGATGGGTGGGAGGCATGAAGGGAAGCAGGAGTCTTGAGAGCAGAGAGCCAGTGTGGGAGAACAGAGATCCCAGGCTGGAGGTAGGGGTCCTACAGGGGCAGGGAGGGGAGAGGAAGGGCTTGGCCTTCATGCCATCACTTGACGCCTCAGCTGACCCTGAGGACCTTCCCTGCTGGGATAGGTCTGGGCCATTGTACCTACAGCTACTCCCAGGAGGGGCCCCTGCCTGCCCCAGGGTCATGAACGGGTTGACAGCAAGGCCAGAACCTGGCGTTCCCAGCTGTTTCTGGACCGGTCTCCGCTGCAGCCAGTCCGTTAGATTTAGAAAATCTTCAGTAGACTTTGTGAAGATGGTTTACTTCCTGACCAGATTTTTATCAGGTTGGATGAGTGTGCAGGAGGAGACCAAGAAAAACTTACAAGGAGGAGAACTGAGTGGTCAGCCGAGCAGAGCCACTGCAGCCTCTGACCAGTGACTCGCTGCTCCTGGTTCTGAGGGAGTGTTTGAGGTAGAGTGACCAGTCTGGGGTGTCACGTGGGTGACAGAGTCCAAGGTGTGTGGCTTGTGTCCAGTGTGGGGTCTGTTGCTCTGTAATAAGACTTAGTGCTTGATGTCACCAAGGCCCCCTCACATCCTGCCTGAAGGGCCTGGATTTACCTGGCGCCCCATCACCTGAGGCTGGGAGGTGCTCCCTCTGTCTCACAGCACTGCTTGCTCATCTGCCAGGGTCCCTGAGAGCAGAGGCCCCTGTGCTCATGGAGTCTGTTGTCCTGTTGCGGGGTGGCGGGGAAGGGTTCAGGGAGGGAAGGGTGTGGAGGGGAGGGAGGGGAGGGTGCAGGGGTGGGGCGGGGGGAGGAGGCTTCGGTTGGGGGGGAGGGTGTGGAGGCCTTGGTTGTCCTCGAGGCTGCTTTTGAGTCTTGCTCTCCCCACCCTGCTCCTCCCCTCCCTCCCAGGACCCTGAGGTCATCCAGCCACAGCATCAGGCTCAAAGCCATTTCATCAGGCTCAAAGCCATTTCTAGTCTCCACTCATGGCTCATCGCCTCTGCAGCAGCCCCTCACTGCTTTTCCTGCAACCTAATCCAGTAGACAGTGTTGCATGTTTCAGTGTTTATGGCAGCAGCACCTGGCTGATAGGTACTGATTCATAAATCATAGTGCAGAGTCCCCACAGATTCTCATATGTGCGTGCTCAGAGCAGTGTCACTCACGATAACCATAAGTGGCTGGAAACACCCCAGTGCCCGTCATCTTGGTGGAGAGGTCCCTGGGACGCGGCTGCCCTCACAGATCCGGGCCATGGTCATCAGCAGGAGGAAGAACTGGACTTTGTGGCAGGGAGCGAGTGAGGACAGCCTGGGGCCCAGGGGCGTCTCCACACCAGCCCTGCAGCTGGAGATCAGGAAGGACCTTCACCAGGGAGGGGGAGGGTAGTGCTGCCTCACATCCTGGAGCCCCACAGCCGCTGGACAAGAACCACAGGGGAGGGGAGGTGGGAAGCTGGGTCCCTCCCTCAGCCAAGATGACGAGGCACCAGCAGTTATGTGAGAGGCCTGCACAGGGCAGGTGAAGGATGGCCATGTCCTCATCAGGCAGTGACACAGTGACACTGGTGATGCAGCGGAGGCCGTGGACTGTGGTGACACAGGGATCCATGGGCCATGCAGCCAGGGTGGTGATGGGGGCAGTGGTGCCTTGGTAGCTGTGTAGGTGTTGTAGGTGTGGGGAGCTCACACCTTCCATCTGTGGTGACAGGAGATGGAGCCACTGACTTCTGAATGGTGGGGTGTTCAGACCATGACTATGGAGAAATCATTCATAAGAAACTTCTTGATGATTAAAACCCTTCTATAGGATGAGTCTGGCAAGACTAGGATATGTAAAATGTGTGTTTCTCCTATCTGTAATTTCAGAAAGTCCATTTATCATGTCTGTAATCTCAGAAGAGTCAGAGAAGGTGAGAAGAGCTTCAGGTAATTTGTGCGTTTGGTACTTTATTTAGGAAAATGAATTTGCACAAGCCAGTAGCTATGCAGATTTAGCTGTGAACTCTGACAGATATAATCCGTCGGCTCTTACTAATAAAGGGAATACAGTCTTTGCAAATGGAGACTATGAGAAGGCAGCCGAGTTCTATAAAGAGGCTCTAAGAAATGACTGTTCTTGCACTGAAGCGCTTTATAACATTGGTGAGTAAAATGGGAAAGTTGCCCTTTTGTTTTCCACCCTCCTGGGTTGGGGCTGGGTGAGAGGAGCCGGCAGGGAGGAATGAGCAGTTTTAGTGGCATAGGCAGACAGTGAAGCTGCATGTGAAGGAAGTGCGGGGGTAGAAGACGGGCGAGTGTAGAGCCCTTGGGGCGGGAGGTCAGTCACCAGGCACTGTCTGTTTTAGCTTCTTCATGCATTTAAATGTGTCTCCTAGTCCATTGCTTGAAGGAGCTTTATTAGTTCTTCTGTGAAAGGGAATTTTTCTATGTTTTATGTAGTCATATTTGGCTTTTGAAAACTTTTGGCTCATTTGTTTATTGCTTTACGAAGCCCTTCCCTGCCTCAAGATTACAAAATCATTTTCCTCTGTTTTCTTTTCATACTTATATAGCTTTGTTTTTTCTGTTTTTCAAATAAATTATGAATTTATTTGAAAGAGGAAAAAATTCAAGAGAGGACTCTGGATTTTTTGTCATACGTGGTCACTTGTCCTGGCACCTTTATGACTTGTCCCTTAGTTGTCCTCAACTTCATATGCCCACTGACTGAATTCTGTAACCCAGCTTGTTTCTGAACTGTTTGTTATGTCCTTTCTATCCATTTGTCATTCCTGCCCCACCCTCCATTTTATGAAAGCTTTGGGCATGTTTTGGTGTCTGCCAAACATCAATGGAATTTCCTGTCTTCTCTCCCTTTTTAACAAATTGTGTTCATTTTTATTTTGACTTCTGGATGAATATTTACCTATGTTTAAATATTCATTCTGTTACTTTGAGAAAATTACTACCAGTGCTAGTATTTATAATTTATGTTTTTTCTTTTCCTTCTTCTCAAGGCCTTACCTATAAGAAGCTAAACCGGCTTGATGAAGCTTTGGACTGTTTCCTGAAACTTCATGCAATCCTAAGAAATAGCGCCCAAGTCCTTTACCAGATAGCAAATGTGTATCTTCCTTAAGAATGGTTTCATTAATTCACTCAGCTGGTGACTGAGTACCACTTACTAGATAAGCTTAACCAGTGAAGTAATTGATGTGGATATATTTTAAAATCTAGCTATCAGTTTAATCGGAGAAGGCAATGGCACCCCACTCCAGTACTCTTGCCTGGAAAATCCCATGGACAGAGGAGCCTCGTAGGCTCCAGTCCATGGGGTCGCTAAGAGTCGGGCACGACTGAGCGACTTCACTTTCACTTTTCACTTTCATGCATTGGAGAAGGAAATGGCAACCCACTCCAGTGTTCTTGCCTGGAGAATCCCAGGGACAGAGGAGCCTAGTGGGCTGCCATCTATGGGGTCGCACAGAGTTGGACACGACTGAAGCGACTTAGCAGCAGCAGCAGCAGCAGCAGCAGCAGTTTAATATGTGATGAAAATATTATTTGAGTGATCGTGTTTTAAAGGGTCATGTGTTATAGGAGGAATTGTTTAGAAGTGGCAGCTATTATTAATCTTTAGAAATAATAATTGAAGTAATTGGGTGTCATGTCAAGTCCACACAGCTGTTCACTGAGCATAAATTAGACCCTTCAGGGAGCTCTGTGGTAGCCCAGTGGTTAGGACTGTGTGCTCTCACTGCCAGGCCCTGGATTTGATTCCTGGCGGAAACTAAGATCCTGCAACCTGTGCATCGTGCCAAAAAATCAGAAATAATAATGTTTTACATATATTCTCCTGTTCTTCTGGTAGAGTAGATAAAAATTTTGGGGTAAAAAATTTTAGTTGTAGAGCAGATAGTGTTTGTTATTTCTTTTAGCCCTTTTTTTTTTTTTGCCGAGTTCTTTTCTCCTGAGATGTCACTGTTATGACCTGCTGGTGTCTTGTTCCTGATCAGTTTGGATCCAGACAAGCAATTGATGTGTTTGAGACTATTTGAATACATTTCCTTATTTTTATGTTTTTCTTGTGATGTCATGTTTGTCATCATTAAAAACAGAAGACTTATTTTTCAGTGAAACTTTGGATTGAAATATTTTCATTAAGGTAGCTAATACAAAATAATTAATAGTCTAAGTATTGGTATGAATAAATTATTTTAATGTATGCAGAGGATTTACAAGGCACAGAGCTACAAAAAGCTGTCTTGGGCTTGTACTGTAATTAGAGAAAAACTCATCTGAAAGTAAACAGAAACCATTCTTTTAAAATGTTGCTCATGTTAAGAGAGGGTGAATAATTGAACACAGCATTCACATGTCTTTGTTAAAAACAAATTTTGGATAAGACGTTGAATAAAACAGCACACTGTTAATTCTTGTAGAAATGTGGCGATCTTAGTGGGTAGTAATGAAGCAGAAGGAAAAGCAAGGTGTACACAGGGACAGAAGTGCTGTTTCCAGTGAGACCCCGTTTTTCATCCTCATCCCTGAAGAAAACCTGGAGTAAACAGTGTTACGTAGCACATTAGTATAGACTAAGAAACATTTTTATTGAAATGTTGGCTTTAGGTTTGCTTCTTGATCAATGAATTTAGAAAAATTTTGTTATCCTTAATTAAAATTGTCTAAGATACGAGTTAATGGAAGATCCCAGTCAAGCTATGGAATGGTTGATGCAGCTGATCAGCGTTGTTCCCACTGACTCCAGGGCCCTGTCTAAACTGGGAGGGCTGTATGACAGCGAGGGGGATAAGTCCCAAGCATTCCAGTACTACTACGAGGTGGGTTTGTGGTCTCGCCTACCTTCTATGAGTTGTTTTAAAGAAGACAGCAGGCCTTTTAAGTTTTAAAAATTAGAAATGCTTATTAGCTTTTAACGGAGAAGGCACTGGCAACCCACTCCAGTACTCTTGCCTGGAAACTCCCACGGACGGAGGAGCCTGCTAGGCTGCAGTCCGTGGGGTCGCTAAGAGTCAGACAAGAGTCAGACACGACTGAGCGACTTCCTTTCACTTTCCTGCATTGGAGAAGGAAATGGCAACCCGCTCCAGTGTTCTTGCCTGGAGAATCCCAGGGACGGGGAAGCCTGGTGGGCTGCCGTCTATGGGGTCGCACAGAGTTGGACACGACTGAATCGACTTAGCAGCAGCATTAGCTTTTAAATGAATAGTGATTTAAAATAAAGCATCTGTGGAATATAAAGTTAGTTTTTGATTGAATTTAATAAAAAATAAAAATAAAAAGTTCAAATTCATTTTTCTCCTGAAGGATGATTTCATTGCTTTTGAGTCTATTACATATTTAATTTGACTCAGATTGTGTATCAGTACATCAAAAAGATGTTTATAGGTAACTGAAAAATGTGTCAAGCGAATCTTAAGTTCTCCAAATCTTGTGCAGTTTCAAAGCTTGTACAGTGCTTCTGACAGCTGGTGTGTTTTAATTAAGACATGTCACACTGGGTAAATTACTGTGGCCAGTGGTAAATGCTGCTGACTGAACTGTTGACTAGTTCACTCTCCAGTCATATAGGTATTTCCCGTCCAACATTGAGGTCATCGAGTGGCTCGGGGCCTATTACATTGACACCCAGTTTTGTGAAAAAGCCATTCAGTACTTTGAAAGAGCTTCTCTTATACAGTAAGTAACTGTTATGATTTTGTGTTTAGTTAAATGCCTGAAATCTGATAGACCTACTGCTCTCCTGAACGGCTGTAGTGAACATTCATGCATCATTTCCATTTTCTGTGTTTCATTTGACTCAGTCTTTATTGTGATAAATATATTTCCTTTTTATGCACAAGTTAAAAAAAATTTCTTTAAGGTACTTTGTGTTTTTCACATCTCAGCAAGCAACTATTATTTCTTTATCAATTAGAAAATTATTTCTTTATCAATTAGAAAACTCTGCCAAGGGCAGAGTTTAATTTCTGAAAGAACCCTAATAGAAATGTTTCACTTGTCTCAATGTATAATTGATATACATTATACAGCTCAGTGTCATATCTTTTTGCCTTTTCATACTGTTTGTGGGGTTCTTAAGGCAAGAACACTGAAGTGGTTTGCCATTGCCTTCTCCATATATTATATATTAAGAATAAAACTTTTAAAGATGGCTTTAAGTTCATATCAGAATGTTCTATACATGTCTGATTCAAAAATAATTGGGTTATACCATGTTCTGCTTTGTATTTGAATTTTAACATTAAATGTGGGGCAAGTGGAGGTGGAGGACAAGGTGGGGAGGGAATGGTTATGAGGGTAAAATAAATAAGACACAAAGCCATATTGTGCAGCACAGGGAATATAGCCTGTATTTTAGAACAACTTTAAACGGAGTCATTTGAATCACTATGTTGTATACTTAAAACTAATACTGTAAATCAACTACATATTTGATTTGGAAAAATAAAGTGAGGAGAGCGTTAAGTTATTCTCTAGTCTTTTATTTTGTCAAATTTTTTTCTTAGAAATTTTTAATAGTGGTCTTTAGAAATCCTGGTCATGTTTATTTTAGAAAAAAAAATTCATTTATTTCTTTTTAAGGGGATAAAAAAAGGATGAGTAGAATTCTTTTTTACTTTCTTTTTAGTTGAAGTCTAATTGTTCAAATACAAGGTCAAAAATTGCCATTAGGTACTGAATTTGCAAGCCTAAAGCTCATTTTCCAAGCCTGAGGTACTAAGCCAAAGAACTGGCAAAGGTTTAATATAGAATGCTGAGAACTTTACCCAGATTGGTGAGCTTTATTCTTACATCTAAATAAGGTGTGAATTAGATTGAAGGACTCTGAATCTGAATTTCCTGATATAAATACAGCAGATGATGGTGAAGGACATTATATATATGCTGTTTTTAATAACAAAGATGATCTAATCATATATCGAAAAGTAATCAGAAGATAGTATAGGTAATAGGTATAGGTAATAGGCTTTATAAAGTTGTATGACCACAGATTATTTTTGTTTCATCTAATTTCATCTAATTTATTTCTTTTATAGGCCTACACAAGTGAAATGGCAGCTGATGGTAGCTAGTTGTTTTAGAAGAAGTGGTAAATGCTCTTATTCATTTTAATATATGTTGCTTCTTTCTGTCATTTAGGTCATTATGTATGTACATGTGTTTTGACTTTGTGTATTTATTAATATTAACTTTTGATAAGCACACATATTTGAGGCATTATATGAAAGACACAGTGGTTACCACAATAAAGAAAAAAGTTATGTTCCTGTTGGCAGTACAACCTTGCTGTGTACACACATTTTATTACATCAGTTGCCTGAACTCACAGAACGCCCATCTGTGAAGTGTGTGTGTGAGGTCCTCCGGTCTGAGCTCTGATGTGTAGGTCAGGGGAAGAGAAGCTGCCTCAGCTAACCCGGCAAACCTGAGCTGGACTCTCCTGCTTCACCTCCATCATTCCTGCCAGACTCTGAGGGCGGCCGCCTTCTTATACACGGAGGCCTACACAGGGCCAAAGCTATTTCCTGAGATTTTCACAAACATCTTTGATCCAAAATTCACTTTTTTTTATTCTTTGCTAATATGTGAAGCTAAATTACTTTATTACAAAATAAAATGCCTTCTATTATTAATGTTTCAAAATAAAAACTGCAAAACAAGTTATTTTTCATCTTTTCCAGGTGAATAACATTGCAATTAGTCTCTCAAATTATTTTAAGAAGTAGAACTAAGTTTCAGCCATCACTGGTTTACATCTGCTTTTACCCCTTTTTCAAATTTATCTGTGCATTTTCTTCCAGAGGTTGTATTAAGAATGGTTACTTACGCTTGTGGCAAGCATGAAAGTCATTCTTCTAAACCAGTGAAGTGGTGCCAGTATATGGAATTTAAATTAGTCCTTGGCTGAATCCTGTGAATTTCTATAATTGCTTGTTTGTTTTCTCTTTTACTTATAGGTAACTACCAAAAAGCATTAGACACTTATAAAGATATTCACAGAAAATTTCCAGAAAATGTAGAATGTAAGTGGGACTACAGTTTATAACTTGTGAGGGCATACGTCCTCACATTTTATGTCTAAAGATGTAATAATTACCTTTGCTACAGTAGCTGCCTAGGTAGATACCAACCTATAACTTGTGGTACATGTATTCAAATATGTGATATAGGATCAGAAAAATTGACTATGCAAGTACCTGGTGGTGCTAGTGGTAAAGAACCTGCCTGCCAATGCAGCAGATGTTAAGAGATGCAGGTTTGGTCTCTGGGTTGGGAAGATCCCTTGGAGGAGGGTGTGGCAACCCACTCCAGTATTCTTGCCTGAAGAATCCCATGAACAGAGGAGCCTGGTGGAGTGCAGTCCATATTGTCACAAAGAGTTAGACTGAAGTGACTTAGTACACATGCACACCTTTTTATAGAATTTAATTGTTGGTGGACTTAAATACATCACTGGGAAATTTCCTGGCAGTCCAGTGGAAAGGACTTCACCTACTCACTGCTGAAGGCCCATGTTCAATCCCTGGTCAGGGAACTAAATTCCGCTAATTCCGTAGCCTGGCCAAAAAAAAAGAATTTTTTTTAAAGTGAGGCTTCAGTTAAAAACAAATAAATATACCACTTAATTCTCTTTTATAGCAAAGATATCTATATTTCAAAGCTTTATGAAATTTTAAGACTAGATTTTGGTTTATTATTGATTTTTAAAAGTTTA
Organism: Bos mutus; assembly: GCF_027580195.1. NCBI lineage: Eukaryota > Metazoa > Chordata > Mammalia > Artiodactyla > Bovidae > Bos > Bos mutus. The sequence goes on along the minus strand of NC_091628.1, from coordinate 35,712,939 downwards.
TAAACTCTGGTATTTTATAGAAAAGGCATTTTAAACTATCCATTTAATGTATAACTTTTTGAGGTTGAAAATACACCTTTAGAGTTTATGATAATAGAATGCTAATAATTTTGCTGATACTGACAGCAAATGAAGTTTTATTAGATTATTTTTAAACGTTATATCTTATTTCCTTTTTAAAAAGTTGGCTTTGTATAAAATATTTATTTATTTTAATCTTACTGCACAGTGGATTTGATGCAATTTGAAGTAACAATGCAGTGTTACAGTAACAACAAGATCAGGATCCAGAAGAGGACAAAATAACTGTATTCTGTGTGTTTACTCAGTTGTTCAGTTGTGTCTGACTCTCTGTGACCCTCTGGTCTGTAACTTCTCAGATTCCTCTGTCCATGGGACTTTTCAGGGAAGAATACTGTATTCTAGGTTGTATATTCTCAGTAAACTGTATTTGGCCCTGAGTAGCCTTGGGGCTCGGAGAAGGCAGTGGCAACCCACTCCAGTGCTGGTGCCTTGAAAATCCCATGGACAGAGGAGCCTGGTAGGCTGCAGTCCATGGGGTCGCAAAGAGTTGGACACGACTGAGTGACTTCACTTTCACTTTTCATTTTCATGCATTGGAGAAGGAAATGGCAACCCACTCCAGTACTCTTGCCTGGAAAATCCCATGGACGGTGGAGCCTGGTGGGCTGCCGTCTATGAGAGTCGGACACGACTGAAGCAACTTAGCAGCAGCAGCAGCAGCCTTGGGGCTAAAGGAAAAAGAGAAAACACAGTGGTTTGTATGAATGAAATCTTTACTATTTATGAGCAAAATAGGAAGTAGTTCTTTTGGAGGAAGCAGATCTGTTCAGCTCTTGCTGCAGTCGTGTTGAAACGCCTAGGAGGGTGGGCAAGGTCACTGAGAGACGTCAGTGCTCCTGCTAACATCCCTGCAACAAGTAGAATACGTGTGTGAAAAGACCATTCTGAGTGTTGTCCTCATGACTGAACACAAAACAGCACGTTTCAGTAAAAACATATCTTTTCTGGGCCAAGTTTTCAGTGGCACAGTCCAATCCAGGGGTTAGATATGCTGCATGTTCCTTCAGTAATATTTTTCTCAATTTGGCTTTTGTGAAAAGCAGAGTTCAGAATTACGGCCTTGAAAGGAGCCTAGGAGCAAGGGGTTTTGTAATGCTGCTCAGATGTGGGTTCATTAGCTCACAGCAGTTTCCAAACACCAGTCAAAAAAACAGGATACATGGGGATTACTTGTAAAGCCTGTAAAAACCACAAATCTATAGCCCAGCCCACAGAGAGTCTCCTTCAGGTTTGCAGTGGAGCTGGATGTGTGATTTTTTTTCTGTTTCTTTTTTTAACAACTTTTAATATAATTCTTAAGCTTGGCCACACTGGGAAACTGATGCTTTAGACATTAAATCGGAGCAGTGATAGAATAATCATTATAGTATCCCAGCCCAGGTATTGAACCCGCATCTCCCACATTGCAGGCAGATTCTTTACCAGCTGAACCACAAGGGAAGCCCAAGAATGCTGGAGTGGGTAACCTATCCCTTCTCCAGCAGATCTTTCCAACCCAGGAATTGAACCCGGGTCTCCTGCATTGCAAGTGGATTCTTTACCAGCTGAGCTATCAGGGAAGCCCATTATAGTAGTAGTAGTAGTAGTAGTAATAATAGTGATTCCATTTTGGAAGTGGAAACCCAGCAGTCTGCTAGGCAGAGTTTCCCAGCGTCTGCACCACTGACGTTGGGGATTGCATAATTCTGTTGTGGGGTCGTCCTGTGGATTCTAGAATGTCTAACAGCATCCTTGGCCTCCACCCACAGAGTGCCAGCTGCATACCTTCTGTTGGGTGCTGCCAGGTGTCCCCTGGGGACGCACTTGACATGGGTGGAGGACCACCACAGTAGTCACAGCACCTCTGCATTGTGCAGCAGATCGAGCGCCTCCCAGCAAGGCCGCATTTCTTTCTTTAAAGAGAGTTTAAGATTCCTTATAAAAGTCGAACGATGATCTATGCCACAAGGAATGTCCAGGACACTTGGGCCTGGGTAATTTTCAGAACAGGTGTAGTCAGTAGCCTACCTTGATGCTAGCATAGGAGAAACACTTGCACCCAAGTGCAGCCTCACTTTGAGCAGAGTATTTTTCTGATGAACCCAGAAAAGTCATCAGGTGACTGCAGTGCTGGTACATGGCACTGTTCCTGCCCTATGGACATGGCAGAAAACAAGACAGATGAAAATCCTGGCCTTGTGGAGCTTGGATTCTAGTGGGAAGGAAAAGACAATAAATATATAACATGTCAGGAGTCGTAAATGCATAAAGGAGAAACAGGTGAGGAGCTAAAGGTTTGAATTGTAGATGTCATGGTCTCCCCTGAAGGGCAGCAGGCTGGTGTGCCGAATCGTTCTAAGCCCTCCTTCAAGGAGCCCACTTCTCCGAAGGCCAGGAAGGCAAACTGCAGAGATTTTTCAGGAGAAACAAACACTGTTTGTGAGCATCATTCAGACTGTGTCCCCGAGGATCAAGTGTATTGATTTGTTCTTTGAACACCATGTATAAACACTTCTCTGAAAATGTTTTTCATAATTTAGGTCTACGTTTCTTGGTCCGTCTCTGCACAGACATTGGATTGAAAGAAGTTCAAGAATATGCAACAAAACTAAAGAGATTGGAAAAAATGAAAGAAATCAGAGAACAGGTATCTCACATGAATAAGCTGAAAACTGCTGTCTGTTGATTATGAAAACGTCAGCCTTTTGTGCTCATCTGAGTGATGTCAGGGCTTCTGTCAATAAAACTAAGTTGAAATTATTTTTGTGCTTTAGCGTGAAAGGAGAGATAACTGAAACTGTAGTTTTAGCATAAATTTCTGTCAAAACCTTGTTCCTAATCAGAGGAAGTGCATTAGATTCAATGTAGTCCTTGGTGGGTGGCTACTAATAGACTAACAATGGTAATTTTCCCGCTACAAATAACCACAGATTAATTTATAGACCTGACTTCAGCTGGAGAGTCCACGCCTGTGGGAACCAAGATGCAGGGACTCGTGGGTAGCAGTGGTGGTTTTTTGTTGGGCTGCTCTGTTGTATAGTAGGACATGGCACTGAGAATAGTGCTGGTGCCGGAAGGGTTGTATGCTTTTGTGTTCCCTGCAGTATTTTTACTTCTGAAAGTGAGTACTCCCTCCTGTGTTTGAGACTAGACTATTTAAAAATTTAATGTTATTTTTGAGTATCTGTCTTTCATAGAAAGAAATATATTCTTTAAGCTTAAACTTTTTCAAGAATTTAATTACCTTAGATAATTAAACCTAAGTTCCATATTTGCTTTCAAAATGTGGTTATCTTGTGTTTGCTTGGAGGATGTGATCTGTTTTATTCTTTTTAAAATCTGTCCATGGGATTCTCCAGACAAGAACTCTGGAGTCGGTTGCCATCTCCTCCTCCAGGGGATCTTGCTGACCCAGGACTGAACCTGTGTCTCTTACCTCTGCTTCATTAGGAAGCAGCTTCCCTGATAGCTCAGTTGATAAAGAATCCGCCTGCAATGCAGGAGACCCCAGCTCCATTCCTGGGTCCGGAAGATCCCCTGGAGAAGGGACAGGCTACCCACTCCAGTTTCTTCGGTTTCCCTTGCGTCCCAGCTGATGATGAATCCCCCTGCAATGCGGAAGACTGGGTTCGATCCCTGGGTTGGAAAGATCCTCTGGAGAAAGGAAAGGCTACCCATTCCAGTATTCTGGCCTGGAGAATTCCATGGACTCTGTAGTCCACGCGGTTGCAAAGAATCGGACGTGACTGAGGGACTTTCACTTTCACTTTCTTTACCCCTGCACCACCTGGGAAAACCTCATCGAGCTAAAAGAATTTTAACTTGGTCTTACAGAGCAGGGGCCCCACCCTATACCTATCCAGGCCCCAGAGTTAGATCTCTGGAGTCCAGGAGTCTGTGTTTTAAAAACAAGTTCTCCAGGTAATTTTTTAATCCACGATGTTCAAGAAACACTGGTCTAGAGTTATGCTTCTGAAGGGTTACCTTCAAATGATCAAACACCAGCTTAGGATACAAAGTCTGATTTAAAGAGAAAAGTAAACAAAATAAATTAGGTCATGGACTTTTTTCAACTGTTTTCAAATGAAGAACGATTTGTGTAGACCTGGTGGTTCAGAAGGTGAAGAATCCACCTGCATTGTAGGAGACACGGGTTCAATTCCTGGGTCGAGAAAATCCCCTGGAGGAGGAAATGGCAACCCATTTCAGTATTCTTGCCAGGGAAATCCCATGGACAGAGGAACCTGGAGGACTACAGTCCATGGGGTCACAAAGAGTCAGACATGACTTAGCGACTAAACCACCACCATAGGACAGGTAAATGGATTCACATTTATGTGGGTCAGGATAATGGATCTCCCCAAGCCCCTAGATCCTATATAAGATATTAAAGCTGGAAGTTCGTTTCTGTGGACTGACTTTTCAGAGCAGTGTGTCCTTTTCTGGAACATTTATGGAGAAGATGACTGTTCTCTCTTTGTGCTTTGGGTCGAGTTCCTGGGCCTGGAGGGACCCTGTGCCCTGTTCCTTGGGGGCAGTGACAAATAGCTGGACAGGGTGGGACACTGCAGCCCACAGCAGTGCTGGGTTTTCAGCATTTTGTGTTTCTGCTTCCCTGAACATAAAAACATTAGTTGCAAGAATCTTGTGAAACTTTGCTGTACAACTGGAAAAGAGCAAAACAAAAGAGCTGAAATTGAAGACTATTTTAAATACAACAAGGAAGAGAAAAATGTTAGCCCAAACTAGAGAGAAGTAGAGAATAAAAGGGAATGACTAGGAGGCAAAAGAGGACGGGAGAGAGACAGTTTACACAATGCGGGAAGTTTTCATTGCTCATCCAAAAATGAAGCATACTCATAATTTGTTCAATTTTAGAAATCGAATTTCTAAATTCTTACAATATTCAAAAAGAGAATTCCCCAAGAGGGAGGAGTTATATGCATATATACAGCTGATTTATGTTGTTGTACAGCAGAAACTAATACAACATTGTAAAGCAGTTATATTGTAACATTAATAAATAAAAGAATTCCTGTCTTAATATTTGTCATTCCCATCCCCCCACACCCACCCCAGAGAAATCAGTTTCAAGAAATTCTTTGTTTTGGCCAACTTAAAATACCATGGGACATTCAAAACTAATATAAAATGTAGTTGGTACTTACCCCTAAGTTTCCAATTATTTCCTAAAGCTATTTGAGCAGAAACCATTTTGGCTATATTTCTATATTCCTTTTTCTATATTACGGAAAAAGAGTCCATGTGAAGAACTCTTAAAGGCACAGCTTTAAGTTGACTGTAAAGGAAATTGTAATAAAAGTAGCAAGAATGTTTTGCACATTTTATATATTATTGCATTTACAAAGTTCAAGAAAGAAAACCAGAGGGTAACCCATATAACATTTATCTTTGGTGCAAAGCATGTAGTGGTTTGCACTGGACGACACTGTCCAGGTGAGGCTCTGGTGCCTTTTGTTGAGGCTTGGGGGCCTTGTGGGCTTCCGTCGCCCTGTGCTAGTCCTAGGTTCACCTGTTCAGGAAACAGTCAAATGGGGAAGGTGTTCCAGAAGCTGGTCACCTGGTGGGAGAATAAAAAGAATGCAGGTCACTTCCGCCCAGCCCACAGACACAGTGTGGTCCTCAGAGAGGGTGTGGCTGGACCTCAGGGCCTGGCCCAGAGGCGGGAAGGTGCAGCCATGTTCTAGGGTTTTTTGGAGCTGAAGCCACAAAAAAAGGTCTTCAGTTCTGTTTTCTATTGAATTTGAAGTCAGTCTTCTTAAGGATTCTTGTTAACATCTGTTCCTTGTTCTAAGACAAGGCTCTAACTCTTAGGGAATAAAAGCCCTGTGGTGGACAGAACCCTGGGCTTTTGTCCTTCTTACCCCCAGTCAGCGTTCGGAAACTGTCCACAGTGAAATCAGGTTTGTCCCAGTCTGTCCCATTGCTAGAAAATGGCCACAGACTTGGATGTCAGCAACATCCAGTCACTGGGAGAGTTTGCAGCCCCACCGCCACCCCTGAGTCCTGTGGCCACTCTCAGGGGCAGGCGACAGTGTGGCCGGAGGTCACTACACGGTGGGTCCCTGTGGGGGAGCAGTGTTGTGTGCTCACTGCAGGGAGGATGCCATCTTCCGACACTCCTCTGTTTACATTCTTCTCTCATTTTTCCCCCAAAATGGGAATGGCATCTCTTTTTTTTTTTTTTTATGTTATTGGAAAGACAAGTGTTATTCTAAAAATATAGATAGATGACTTTTGTAAGTAGTATTCAAATTAAAATGTGTAGAGAAAAATCTGAAAATCATTAAACCATGACTTGGAGATCACTATTATTATCATTTTGGTATTTATATTCCCAAGCATTTTTATAAATATATACAAACATATATTCAATACACATTTTAAAATGGGAACTTTTTTTTTTTTTTTTTACAAAAGTGAGATTTTTACGAAATACTGCTTATACCCTGCATTTTCCCCCTACTTAGCAGAACAACCTGGGGAGCTTACCGTGTCCCTGAAGGCAGACCCCTGTCATTTTTTGTGGCTGTTCTGTCACATAGCTGTTTCCTTCACATGTCAGTCCTGTATCCGTACCTCACTCCTCCAGATCAGTCCAGATTCCCAGGAACTTGATGAGGTGTCGAAACTCTGAGAAGATGGCAGCGTCTCTCCTCCTGGCATCAGCACAGACCACCTGCTGAGAAAGAAATGAGACAGGCTTCTCAGTCACTGAAATGTGCCTGTGTCCCTGGGCCTGCGTCTGTACCCGCCCTGTTCGCTGTGGGGCTGGGCCCCTCAGTAAGCCGTTACTGTTGTACCTGCTCCATTACTCTTCTTCCAGGAGGTTCCCCCAGTCTGGACCTGTCCCTCCTGCCCGCAGGTGTCCCTCTTCTTTCCCTACTGGGAGGAAGATTATATGGACATTTGTCTTTATGAGTTTAATTATTTTATCATTGTCTAAGTCTTTTAAATATGCTGGTAATTTTTCACCTATGGGCTTCTTAGGTGGCACTGCTGCTGCTGCTAAGTCGCTTCAGTCGTGTCCGACTCTGTGCGACCCCAGAGATGGCACCACCAGGCTCCTCCGTCCCTGGGATTCTCCAGGCAAGAACACTGGAGTGTGTTGCCATTTCCTTCTCCAATGCATAAAAGTGAAAAGTGAAAGTGAAGTCGCTCAGTCCTGTCCGACTCCTAGTGACCCCATGGACTGCAGCCCACCAGGCTCCTCGGTCCATGGGAGTTTCCAGGCAAGAGTACTGGAGTGGGGTGCCATTGCCTTCTCTGCAGGTGGCACTAGTGGTAAAGAATTCTCCTGCCAATGCAGGAGACACAGGAGATGCAGGTTGGATCCCTGAGTCGGGAAGATCCCCTGGAGGAGCAAACAGCAGCCCACTCCAGTATTCTTGCCTGGAGAATCCCATGGACAGAGGAGCTTGGTGGGCTATGGTCCATGGGATCGCAAGGGTTGGACGTGACTGAACATCTAAGCACAGATGAAAACCAAGTTTCTACAATCAGAGTATAGATATAAATATTTTTATTTTGTTACATCATCTTTGGGTTTTCTTTTGTCTGTGGAGGCAAAGGGAGAGATGGGGTTCCCAGCGAGGTTTCTTTTTAAAAGAAAATAATTTGAACATGTTTACCGATATTTAGAAGACTGGAGTTTTAGGAGTGTTTCATTGTACAGACTTGAGTCTTGGATCATGGAGAAAAAGTGTTTTCTTCTTCCTAGCAGACTACATTATCAATAACCCCATCCATGACCTGATAATTTATAAATAAATTGGAGAGTTGTCAGGTTTGAGGGTGTAAATAATGTGTCCTTTGAGTTATTTATGGAATTATGTTCATAGTATTAAAGATCTAAATAAGATATCAACCTTTGTTGAGAAAATTTAATTCAGTTGTAAATAGTTGTCCAACACTGTCTGTTTCTATTCACTGAATACTGTTTTCTCTCAACAAACCTTTATACATACAAGAAACTGACAGTGTTGGAGGCAGGTTCAGTATTAATTCAAAGATTCTAACTTGAACAAAACACAGAATAACCATAAGATTCAGAAAGAAACCTAAGAATGTCACAGTTTGGAGATAATTCTTATGACTTATGGGTGCTTTATATCTAGGAAAGTAGACTGTTGGGCAGACCTTAGGTGTTTGTGAGATTTAATAGTGCGTTTACTGTGGAAGGTGAATTCCAAAGCTCTGCTGTCTTTTTCCCCCTGAAACAGTTCTGGTCCAGTGTTGTCACATGGGCTAAAGCAGAAACAACACTCTCTCAAGTCCCCTTCTCCCTCCACCTTTTTAGCTGCTGTGTTTAAGATCTGAGCTTTCACATCTGGAAAGTACTTGGTTTTTAAGTTACTTGCAGAAGCATGGGTGACCCTGCCCTGTTAAGCCCGAGTGCCATCCGTGTGTGTAGTGGGACTGGGGTCTCCAGGTTTCCCACCTCATTTCCAGGACAGCTGGGCCTTCCTCCTGTGGGACCAGCTCCAGGGCAGGTCACGTGAACCCAGCTTGGGAGGCAGGACCAGTCAGGCCTGGGGGCTGCGTTTTAACAATAAATCAACGCTTGGCTATGGTGGTCCCTGCAGGATATTCTTATTTTCGCTGAAACAGGACTTGTGTCCAGCGTGTCCTTGTTAACATGTGGTCTTCTTGCTCTAGCGCATCAAATCTGGCCGGGACAGCAGCGGGTGTCCCCGCGGCCGGAGAGACGGGAGTGCGGGCAGTGGTGAGTGTCCATGACCCTGGAGAGGCCGGGGTGGGCAGATCCTAGTGCACTGGCTTCTGCAAGCCCCTTGAAACAATCCAGAAACATCCTATTTGTTTTTTTATATACAGCAAACCTCACTTACTTTCACTTTTAGTCACTTACCTCACTTACTTTAAGTTACTTTTCTAAGCATCAGCCTGCTATATTATGAACAGGTGTTTGCAGGTGTTAGTTGTTAAGTAACCAGCCCTGTTTCTGCTGATTGATGAGTAAATGGTCATGTTGGGTAAATCATCGCAAGTGTCCATACCAGTGAGGTTTGCTGTGTCACAGTGTTCAGATGGATGTTGTAAGGAGGGATTTCACAGGATGCTGATGGACCTCTGCATGTCAGTGCAGAAGTGGTGCCAGCCTGGGCACTGGGCAGCATGCCTCTGGACCAGCCACGCAAACCCTGCTGCTTTGGGCTGCTCCTGAGTTCCTGCTCTGTGACATCGTTACTTAATAAGAAGATTTGTTATGTTTTCCTCCCCCTTTTCCCCGTCAACAGAATCCACCTTCTTTCTCTATTTCAGGGGATAGTAGAAGTTATATTTAGGGGAAGTTGGGTGGTTTTAAGGAAACTAATTAGAAAACCAAGTGCTAAATTGGGATCCAAGTTGTGTCCACACTTAGCCCCGCCATGCACACAGGACTGACTTAATCCTGTTGTCTGCTTGTGGTCCAGGGGGCACGACGCAGGCAGGCCTGGCCTGCAGCTTAGGGAGGCCTTCCTTTCATTCCTTCATTACTGTTGGCTGCACACTGGGTGCCAACGACATGAGACAAGGCCCTTGCCCTCAAGGAAGTCAGGATCGACTTGGAAGGACCCACGAGCCCTGATCTACTGTGGGCACTGCCTGGCGGAGCGGGGCCGTGGCCCAGACAGCCTCTCCTTGAGGGCAGGGCTTTGCTCCCCAGGTGTGTGCAGCCACTGCAGGCAGCAGGCGCCTGGATGCCCCAAGGGGCAGCCCCACTACTCCAGGGGAACTCCAGCTATGTAACACCCCTGGGGATCACCTCAGTATCAGGTGACATCTCATTATTTCAGTGAAATGGGAATGTTCACACTGAGGATAAATTATAGCCCGGGATAGCTTCAGGTCAAGGCAGGTTTTATTCTTGACATGAAGCTGTGTTCCCCCCAGAAACCTGCTTTAGCGCCGTTTGGAATTGGGCTTGTAGATGAGGAACATGGGCCTGCATGCACCAACAGTTCTCAGTGGCTGGGAAACTGTGGATCAGCCTGTGCATCCATGAGAAGATCCTAGGAAGGGCCCCAGCAGCCCTCTGCTCCCGCTCCCCTGCTCTTAGGAGGCAAACTCCCGGGCTATGAGCACATTTGCATTGGGTGTCCCTTTAAGGAATAACCCTAGGGGAGCATCAGTTCTTTACTGAAGTTCAGGATCCTACGCTTCCCTCTAGAAGTCCTCGGTTCAGAGTAAGCAATTGGTTCCTCCCAAACCCACCACCAAACTGCCTTCCCAGGTCATCATGGGCTTGTGCAGTGTGGCTGAGGCCCCTAGAAGGCCTCACGTTTAAAGTCCACTTTGGAAGCTCCGGCCCCCCTAGCCAGGTGTCCTGAGAGCTGCTGAAGCTGAGCCAGAGCCCAGAGGGCAGTGTCCAGCCTCAGAGAGTGTCCCCAGGCCCTGGGATTCTGCCTTAGGCCGAGAAGGGCCACAGCTGTGCGGAGAGGGGCCTCCTGGGGGCCTCCCCGCTGCTGCTGCTGCTATTTCTTAGCAAATTTTCCCTTCTCTCATCCAGCTCATGTCAGCCCAACACAAACAGGCAGTCCTGGTGCACAAACAGCTTCTGGGAGCTGAAGCTGGGCTTCCCGATGGGCCAGGTGTCAAGGCCTGGCCCTGGGGCGGCACCCGGCTCTCTTGCTTCTCTCTCCCAACACTTGCCTTTTTCTTCCTGGTTTCCTGTCATCGTTGATGGCCCCACCTCCTCCCCAGGCCCCCACACTATCCTGGAGCCTGCCTGTCAGCACCTCTGCCTCCAGTTCTCTCAAGCCTGGGGCCAGGCTCTCCCTGGCTTTGGGGTCTGAGTCTACCAGGCTGTGGCACCACTTGGATTCCTCCCCACTTCACCTCCTGGGCCCCTCCTACAGCACCATGGGGCCCCCGTGGACATGGCCCACCTTAAGCAGCGTCCCCTACCCTCACTTGCTCACTGAGAAACAGCACAGCCTGCGTGTTAAAGGGTGCCCAGTCCTACCACTTCCACTTCTGTCCCGGGAGACCCAGTGATGCGTGTTCACGTCTCAGTGTGGACATCTCTGGCGCTTCTGTCTGGGTGAGAATCACAGTTCACAAAGGGGAAAGGGGTTTCTTCATGAGTCCAGTTGAGGCCAGACCTGAGCTGGTTTAAGTGTAGTGTGTTGAAATAAATGCCATGCCTACAACTGGACTTTTAAAGTGTTGCCTAGGAGAGAGGACCATAGGGAACATATAATCAGAATTATTAGTTTGTACAAAATTACTCTTTTTGAAATGTTTGAGGGCCTTTGAAAATGGTTCTTTTTTGTGCATCAGACTGGTCTCATTGTAGCCTTATTTCTCAATAATTTGTTTTATAAACCTCAGTGCCCTTCCTCACGAGGGGTCCTCAGGTTTTATCGTGTATCAGAGTCACTGGGAAGGCTGGTTAAAACAGATCCAACCCCAGCCTCTCTGAGCTGGCCAGTGATGGGCCTGGGACTTTGTGTTTCTGACCCAGTCCCAGCTGTGGTGGTCCCAGGGCCACACCCGGAAAACCACTGCTGCGTTTTACAGGAACGACCTTGTGTGGGTGAGAGGTCACTGTTGCCACTTTTCAGACCCATGGCCACCCAGTGAGAGTCTGTGGCCTCCTAGCCCACTGAGGCTGTGAGGCTGCGGTGGCTCCCAGGCTGTACACAGGTGGTGGCCCAGCCCCTCCCCCCAAACTGGGAGACCTTCGCCAGTGTTTGCAGCATCCGGTAGGATGTGAGCCATGTAAAGACTACTCAAGTGATGCTCTGACTATAGTAGAGGTTCCCACCAAGGGATTTCTTCAAAATTTCAGAAGACAAGAATTACATCCCTTGGAAACTGGGTGTCAGATGAAACAACCAGCCTGTTTTTTGGCAGATAACTCTACTGTAAGATTCATAATGCAGTGTGGTGTTCCCCCAGCATGTTCAACACCTGTTGTTTCCGTTTCCAGACAGTGGCCAGAACTGTAGCGCTGGCAGCAAAGGCGAGCGACTGAGTGCCCAGCTTCGAGCACTGCCTGGCACAGACGAGCCTTATGAGAGCAGCAGCAACAAGGAGCCAGGTGAGTGCCCCTGGCCCGTGGGTCTGCCGGGATGGCGGAGGGGCAGACACGTCCTCCTGGGGGTCAGTAGGAGTTTCTGCAACACAGACAAAGCTTCTCGTGACTTGGGAGGCATTCCTGCTCACTTTGGGTTGCTTACTGTTGACAGTGAGTCTAACCGGTTCTACATTTGCTGTTTTTCCTGTTCCTCTAATGTCACCATCTGCTCTGAAACCCAGACGCCTTCTATGTGGATCCGCTTGGCCCTCAAATAGAAAGACCCAAAACTGCAGCCAAAAAGAGAATGGAAGAGGATGATTTTGCTGATGAAGAGTTAGGAGATGATTTGCTTCCGGAATAGTATAATTTTAATGTGTTATTTATTAAAGGAAAGAAGTCACCTTACAGGATTATACTCATGTTGAACTTTGGATTAAATATCCAAACTTTAATTTTGCACACTGTCCAAACTTTTAATAAGTGTATTCTATTCTATGAGTTATGGGTTTAGGTTTTGTTTTTAATGGAATAAAAACGTGAAAATAATACTTAGGCCAGCGACTGACTTACCCTTTTGAACACACTGATCCACAGTAGGAAGTAAATCTTCTTCCCTAGTGGTTCAGTGGTAGAGAATCTGCCTGCAAGGCAGGAGACTCAGGTCCAATCCCTGGATCAGGAAGATCCTCTGGAGATGGAACTAGCAACCCACTCCAGTATTCTTGCCTGGAGAATCCATGAACAGAGGAAGGGGTCACAAAGAGTCGGACACAACTGAGTGACTAAACAACAGTAACAATGAAATTTGGACAAGAAGTAAATCTCGCAGCACTACCTGGCACCCACACCCACGTAAGTATCCTAATTACTGAGGTATGTGCTGCTCTTTTCTGTAATTTCTTAGACAGTATTAGTAGTGAAAGCACTGTATTGACTTAATGGTTTGTGGCTTGAAAAATACTGTGCTCAGATATACCCTTGATGAGTTGTTGTTCAAGCAAACTTGCTTGGTGTTTGGGGACTGAGTCTGGAAGTTTTGCCTGGTGGGAGCTCCAGCACTAGTGAAGCAGTTGTGTCTTGAAGGCAGGAAGGTGTAGGGACAGGAAATACCAGATCTTGAGCCTCTCAATCTTTTCTGTGATCGCCTCCTCCTGCAGCCTCATAGCACCAACCACCCGAGCAATGGCAGCCTCAAGGGGGCTTCCCCAGCAGGACTCTGGGTGCGGGGTCAAGGCCAGGACTGCCTGCGTCCTCCGCAGTGCACCTGACTGGTTGGCCGTGTCCTGTGGACTTGCACTGGTGGGCAGTCAGGAGAAGTGGCTTGTCTGTGACACCTCATGAGAGGAGGGCCCATCTGTCTCATTTTGTTTCTGCCGTGTGCACATTTCTGTTAGGTGCAGGAGAGAAACACCTAATTAGAGCACGTTCCCTGCTCCCTAAAAAGGTCGTGACCCAATGGGGCAGGTGTTCAGCAAATACATGAGATGTCTGATGTGTGGGAGAATCTGAGGACACTGTCATGACCAAGACAACACCACCCAGTCCTCAAAGAGCTTAAATTCTGGCCGGGGAGACAGATAGTGAATGTAGTTTTAGTGGGCTCTAGGGCAGTTGCTCTTCAGTCACTCAGTCATGTCTGACTCTGTGACCCCATGGACTGCAGCATGCCAGGCTTCCCTGTCCATCACCAACTCCTGAAGCTTACTCAAACTCATGTCCATTGAGTCTGTGATGCCATCCAACCATCTTATCCTCTGCCACCCCCTGCCCTCAATCTTTGTCAGCATCAGGGTCTTTTCCAATAAGTCAGTTCTTCGCATCAGGTGGCCAAAATACTGGAGTTTCAGCTTCAGCATCAGTCCTTCCAATGACTATTTAGGACTGATCTCCTTCAGGATTGACTGGTTGGATCTCCTTGCAGTCCAAGGGACTCTCAAGAGTCTTCTCCAATACCACACTTCAAAAGCATCTGTTCTTCAGCACTCAGCCTTCTTTATGGTCCAGCTCTCATATCCACGCGTGACTACTGGGAACACCACAGCTCTGATGAGGGCAGTCAGAAGATGAAATGAAGGCGCATCAGGAGAGTGTTGATGGTGGAGGAGATGATCTGGGAACCCCTCTGGGAGAGGCGTTTGTATCAGTACCAGGTGATGATTCAAGGGCAGCAGTGCCCTGGGCAGGAGGAGCAGGTGCTAACCCACAAGCAGGAGGATCTGGGGGTGTTGGGGGCAGAGAGCTAGAGTGTCTGGGGCTAGATGTGGTGGGTGCAGTGTGCTCGGGAGCGGGCAAGGGGCTGCTGTCCACCAGGGAGGCAGGAGTAGGTCTTTTCTAGCAACAGCAGAGAGGAAGGTGAGTGATGTGACTTGATTTATCTTCTAGAAAGTGACCCCACTGGTGTCATGGGGATGGGGGAGGGGACCACTCGCAGAGGCCTGGGTGAGAGGTCACTGGGCTGGCCTTGTTCTGGGAATGAGAGCTGTTGGGATTGGTCCAATTCAGCCCATGTTTAGGAAGTGGAGCGTGCCCGTGCAGGAGACTCGGGTTCAATCCCTGGGTTACAAGGATCCTCTGGAGAAGGAACTGGCAACCCACTCCAGTGTTCTTCCCTGGAGAATCCATGGACAGAGGAAGGGGTCGCAAGGAATTGGACACAACTGAGCGACTAAACACCACCACATACTTAATGAAATAAACATGTTGACAGTTCAGTGCAGCCCTGACAAGTGAGAGAAAGGCACACCCAAGTCCTGATGAGGGAAGCCCAGAAGGGAGGCTGATGGCCACTTGCTGCTGAGGAGCTGAGCGGCTGCTGGTGTTGCCTTTTATGGAGGTGGGCGTTCCAGGGGGAAGGCCGTTGGTCACCCAAGGCCAGGGCTGCTGCTCTAATTCCCGGGGGAGAACAGCAGAAATTTGTGGGTGTTAGGTCATGGGAGGGCTGGAAGCAGCACGAGTAAGAAGTGTGTAGAGCCCGGGGCATGGAGGTGAAGGGGAGCAAAGATCCGAGGCCAGACATGGAAGCAAGTTATCTTGGGAAAAGAGACCGTGAGTCGGGAAGTGTGATGCACAGGGGTGTGGGTGGAGGCCTCAGGTATGTGGCATAAACAGCTGTGTGTGGTCAGCCAGCTGTGTGAACTGAACAGAGTAGCTAAAAAGGATCAAGGGACTGGGGTAACTGTTGAACGGTGGGGGGAGGACACCAGGACTTGTTGGGGTGGGAAGGAATGGTGAAGAGGCAAGGTCAGAGGTCAGAGAATTGCAGAAGATGAGGGAAGAAAGTGCTAGTGCCTGAGGTGAGTCACAGGCTGCACTGGGAACCGGTATCCACAATGATCATACCTGGAGGTGGGGGGTGGGGTGTGTGTGCAAGGGGCGAGGCAGGGGAGAGGGATGGGCCTCCACACGCTCCAGTACCTGAGACCTGATGGGGAACGGTGGGTGGAGCCGGGGTAGCTACTTGGAGGCCAGTTTTGAATGACTCCTCAGGTGTCCAAGGTGGGGAGTGAAGAGCAGGGGTGGGACATCCAGGTGCTGACAGAGGACACGGCAGAGGAAGAAGCGCTGACCTTCACAGGAGGGAAGGAGTTCTGGTCTGCCCTGACCCAGAAGGTGAGTGGAAACAGCTGCCCCCACAGTGGCTCTGGGTGCCTAGATGGAGGGCTGGGCTTTTGAGAACTTCCTTCCCTTTTTCTCACTTGTCTTAAGGTGGGATTTGAACTGTTAACATGTTTATTTCATAAGTATGTTCACTTCATAAGTATGTTCTGATCTGAGGGTACTGACTACTGGATTTTGCATCTGTTAGAAGAGAATTTCTCAACTTGGTTTAGTATCAAAAAGACTAATTGTATGTTCTATCAAGTGGGCGAGCAGGTTCAGTGTTTATGACCTTTCACAAAATGAAAACTGTTGGAAAATAAATATTTTCGTTTCCAAGTAACAAGGGAGGAGAGAGAAGTTGCCGAGTTATCAGACAGTGGAAGGTATTTCGTTGAATAATGCAGAGGGAACAGTCTGGTCTGTACCGCCTTACCTTTCAAAGTATTCCCACACCTTTACCAAATTGGGGGGGGGGAAAAAACAACCCACAAACAATATGCTTGTGCATTGCTATGTTTATTCCCATTTTACCATAAAGGAAACAACACAATTTATCTATTAGTCAAAAAAGTAACCTCAAAAGGAACGTTTACTCACCAAGCTGTTAATTGCTTAAATTGGCAATTTCTGTGGGCTTTTTAGCAGTAGATAGGGCGATTCCTCTTCAGTTATAGGGTATTCAAGGCATACAAAAGTGTTGTTTTTCTACACAGCATAACTGAAATGTGTTTTCACCAATGATTTACAAGGCAAATACCAAAGCTAGAAACCGTTCAAGGAACCATAAATCGTGTATTTTCTGTACCTTCGGAAACCTTTCAGCTCTTATCATTCTTTTGTTTTTATTGGCGAAGTATAACTGCTGTGAAATGACCGTATTCACCAGGCCGCCACCTAAAAGCATTAAGGTAGATTTATAGAACGAGCGAGCGCGTTTGGTTGTTCTTGAAGTAGAATCCCTCCAGGTAAGTATATTGTCTTTATTTACAAAGAATCGGTCTTATTTCACACCACTGCTCGTGCGTAGAGTCCCGGCTTCAGGAGCAGGCGTCCAGACACCCAAAGGTGCGCCCAAAGGTGCCGGTTTCCAGCCACAAAAGGGCAGTCTGGGTCGGGTGTCTGGTGCTCGGTTTTCTGAGCTGCTGGGGGGCGGGGGTGGGTGCAGAGAAGGGCCGTTTCCTGGGCGTTTGGGGGAAGGACAAACGGCCGCTTCCCCACCCGGTTCGGAACACTGTCTCCAGTCCCTCAGGAAGGCGTGGTGAGACAGGCTGCCTCCAGGCCCGCGAGCTCCACTCCAGGTGCCCATCGTCCCGGGGCTCTTTCCGCGCGGCCGGACCCTCTGACTTCCCTTCCAGCCGAGGCGCCTCCTTCCGCTCGCGCCGCCGCGCGGCTCCGCTCGGACGTGTCCGCGCCTCCGCGACCACCGGAGCCACTTCGCGGCAATGCTGGGGCCGCCGGTGAGTGCGCGGCGCGAGCGCTCGACTCAGTCCCGGGCCCGGGCGGCTCGTGGGGTCCGCGCGCCTCGGACACGCGGGGGCCGCCGAGGGGCCCGGGCGCCGTCACAGGCACTCGCAGCCCGCGGCGCAGCAGCCCGGCCGGCACACGCACACGCGCACCGCACACCCGCGCTCCGCGCGGACCCCGGCTCGGGGCGGCGGCGGCGAGGGGCGCGTGGGCCGGCGCGGGGCAGGGCCGCGGGGTCCCCGAGGACGGCGCACGGGCGGGGAGGGCGCGCGGGGCCCGGCGTGGTCCGCACCCATCCTCCGGGCGGGGGCGCGGGGCCCAGGGGTGGGGCGCGGGACGGGGCCCCAGAGGCGGAGGGCGCGGGGCGGGGACCCGGGACTGGGGGCGCGGGAGACCGGGGGTGCGGGCCCCTCCTGCGCGCGGCGCTGAGCGCGGCCTGTCCCGCAGGTCTGGGCGTTGGTGGCCGGTGTCCTGCTGGCGCTGTCGCCGGGCCGTGCGGGGGGCGCCCCGAAGGCGGGCCGGCGGCCAGCACGGGCGCGGGGCTGCGCGGACCGGCCCGAGGAGCTCCTGGAGCAGCTGTACGGGCGACTGGCGGCCGGCGTGCTCGGCGCCTTCCACCACACGCTGCAGCTGGGCCCGCGCGAGCAGGCGCGCAACGCCAGCTGCCCGGCCGGGGGCAGGCCCGCCGACCGCCGCTTCCGGCCGCCCACCAACCTGCGCAGCGTGTCGCCCTGGGCCTACAGGTGAGCGGGGCGCCGGGAGGGCGGGGGGCGCCAGGGGCCCGGACTCGGAGCAGGCCTTCCCGCAGAGGCCCTGCACCTTCCTCTGAGGGGACCGCGTCCTCCGGGGAATTCGTAGGTCTGCCAGACGCCCCAGGGTTTCTTGAGCACCTGCTCTTTGCCGGGTACGTGGTTAAGTGGAATCCACGGGGGACCGAGCCGGGTGGGCTTTTGTTACAGGGCTTTGTACCGTCGGCCCGTGCGGGTCTTGCAAATGTTTTCCGGGTGCCTGTGCCCGTCCAGGGACAGCTGGACATTGGATCTCAGTAACGCATCTTCCGAGTCTTCTAGCCGTGGCCGACGGTAGGGGCGGTGGGGGTCACCAGAGAGTAACTGAGGTGGGAGGAGAGGAGCTGAGCATGCCGTGGTTGGCGGGGTGAGGATGCGCGCGGCGCCGGGCACTTTGGAGGTTGGAAATCTTTCCATAGTTTCTCAAGAGGTCGGTCATCTCGGAGGAAAGGAGCAGCGTGCAAACAGGGCCAGTGTGGCTGGAGTGTCAGCACACGTGTGACTGTCCCCTTCTTTCCCCGCCATCCCCGTGCCAAGGCGCTCATAGACTGCACAAGGCGGGGGAGCCTTCACTCCGAAGCCTCGAGAAAGGGAAGGGGTGACCCGGAGGAAAGGAGGAGAGTGAGGGACCCAGGCCTGTATATATATGTGCTTGTGCGGGTGTGCATGTGTGTGGTGGGAGCACAGGCCTAGGTTTGACTTTAGCAGGGTTGCAAAGTTGATATTTATCCTTGAGGGTGTTTTTCACTCAAGGAAGCTGTCCTTGAGCAGGGTAAACTGGAAGAGAACACGGATACTCGAACTGGGGCGTAGAGGAGGTGAGGGCAGGACCAGTTCGAACAGCCTTGCTTCAGGAAGTGAAACTGACCAGGCTGAGTGGAGGATGGCTATTGCGGGAGGTAGGGGCTCAGGACAGACATCCACGCTGGGGTTTGTGTGCAGGGAACCCGTAAAGAACCCCAGGCTGCTTCCCTGGTCTCAGCCCCACCTTCCCGCCTCCCCTTGCTCCCTGCTTCTGCTCGTTCTGATACTCTTAGGACTCATCCTGGCGTTGGTCTCTGCCTTCCCTCCTCCTCCCACCACGCCCAGGGCCCGAGGGTGGGTTCTTGTCCGGCCCCCCTTCATGTAGCCTCCTGTACACCCTTTGTGTGCCAAGTGTCATTGTGGACAACACACTCCTCTCTGCAGGCGGGTAGCTGCTTCTCAGGCCAGGTGAGGCCCGGTGACCATGGGACCATGAGGGGCGTGTTTGCCACGCATCTGTCTTGCAGTGTCTTCTAGCAGCAGCACGAGGAACAGCTTGTTTGCGAGGACATGAGTTTTCAGAGCTGGGCCTGCTGGTTCTCATCCCTGAGACTGGGGATTGGGGGCATGAGGGTGTGTGTGTGGAGACCTAGCCCCTGTCTCCCCAGGGGAATCCCCGGCGCAGAGAGGGAGGCCTCGGAGGGGAGAGATGATTGTTGAGAACAGCAGCCAGTGTCCTGGGTGCTGCCAAGGAGCAGGAGTTACACCTGTGTGGTTTTCACGGGTCTCAAGGCCGGTGAGAGTGCATCTTATGAGGAAGTGGCAGCCGGCCCTACCTTCTGCAGGGGGTTGGCTTCTGGGCGGGGCCTGGGCTGCCGGTGGCTGGCTGCTGGGGGACCCCTCTCCGCCCCAACCTCGGATTGCCTCCCACCCTCCTGAGTTTCTGTGAAGATTAGAAAAAGTCGTGCACGTGGCAGCCAAGAACCTATTCTAAGCTGTGGATGGCGGGGTGGCTTCTTAGGTGTTCTTGCCTGGCAGGTCTTGAGCAGAATAGTGGCCTTACCTGTGTGGAGTCAGCTCAGACTCAGAGTGGTGTTTAAGGCTAGAACAAAGGGAACTGGATGAAGCCACTACTCACCAGACCAGAAAGGCACAGAAAAGACCACTTTATGGGAATAAGGTAGGCTTTGAAATAGAAACTTGGACTATAAGGTAGCTTTCAGTGTCTTTAAGGGACAGACAGGTCATTTGATAAATGGTGTTGGGACTGTGTAACCAGCTTGTAAAAGATGCAGTTGGATCTCACCCCTGTATGAAAATGAGTTCCAGATGACTCAAAGACTTAAGTGGGAAGAATAAACCACAAAAACACATAAAGAGCGGTCAATTATATTCATACTCTTCAGTGGAGAAGGCCTGTTTAGTAGTTTCCAGTCCTCCAATGGGCTTCCCTGGTTGCTAGGTGATGGTGAATCTGCCAGCCAGTACCGGAGACCTGGCTTCCATCCTTGGGTCTGCAAGATCCCCTGAAGGAGGGAATGGCAACCCTGTCCAGATTCTTGGCTGGAGAATCCCATGAACAGAGGAGCTTGTTGGGCTGCATGGAGTGGCAAAGAGTTGGACACGACTGAGCAACAAAGGACATTATACAAGAGACCCCCAAAGTCACAAAAGAGGAGATCGATACATTTAATTGCATAATTATCTGCCATTTCTTCTTGGCAAAATTGAAAAAAAAATACAGCGGCAAACTGGAAGAAAATATGGTACAAAATCCATGTGACAAAGAGCTTGTTTTATAAAGAGTGCTTACAAACCAAGAAAAAGATGTGATGAAAGGATGACAGAGGCCGTGGACTGTCCTGGACAGACCTTGCCTTCAGGTGTAGTGTTGTACCGAGAGACCATTCCTCGTGGGGCATTCATCAGGCGGGGCTGCAGGTGTGTGAGGGGAAAGGGTCTCCCAACCCAGTGTCGGTGTGACTGGTCCAGCTTCCATGGAAGAGAGTTGGAGAGTAACTATGACAGTTTCAAATCCCTACCTTGTCCTTCCGTGATTTCCTCTCCCCATTGGCAACCAGCCACTAGTTTGCTCTTTGTATCTGTTTTGTTTTATTGCTTCTTTTCTGTTTTTTAAGATGTCACATACAAAAGGTTAACAGTGTTTGTCTTTTTCTGAATATTACCCTCCAGATCTGTCCACAGTTCTGCAAGTGGCAAAATTTCATTCTTTTTCTGTGGCTAATATTCCCTTGTATATATTTACCATGTCTTTATCCATTTGCTTGTTGATGGACACCTGGGTTGCTTCCATGTCTTGGCTATTGTAAACAATGTTTTATGAATTTTGGGGTACATGTATCGTTTTTCATTTTTTCTAGATTTATATCCAGGAGTGGAATTGCTGGATCATATGGTATAACAGTTCTAGTTTTTAAAAAATTATTTATTTGCTTTTGGTTGTGCTGGGCCTCCATTGCTGTGCAGGCTTTTTTCTGTAGTTGTAGCGAACAGGGGCTACTCTCCAGTTTCAGTTTGCACTGAAACACAGGTTTCTCATTGTGGTGACTTCTCTTGTTGCAGAGTACAGGCTCCAGGGCATGTCGGCTTCAGTGATTGCGGCCCCCCAGGCTCTAGAACATAGGCTCAGTTGCTGTGGTGCATGAGCTTAGTGGTTGCGAGGCATGTGGGACCTTCCTGGACCAGGGATCAAACTGGTGTCTCTTGTTTGACACCAGTTTACCACCATTGTTTACCACTGAGCTAACAGTGAAGCCCTATTGTTGGTTTTTTGAGGAATGTGCACAATTTTCCATAGAGGATGCACCAATTACACTCCCACCCACAGTGCACAAGGGCTCCTTTTTCTCCACATCCTCACCACCATTTGATTTTTGTGATCTTTTTGATGATAGCCATTCTGACAGGTATGAGGTGATAGCTCTTTGTGGTTTTGATTTGCATTTCCCTGATTAGAAGTGTTGAGCATCTTTTCATGTGCTTGTTGGTCATCTATATATCTTCTTTGGAAAAATGGGTATTCAAGTCTTCTGCCCTTTTTTAATTTTTTTTTTATATTGAGTTGTATGAGTTGTTTGTATATTTTTGATAGTAATTCTTTATTGGTTTTAACAGTTGCAAGTATCTTCTCCCATTCAGTAGATTGACTTTTCACTTTGTTATTAGTTTTCTTTGCTGTGCAAAAGCTTGTAAATTTATTTATTTTTGCTTTCATTTCCTTTGTCTTAAGAATTGAAAAAATATCACTATGATTTATGTCAGTGTTCTGCCTGACCTTTTGTTGTGAATGTATAGAAATGCAACAGATTTCTCTATATTAATTTTGTTGTCTACAAATTTACTGAATTCATTTATGAGCTGTAGCAGTTTTCTGGTGGCATCTTTAGGATTTTCTATGTGTAGTATCGTGTCATCTGCAAACAGTGACAGTTTTACTTCCTTTCCACTTTGGATCCCTTTTATTTTTTTTTTCTTCTGATTGCTGTGGCTAGGACTTCCAATAGTATGTTGAATAAAAGTAGTGAGAGTGGGCATTCTTGTTTTCTTTCTTTCTGTCTTGAATTTTACTTTTCCACATTTTTTAGAAAATCAACTCTCTGTTTTAGAGGTGAGAGTTCTATTTTTTTTTATTTTTTAATTGAAGTATAGTTAATTTACAATGTAGTGCTCCAGGTGTACCATAAAATGGTTCAGTTATATGTGTGTGTGTGTGTACACACACATACCCACTTTCCCCTGGTAACCATAAGGTTGTTTTCTACATCTGTGACTTTCTTTCTGTTTTGTAAATAAGATCATTTTACATTTTTATAGATTTCCACATATACGGGGTGTCATATATTTGTCTCTGTCTGTCTTCACTATGATAATCTCCAGGTTCATCCATGTTGCTGCAAATAGCTTTATTTCATTCTCTTTTATGGTTGAGTAATATTCCATTGTATATATGTACCACATCTTTACCCGTTCATCTGTTGATGGACATTTAGGTTTCTTTCGTGTTTTAGCTATTGTAAATAGTGCTGCAATGAACATTGGGGTGCGTGTATTATTTCAAATTATGTTTTTTGACAGGATATATGCCCAGGAGTGAGATTGCAGGATCAGACGTTAGCTCTGTTTCCTGCATACTGTTTTCCATAATGGCTGCACCAATTTGCATTCCCTCCAACATCTTCTCTAGCATTTATTGTTGGTTGACTTTTTTATTGATGGCTGTTCTTAGGAGGTGTTACCTCATTGTAGTTTTGATTTGCATTTCTCTAAAAAGTAGTGATGTTGAGAGCATTTTTTAATGTGCTTTTTACCCATCTGTATGTCTTCTTTGGAGAAATGTCCATTTAGTTCTTCTGCTCATTTTTTGATTGGGTTGTTTTTTTTTTTTTTTTTTTTTTTTGATATTGAGCTGCCTGAACTGTTTGTGTATTTTAAAGGTAGAATCCCTGGTTGGTCGCCTCATTTGCAAATATTTTCTCCCATTCAATGGGTTGTCTTTTCATTTTGTTTATGGTTTCCTTTGTTGTGCAAAAACTTTTTAAGTTTAATTTGGTCCCATTTGTTTGTTTTTGTTTTAATGTCCACTACTCTAGGAGGTGGATTCAAAAAGATCTTGCTGCAGTTTATGTCAAAGAGTGTTCTGCCTATGTTTTTCTCTTAAGAATTTTATAGTATCCAGCCTTACATTTAGGTCTTTAATCCATTTTGAGCTTATTTTTGTGTATGAGGTTAGAGAATGTTCTGATTTCATTCTTTTATATGCAGCTGTCCAGTTTTCCCAGCACTTACTGAAGAGACTATCATTTTATCATTGTTTATTCTTGCTTCCTTTGTTGTAGATTAATTGATCATAAGTATGTGGGTTTATTTCTGGGCTTTCTATCCTGTCTGAGCTAATATGTCTTTTTTTTTGCCAGCACCATACTGTTTTGACTACTGTAGCTTTGTAGTATAGTCTGAAGTCAGGGGGTATGATTCTTCCAGCTCCATTTTTCTCAGTATATGTGGAGGTATGTTCCCTCTATACCCAGGACTGGAGAGTTTCGTTTTTTTTTTTTTTAACCATAAATGGATTTTGAATTTTATCCAAAGCTTTTTCCTGCATCTATTGAAATGATCATTTGATTTTTATTCTTCAGTTGGTCAGTGTGGTGTATCACACTGATTGATTTATTGATACTGAAAAAATCCTTGCATCCCTGGGATAATCCTACTTGATCATGGTGTATGGTCCTTTTAGTGTATTATTGGAATCAGTGTGGTAATATTTTGTTGAGGATTTTTGCATGTGTTCATCAAGTGATGTTGACCTGTAATTTTCTTTTTTGTATGATATCCTTGTCTAGTTTTGGTATCAAGGTGATTCTGGCCTTGTAGAATGAATTCAGATACATTCTTCCCTCAGTTTTTTTTTTTTTTAAATAGTCTTCAGAATGATCAACTGTTCTCTAAATGTTGCTGGAATTCACCCATGAAGCCATGTGGTTCTGCACTTTTGTTTGTTGGGTGTTTTTTAAAGTTATTGATTCAATTTGATTACTGGTCTGTTCATATTTTCTGTTTCTTCCTTGTTAAGTCTTGGGAGATTGTACATTTCTGGGAATTTGTCCTTTTCTTCTAGTTTTGCTATTTTATTGATATAGAGTTGTTTGTAATAGTCTTTTATGATCCTTCGTATTTCTGTGGTATCAATTGTAACTTTTCCTTTTTCATTTTTGGTTTTAACCAAAATCTCTTTTGATGACTCTGGATAAAGACTTATCAACTTTATCTTTTCAAAGAGCCAACTCTTAATTTTATTGATCTTTTTCTTTTCTTTTTTTTTTTTTTTTGTCTCAGTGTCATTTATTTCTGCTCTGATTTTATCTTTCCTTCTACTAACTTTGGGTTTTGTTCTTACTTTTTCTAGTTCATTTAGGTGCAAGGTTAGGTTGTTTGAGATTTTTCTTGTTTCTTGAGTGTGTGTCACTATAAACTTACCTCCTAGAACTATTTATTTTTTTTAATTTTTAAAAAATATTTATTGAAATAGTCTTCATACTTTTTGTTCAAATGCCCTTAGGTATTTTTTTAAGTTAATATTTATGTATTTATTTTTGGCTGTGCTGGCTTTTTGTTGCTACCTGAGGGCTTTCTCCAGCTGCCAGCTCCAGCAAGCAGGGGCTGCTCTCTGGTTGTGGTGTGAGGGCTTCTCATTGCAGTGGCTTTTCTTGTTGTGGATCGTAGGCACGTGGGCTTCAAGAGTTGCAGCTCTTGGGCTCCAGAGCCTGGGCTCATTAATTGTGGCACACGAGCTCCCCAAGGCATGTGGGATCTTCTTGGACCAGGAATTGAACCAGTGTGCCTTGCATTGCAAGGCAGATTCTTCACCAGTTGGACTACCAGGGAAGCTCCTTTTTTTCGTTTTTAATTGAAGTGTAGTTTTTATTACATTTTGATTACATTTGATTACATTACACACAATACAATGTTGTATTGGCTTCTGGTGTATAGTAAAGTGATTCAGATATACATGTATATACGCATGTGTGTGTGTGTGTATATATGTTTCATATTCTTTTCATTATGTTTTATTATTGATATTGAATATAGTCCCTGTGCTATGGTGTAGGGCCGTGTTTTTATGCATTGTATCTACTGTAGTGTGTATACTAATGCCAAACTCCTAACCTATCCTCCCCCCTTCTCTTTTGGTAACCGCAGGTTTATTTTCTGTGTCTGGGAGTCTGTTTCTGTTCTGTAAATAAATTCATTTGTGTGACATTTTGGATTCCACATTTTAGTGGTATCATATGGTATTTGTTTTTATGTCTGACTTGACTTAGTATGATTGCCTCTTGGTCCATTTATGTTGCTGCAAACGACATTATTTCACTGTTTTTCGTGGCTGAGTAGTATTCCATTGTATATATGTATCACATCTTCTTTATCCTTCCTCTCTTGATGGACATTTGTGTTGCTTCCATGTCCTGGCTCTTGTAAATAGTGCTGCAGTGAACACTGGGGTGCACGTGTCTTTTAGAATTGGAGTTTTTGTCTTTTCCAGATATATGCCCAGGAGTGGGCTTGCTGGGTCATATGATAGCTCTATTTTCAGTGTTCTAAGGAACCTCCATACTGTTCCCCACAGTGCTACACCAGTTTACATTCCCACCAACAGCGTAGGAGGGTTCCATCTTTTCTACATCCTCTCCAGAATTTGTTATTCATATGCTTTTTAATGATGTCCCTTCTCACTGCTCTGAGTGGATTTGATTTCATTTCTCTAGTAATCAGCAGTGTTGAGCACCTCTTATGTACCTTTCGGCCATCTGTATAGCATTTTTGGGAAAATGCCTTTTTAAGGTGTTCTGCCCACTTTTTTAATTTGGTATTTTGGTTTTCTGTTATTGAGTTGTATGAGCTGTTTGTGTGTTTTGGAAATTAAACTCTTATTGGTTGCATTATTTGCAAATATTTTCTCCCAGTCCTTTTGTAGGTAGTCTTTTCATTTAAAAGCTTTTTAAAATGAAAAAGGATTTTAAAAGTAAAGCCTTGTAAGTTTGATTAGGTCCCATTTATTTATTTTTGCTTTTATTTCTGTTGCCTTGGCAGACCAACCTAAGAACACATTGGCAAGATTTATGTCAGATAATGTTTTGCCTGTGGTCTCTTCTTAGAGTTTTATGGTGTCCTGTCTCATTGTTTTAGAACTGTTTTTGCTGCATCCCATCAATTTTGAATCATTGGCCCTTTGTTTTCATTTGTATCTGGGTATTTTAAAATTTCTTCTTTGTTGTTTTTTGGTCGCACTGCGTGGCATGTGGAATCTTGGTTCCCTGACCAGGGATTGAATTCATGTCCTCTGCTTTGGCAGGTGGATTCGTAACCACTGGACCACCGGGGAAGTCCCACCTTGAAATCTTTATTAAGTAGACTGCCTGCCTCCATTTCACCTAGTGCTTCTGGGTTCTTATCTTGTTCCTTGCTTTGGAATGTGTTCCTCTGTTGCCTCATTTTGCCTAGTTAGCTGTTTTTATTTCCATGTATCTGGTAGGTTGGTGTGTGTCCTGTCCTTGGAGAAGTGGCCTCTTGTAGCACACAGGTCCCCTCTGGTCACCAGAGCCGTATGTTGGAGTGAACCCTCTGTGAGCTGCCTGTGTCTTTCTGTTGTGGTGGGCTGACCGCTGTGGGCAGCCTGGGAGGTGTTTTGGGGCCCTGGTACGGTTGGCTCTGGTACTAGGCCTTGTCTTGTGTGGAGGCTGCTGGCCACTGTGGGCTGGTCATAAGGAGTATGGCTACAGGGCCTGGGGGTCCCAGGGACAGTGCTGGCCCATGGTGGGGTTGGCAGGGAGCAATCCCAGGGTGGGGTGCTCTGGGGCCAGTGTTTCTGGATCTTGTGTCAGCTGCTGGGGGACAGGGCTGGGTTCTTGACACAGCTGCTACAGGTTGCAGGGTGTCCCAGGGCCAGTGCCGGCCTGCTGATGAGTGATGCTGGATCCTGGGGGACTTGCTGAGGGGTCCAAGATGTGTAGAGCTCATGGTAGCCTGGGGGTGAAGGGGGGGACTGGAGCCTGGGGTGGGGCCTGGGGCAAGTGCTGGCTTAGTGATGGGTGGAGCCAGGTCCCAGATCAATGGTGCCAGGCCTTAGGGACCTGGGCTGATGCCAGCCTGCTGGTGGGAGGGTGGGGCAGTTGGCCGAGGGGCCCAGGCATCTCAGGGCTGGCGTTGGCTGGGCTGTGTCCTGCCATGGCAGACCTCGGTGCTTCCGTGGTCCTGGGGCTGGTGGGGACCCAGGGTTCGGGGGGCTGGGTCCTGGGCTCGCTGGCTGCCAGGCCCTAGGACCCTAGAGCTGGTGTCAGCCCACCGGTTACTGGCACTGGTCCTGAGGGCATGGCCAGGTCCAGGGGTTCTGGGCTTGGTTGCCAGCTCACTGGTGAGTCTAGCGGGGCTGAGGACCCAGGGGTCTTAGGGCAGCCTGTCTGCTGGCAGGTGGGGCTGCGTTTCTGCTCAGTTAGCTGTTTAGTTGAGGAGTCCCAGTACTGGGGCCTCAGGCGGTGGCCAGGGCAGGGCCGGTGACACACTGGAGCAGACCCACGGTGGCGTGTGTAGCACCATCATCCATGTGGTGGGAGGAGCTCCAAGGAATGGCCATGCCCGTGACTGTGGCCCCCAGGAGCTCAGTCTCCAGCATCCTGGTAGACAGGGGAGCTGACCTGGGCTTCTCTCAGATTACTGCTCCTGCCCTGGGCCCTCAGGGATGCCCTGATGTAAGCCCTACTGGCCTTTTAAGCCAAACATTCCAGGGGCGCGTCTTCCTGGCGCAGGATCCCCAGGCTAGGGAGCCCGGAATGGGCTCAGACCTCTTGTTCCTTGAGTGGGGTAACTTCTGCAATGTAGTTGTCCCCCCGTTTATGGGCTGCTCACCCCCTGCCCCCAGGGGTGCGGGGCTCAGCTGTGCTGTGACTCAGCCCTTCGGCTTGTGTCACTGTTGTTCCTTCTTTACATCTTTAGTTGTAGAAGGTCTTCCCTGGTAGGTTCTGGTCTGTGTTATCAGTAGTTGCTCTGTAAGTATTTGTCATTTTGGTGTGCCTGTGAGAGGACGTGAGATTGGGGTCTTCCTGCTCCACCATCATGGCCGAGCTCCTGGAAAAAGCTGGAGGGGGACAGTGGTGGGCAAAGCATCTGAGTCTTTTTCATTTTAGCATGTGGTTGGTTTACAGTGTTGTGTTAGTCTGTGTACAGCAGAGTGATTCACTTATATGTGTGTATACATTTATCGATTCTTTCTCAGATTCTTTTCCTATTTAGGCTATTACAGAATACTGAGTAGGGTTCCCTGTATCATACAGTAGATCCCAGGTCCTTGTTACCTATTTTATATGTAGTAGCATGTACATGTCAACCTCAGTTCCCCAATTTGTCCCCGTACCCTTTCCCTCTGGTAACCGTAAGTTTGTTTTCTACATCCATGACTCTACTTTTGTTTTGTAAATAAGTTCATTTCTACCCTTGTTTTGTTTAAGATTCACATATAAGTGATATCATATTTGTCTTTCTCTGACTGACTTCACTCAATATAACAATCTCTAGATCCATCCATGTTGCTGTAAATGGCATTATTTATTCTTTCTTTATGACTGAGCAATATTCCATTGTATATATGTGCCACATCGCCTTTATCCATTCATCTGTTGATGGACATCTAGGTTGCTCCCATGTCCTGGCTGTTGTATATAGTGCCACTATGAACATTGGGCTGCATGTATCTTTTTGAATTATGCTTTTCTCCAGATATGTGCCCAGGAGTGGGATTGCTGAGTCATATGGTATGTCTGTTTTTAGTTTTTTAAGGAATCTCCATACTGTTCACCACAGTGGCTGCACTGTTTACATTCCCACAAACAGTGTAGGAGGGTTCTCTCCTCTTCACACCCTCTCCAGCATTTATTATTTGTAGGTTTTTTTGATGATGGCCATTCTGACCCGTTTGAGATCTCATTGAAGTTTTAACTTGCATTTTGTTAATAATTAGTTATTATTAGACAATAATTCCTGATTCTCCTAATGCTGGGAAAGACTGCAGGCAGGAGGAGAAGGGGATGACAGGGGATGAGATGGTTGGATAGTGTCACCAACTCGATGGACATGAGTTTGAGCAAGCTCCAGGAGTTGGTGATGGACAGGGAAGCCTGGCGTGCTGCAGTCCATGGGGTCACAAAGAGTTTGACATGACTGAGTGACTGAACTGAATTGAATAATTACTGATGTCGAGCATTTTTTAATGTGCTTTTTAAGCTGTCTGTATGGTTTCTTTGGAGAAATGTCTGTGTAGATCTGCTTATTTTTTCATTGGATTGTTCGGTTTTTTGATATTGAGCTATCTATTGTTCAGTCACCAAGTTACGTGTCCGACTCTTTGCAACCCCATAAACTACAGCACGCCAGGCTTCCCTGTGCCTCACCATCTTCCGGAGTTTGCTGAAGTTCATGTCCGTTGAATCAGTGATGCCATCCAACCATCTCATCCTCTATCGCCCTCCTCCTCCTGCCCTCAATCTTTTCCCAGCATCAGGGTCTTTTCCAATGAGTCAACTTTTTGCATCAGGTGGCCAAAATATTGGAGCTTCAGCTTCAGCATCAGCCCTTGCAAAGAGTATTCAGGGTTGATTTCCTTTAAGATTGACTTGTTTGATCTCATTGATTCCAAGGAATGCTCAAGAATCTTTTCCAGCACCACAGTTGGAAATAATCATTTCTTCGGTGCTTTGCTGTCTTTATTGTCTAGCTGTCACATCCATACATGACCACTGGAACAACCATAGCTTTGACTATATGGACCTTTGTTGGCAAAGTGATGTTCTTGCTTTTTAACACAGTGTCCGTGTTTCTCATAGCTTTCCTGACAAGAAGCGATCGTCTTCTAACTTCAGGGCTGCTGTCTGAAGTGATCTTAGATCTGCAGTGATTTCAGAGCCCAAGCAGAGGAAATCTGTCACTGCTTCCACCTTTTCCCCTTCTATTTGCCATGAAGTGATGGGACTGGATGCCATGATCTTAGTTTTTTTTAATACTGAGTTTTAAGCCAGCTTTTTCACTCTTCTCTTTCACCCGCATCAAGAGGCTTTTTATAGTTCCTCATCGCTTTCTGCAATTAGAGTGGTATCATCCATATATCTGAAGTTGTTGATACTTCTCCTAGCAATCTTGATTCTAGCTTGTAACTCATCCAGCCCAGCATTTCACATGATGTGCTCTGTGTATAAGTTAAATAAACAGGGTGACAATAAACAGCCTTGTACTCCTTTCTCAATCCTGAACCAGTCAGTTGTTCCATACAGGGTTCTGTTACTTGTCGACCCGCATACAGGTTTCTCAGGACACAGGTAAGATGGTCTGGTATTCCCATCTCTTTAAGAGTTTTCCAGTTTGTTTTGATCCACGCAGTCAAAGGCTTTAGCATAGTCAATGAAACAGAGGTAGATGTTTTTCTGGAATTCCCTTGCTTTCTCCATGATCCAGCGAATGTTGGCAATTTGATCTCTGGTTCCTCTGCCTTTTCTAAATGCAGCTTGAACATCTGGAAGTTCTCAGTTCATTAATGCTGAGGCCCAGCTTGGAGGATTTTGAGCATTACCTTACTAGCATGGTAGATGAGTGCAGTTGTCCAGTGGTTTGAACATTAGTACTGCCCTTCTTGGGAATTGGGATGAGGATTGACCTTTTGCAGTCCTGTGGCCACTTCTGGGTTTTCCAAATTTGCTGGCATATTGAGTGCAGCACTTTAACGGCATCATCTTTTAGGATTTTAAATACCTCTTCTGGAATGCCGTCACCTCCACTAGCTTTATTGGCAGCAGTGCTTCCTAAGGCCCACTTGACTTCACACTGCAGAATGTCTGGTTCCGAGTGAGAGACTACACCATGGTGGTTATTCGGGTCATTACGATCTTTTTTTTGTACGGTTCTTCTGTGTATTCTTTCCATCTCTTGATCACTTCTGCTTCTGTTAGATCTTTACCATTTCAGTCCCTTACTGTGCCTATCTTTGGATGTTATGTTCGTTTGATATTTCCGGTTTTCTTGAGATCTCTAGTCTTCCCCTTTCTGTTGTTTTCTTCTGTTTCTTTGCGTTGAAGAAGGCCTTCTTGTCTCTCCTTGCTGTTCTCGGGAACTCTGCATTTAGTTGGGTGTACCTTTCCCTTTCTCCCTTGCTTTTCGCTTCTCTTCTTTCCTCTATTTGTAAGGCCTCCTCAAAGAACCACTTTGCCTTCTTGCATTTCTTTTTCTTTGGGATGGTTTCGTTCGCTGCCTCCTGTACAGTATCATGGACCTATGCCCATAGTCTTCAGGCATTCTGTTTACTAAATCTAATCCCGTGAATCTATTCCCTATCTCCACTGCATATTCATAGGGGATTTGATTTAAGTTGTACTTGACTGGCCTATTGGGTTTCCCTAGTGGTTTTGCTATGAGAAGCTTATGATAAGAGTCATAGTCAACTCCAGGTCTTGTTTTTGCTGACTGTAATCAGTCTGATTTTGGTATTGACCATCTGGTGATGTTCATGTGTAGAGTCATCTTTTGTGTTGTTGAAAAAGTGTGTTTGCTATGATCAGTGCGTTCTCTTGGCGGAATCCTGTTAGCCTTTGCCCTGCTTCATTTTGTACTCCCAAGGCCAAACTTGCCTGTTACTCCAGGTGTTTTTTGACTCTCTACTTTTGCATTCCATTTTCTTTTTTTGGTGTTAGTTCTAGAAGGTCTTGTAGATCTTCATAGAAGTGTTCAACTTCAGCTGCTTCACCATTAGTGATTGGGGCATAGACTTGGATTACTGTGATGTTGAATGGTTTACCTTGGATACGAACTGAGATCATTCTGTCATTTTCAAGGTTGAACCCAAGTACTGAATTTCGGACTCTTGTGTTGATTATGAGGGCTACTCCATTTCTTCTAAGAGATTCTTGCCCATAGTAGTAGATATAACGGTCATCTGTATTAAATTCACCCATTCTCGTCCATGTTAGTTCGCTGATTCCTAAGATCTCAGTGTTTACTCTTGCCATCTCCTGCTTGACCACGTCCAGTTTACCTTGATTCATAGACCTAACATTCCAGGTTCCTATGCAATACTGTTCTTTACAGTATCGAATTTTACTTTCACCACCAGACACATCTAGAACTGAGCGTCACTTCTGCTCTGGCCCAGCTGCTTCATTCTTTCTGAAGTTGTTAGTGGTTGTCCTCCCCTCTTCCCCAGTAGTACATTGGACGCCTTCTGACCATCTTTTGGTGTCATACCTTTTTGCCTTTTTACACAGTTCATGGTGTTCTCATGGCTAGTATACTGGAGTGGTTTGCCATTCCCTTCTCCAGTGAACCATGTTTTGTCAGAACTCTCCACCATGACCCATCCATCTTGGGTGGCCCTGCATGGCGTGGCTCAAAGCTTCATTTAGTTACGCAAGCCCCTTCATCACGGCAAGGCTGTGATCCATGAAGGGGAGCTACCTGAGCTGTTTGTATATTTTGGAGATTAATCCCTTGTTTGTTGCATTGTTTGGAAATATCTTCCCCCATTCTGTGGGTTGTTTATTGCTTCCTTTGCTGTGCATAAGCTTTTAAATTTAACTAGGTCCCTTTTGTTTATTTTTGTTATTATTTTCATTACTCTAGAAGGTGGATTCAAAAAGATACTACAAAAACAAAACAAAAACAAAAAGATACCGCTATGATTTATGTCAAAGAGTGTTTTTCCTGTGTTTTCCTCTACAAGTTTTATAGTATCTGGCCTTACATTTAGGTGTTTAATAATCCATATCTTTGTGTATGGAATTAGAGAATGTTCTAATTTAATTCTTTTACATGCTTTCCCAGCAGTGCTTATTGAACAGACTGTCTTTTCACCATTGTGTATTCTTGCCTCCTTTGTTGTAGATGAGTTGATCATAGGTGTGTGGGTCTATTTCTGGGTTCTCTGCCCTGTTCCATTGAGCTATATGTCTGTTTTTGTGCCAATACCATACTGTTTTGATTACAGTAGCTTTGTAGTATAGTCTGAAGTCAGGGAGTGTGATTATTACAGCTTTGTTTTTCTTTCTCAAGAGTAAGATCTTTTGTATTTCCATGTGAATTTTAAAAATTTCTTGTTCCAGTTCTATGAAAAATGCCATTGGGTAATTTGATAGGGATTGTATTGAATCTCTATATTGCCTTGGGTAGGTAGTACAGTTATCTAAAAAATACTCTTCCAATCCAAGAACATGTTCTGTCTTTCCATCTGTTTGTATCATCTTTTATTTCCTTCATCAGCATCTTATAGTTTTCAGAGTACAGGTTTTTTGCCTCCTTAGGTAGATTTACTCCTAGGTATTTTATTCTTTTTTGATGAGATGGTAAATGGGATTGTTTCTTGAATTTCTCTTTCTAATATTTTGTTTAGTTAGAATATCAGTCAGTTCAGTTGCTCAGTCATGTCTGACTCTTAGCGACCCCCTGGACTGCAGCTTGCCAGGCTTCCCTGTCCATCACCAACTCCTGGAGCTTGCTCAAACTCATGTACATTGAGTTGGTGATGCCATCCAACCATCTCCTTCTCTGTTGTCCCCTTCTCCTGCCTTCAATCTTTCCCAGCATCAGGGTCTTTTCTAATGAGTCAGTTCTTTGCATCATATGACCATAGTATTGGAGCTTTAGCATCAGTCCTTCCAATGAATATTCAGGACTGATTTCCTTTAGGATTGACTGGTTTGATCTTCTTGCAGTCCAAGGGACTCTCAAGAGTCTTCTCCAACACCACAGTTCAAAAGCATCAATTCTTTGGCACTCAGCTTTCTTTATAGTCCAACTATTTCACATCCATACATGACTATTGGAAAAACCATAGCTCTGACTAGATGGAGCTTTGTTGGCAAAGCATGTCTGTTTGTTAATATGCTGTCTAGATTTGTCATAGCTTTTCTTCCAAGGAGCAAGTGTCTTAATTTCATGGCTGCAGTCACCATCTGCAGTGATTTTGGAGCCCCCCAAAATAGTCTGTCACTGTTTCCATTGTTTCCCCATCTAGAGTATAGGAATGTATATTTTGTATCCTGAAAGTCTAAAAATTTTTTGTTTAGTTATTATTTTGTAAAATATTGGTTGTGCTGGGTCTTCATTGCTGCCCAGGCTTTTTCTCTAGTTGTGACGATGGGGCTACTCTGCAGTTGTGGTGTGTGGGCTTCTCATTGCGGTGGCTTCTCTTGTTGCGGAGTGAGGGCTCTGGGGTGCATGGGCTCAGTAGTTGTGGTTCCCGGGCTCTAGAGCACAGACTCAGGAGTTGTGGCCCTGAGGCATGTGGGATATTCCCAACCCAGGGAGTAAACATGCATCTCTTCCATTGGCAGGCCAATTTATTACCATTGAATCACCTGGGAAGCCCTGTATCCTGACACTTGACCAAATTCACGGAGTCTAGTAGTTTTCTGGTAGTGTCTTTAGGATTTTCTATGTATAGTATCTTGCTTCTGTGTATAGCCTGAGTGTCATTACCTTCAGTCATAGAGCATCTTTCCTGGTAGGTTCTGGTCTGTGTTATCAGTAGCTGCTCTGTAAATGTTTGTCATTTTGGTGTAAATGTTTGTCATTTTGGTGTGCCTGTGAGAGGACATGAGTTCGTGGTCTTCCTGCTCCACCATCATGGCCAAGCTCCAAAAAAAGGGGTTGGGCAAAGCATCTGAATTTTACAGTGGAAAGCAGAAAGGGAAATTTACCAGTCATGAGGAAAGAGCAGACACTGGAGAAACGGAGCTTCAGTGGGTCATGACAGCCGCCCATTTCCCAAGAGCCTTGGCTTGGCGGGAACCGTGCGCTCTCACAGGCTGCACGGAGGTCAGAGCCCTGGGACCCAGAGCCTGGGTGTACGGGGCGGGGGCCCAGCCAGGATGCAGGTGCAGAGGCCACTGTTCCCCCGCTGTGCTCCCACCCATGGGCTCTTAGAAAAGCAACATTCAGCCTCCAGAATAGAAAAATATTTTCTCATTTACTTTGTGGCATCCTGTTTATTTCTCTTAAGCTTAGAAACAAATATGACAAAAATAAAATCAGTGTGGTTGCTCAATAGATATTTTTAAGCTACACTGACATATTAAGGAACCTATTATAAGAACACAGGTTTATTAGGGTTTAAAGATACACATTGCTGTATTGACTCCCCAAAGATAAATACCCTCCAACACGCTGTGTAATTTTTACTTGTTTATATTCCTCAATTTTGGGTATAGTCTAAAGATAACTTTCCTTTGGGGTTTATATTTTTAGGCTTTGCTACTTTTCTTTGTTGATTCCTCCTGAATCTTTAAGTCACCACACCTACGTTTATTCTGTAGTAGACAAGCGCATGGATCAAGCAGCAGCTCGGGAATAAACGGAGGGAGAAAGCAGCAGAACAGGGAGGGGGGCGGACCAGCAGGGGAGGCCGAGGACCTGACAGGCGGGGTGGGGGCCGCCATCTGTGGGGCCGGGGGGATGAGCCTGCCTGGGGGACCTGCACGGGCGTCCCGGGGTTAGGGGGCGGCAGCAAAGTGGAATTTTCCCACGAGAACTCAGTTGGCTCTGCTCTCTGCACCCCAAACTCTGTGCAGGTAACTGGGGAGCAGGGGTGGAACACCAAAAGCTTTTGGAGGGGGTCACCCCTGTCCCAGCCAGGCCAGCAGGGTGCCCACAGGGGTCATCCTCATTCCCACGAGCCCCTCAGTGGGTGTTTGTTGATGTTGGTTTCAGGAGGTTGAAACAGGTGCTCTCTCCCCCAACCCCCACCCCCGACCCCACGTCAGCCGCCCTCCTCGCAGTGCCCCCTCGTGGAATCCACTGCCCAGGGCTATGCCCTGGACATCATTTTTTCTTCACTGTAAAAGAACTGTAAAATTGTAAATAATATTTTTTTTTTCGTATTTATTTGGCTGTGCGGGGTCTTAGTAGTGGCGTGTGGAGTCTAGTTCGACCAGGAATTGAACCCAGGTCCCCTGCACTGGGAGCATGGAGTCTTAGCCACTGGATCACCAGGGAAGTCCCGGTAAAAGAATATTAAGTAGAGTAGAGAGGTAAAGAGCCTGACGCTGGGGACAGCCCTCCCCTTTCTTAGTCTCCCTGCTTAGCTTTGTCTCTAAGACCTCCCTCCCCTAGTGCAGGGTCAGACCCGTGTTCAGGCACCTAGGGCACGGTGCCCATGGGCAGGAGTGGGGCTCCCAGGGGTGGCCGCTAGGGGGCAGCACCGGCCCACCCGCCCTCAGCCCTTGCGTCTTTGAACCTGGGGAGCCATGTCTCTGTCTCCTTTGCAAGTTCACTGCCGCCTGGGGCTGTTTCACTGTCCTAATGACTTAGAAAGGAAGCTTTCAGCCCTCACCGGGGTCTGTGTCTTGTCTACACATCGTCGCGGGCGCTGAGTCCTTTCTGTTACGAAGGGCAGGGAGGGAGGGAGAAGAGGGCCAGGCGGGTGGCCTCCAGCCACAGCATGTGACACATAGGGGTGGGGGCGGGCATCCTCAGACTCCGAGGTAGAGAAAGGACAAGCTCATTGTTGAAACCTGCTTGTTAAATGTTGGCGTGACTCCCTGGCATATTTTTACGGATAAATGACTTTAATAAGTCAAGATCCTATATCGTTTTTCTTTTTCTCCAAGCTTCTCAGAGCACAGCAGGCTTGGCTCCAGCCACCACTGTTTGAGAGTAAAAATACAAGTGCCACTGGGAGCCTTGTCACAGGGTGAGAGTGTTGTGCCTTAAAGGTTGTCTTCTCCGACTGCTGGGTCTTGCTCTACGTGGTTTCCTTGGGTGCATGACTGTTCCATGACGTAGTCACTTCTCAGATCCTGATGTCCGGATACAGTGTCTGTGCTCTTCAGGCCAACATGGGGCCGGGCGGGCAGAGGGTGGACAAACTCTTGGCATCCATCTTCCAGAGCCGCCTGGTGAGGCTTGGAGGAGGGCGGTGCGTGCGCTGCCCCCAGCTGACGAGGTCAGGGAGACGGTAACCTTCCAGAAGCTCCTCACGAGGGGGTGGCCTGCCCGCTCACCCCAGGGACAGCGCGAGAACATGGCTCCGACCCCAGATTCTGCTGCTTCCCTGGAGCCTCTGTGGCAAGAGTTCTGTTTTCCTTTGAAGAGACCTGCTGGCTGCCCAGAATGCGTGGCATCTGCCCCGAGGGAGGAGACGGCCAGGGACTTCTGGCTTACCTGGCCCCTTCTCTGTCCCTGGGCAGCTCTTGGTCCTCCAGTGTCTCCGGGCTCTTCCCTGACCTCCAGGTGGGCGCGTCTGCTGTGGCCTCAGTGGGTTCACCCTTTCCAAGACCCCCGGTGGTGGGGCTGAGCCCCGGGGAGCCTCCGGTCCCCCTGCAGGGATGGGAATGGGGACCAGCCTGGCGGGCAGAGAACCCCATGGGTCTGGCTCAGCTTCAGGATGGCAGCGTGGTGGCCTCGGCCTGGGGTGATTGACCCTGGCTGTCCTCACCGGCATGGGGCCAGGTGCTCCCAAGGGGTGGCCTCGGGGTCTGAGTGGGTCAGGCCTGCTGCCCTCCCCACGGCCCTCCCCTGGGATGCACCACCCAGGTTCCTGTCAGGCAGGGCCATGTCGAAGGCCTGTCTGGCTTGGCCTAAGTGCCGGTGCTGAGGTCTTCTGTCCCCTCGTCCCCTTCCCTCCCCCCAGCTGTGGGGCCTTTTCCACAGAGAACCACAGACCCCATCTTGGTGCTTCGTGGCCTCAGACCTGGGCCTGGTGCCCTCCGCTTGGCTGGGCAGGATTGTCTAGGGGGCTTTCAGGCCTGGCCCTGGGCTGAGCTCCAAGCCCTGGGGAGGGCTCAACTGCCTGGCTATGTCTGGCAGTCTCAGCACCACTCTGTCCATGCTGGGTTAGCAGTGGCCTTGAGCTCTAGTTAGACTCCTCGGCTGGGGTGTCCCAGCGGGTGGTGGGGGGCATCCTGAGATGGAAGTGTATCGGAAAACGCTCCCCACCTCTGAGGTGCCTGGGGCTACAGCCCAGCTGGGGGGCTTCTGTCCTGGGCCTCCTGGTGGCTAGAGGGCTGAGCTCCTGGGTGTGGCCTGAAGGGTGAGAAGTCAGGGCTGTCGCAGGCCCCACGTCACCATGCGCTTCTGGAAACCAGTTTGGAAGCCTGGTTTCTGCCCCAGTTGCACCCATGCAGGAGACGTTCCGGCTCTTGGGAAGGGAACATGCCCCCTAAACTTCCCCAAGGGCCACTGCTGTTACTAGCTGTTACCTTGATGGCTGGTGGGAGGTCCCCCTGTCCTTCCCCATGACGGTCTAGGCTATTCTGGGCCCTTTTCTGTCTGTGTGAATTTTAGGGTCAGCTTGCCAAGTTTTAAAAGAGATTGACAAGAACTGCACGACTTGACAGATTACTTTGGGCAGAGTCTCTGATACCTTGGAACCTCGGGATTACAGGCATCTTTTTTAAGCAGAAAACATTGATAAAAATGTAACTTTATCAGTCCTGCCTTCAGGAAGCTGGGGGACCTCCACTTTGCCGAGAACCAGTGGGAGTGACGTGCCCCTCTTGCTGGTTGGTATCCAGGTCAGAATGAAATTGTAGGTTCAGGACCCTCATTCCAGGCCACCCCTTTAAGAAAGTCTGTTGACCTTGAGATCTGGGGACCCTGGGCTGTTGAGGCCACTTCCTCCAGTGCTTGTGGCGGAGGGCCTTTCCCCACTTCTTCCCGGCTTTGAGGTCTGGGGTCTTGAGACTGACTGCTGTGAAAGAGACGACCCCACAGCCTCTGTTGTTTGTGGACTAGTTTGTGTTTTGCAAAGAGGGAGGGTGGGTTTGTGCACTGACTCGGCAGCTCTGTCCTCGACCTGCTCACCGTCCTCATGAGCTGCTTCAAATTGTTTCCTATGGTCTGGGGCCCGGCGGCTTTTCCTGGCCCTGCCGTCACCCACATTCCTCTGGGCTCGGTTTCCATCCCCTCCTCACGTCCTTTGTTCCTGGATTAAGCCGGCCAGCTGTCGCTGCCTCCGGCCAAGCTTCACATGTGGGTCCCAGCAGAGGAGACCTGGCCCGGTTCCCGTTACCCTAGGCGGGCGCGCACGCAGAGCAGCTCTGTGGTATGTCCTTGTTGGTGACAGGGACAACCCCTCTGGTGGCTCTTGATGGCAGTGTTCTTCACAAAGTGCTCCAGTCAAGAGTCTTTCTGGGATCTTAAGGCAGGAGGTTGCGGGGGATCCGCTTGAAAGTGCATCTGTTCTGTGTCCCGAGGCATCTGGGTCCCTCCCCTCTCCCCGCTGTGGTCCCCACAGGCCCCCTGGTGCTGGGTGCCATGGCATGGATGCGTGGTGCCCCTCCCTTGGCAGCATCTCTGTGTTTTGAGAGAAACCCTGGCCATGAACCCAGATGCTACATGATGGGCGGGGGTCTTGTCCAAGCGCCTTGGCCAGCGCGTCCCCAAGGCCGACTGGTGGGAGAGGGGTGGATATTTTTAGTCGGATGAGGCTTCTGACCCGTCGCTGCATCCAAGCAGCCGTCAGGTCCCCTAGCCAGTGACACGGGGACTGTCACCCGTGTCAAAAGAGAAACCCCAGCTGCGAAAGGGATCTTTGTGCCCCAAGGTCAGACTTAGGTCACAAATGTGGAAGCTGTGCAGGGCCTCTGCCAGGCCAGTTCTGTCCCTCCCGTGGCGGTGTCCACACTGCCTGAGCACCCCCGTGTCGCCCTGAGCCTGTCTGCCACTCACAGCCCTTCGTGGCTCCAAGGGACGGAACTCCAGACTCTGCTCTGGGCTTCAGGGCTCCTGCCACCTCACAGATTTCTTACAGGTCCCTGCCCCACTGCACACACATGTGCACCCACACATGCACGGCCATTCCCCCAGGTGTGCTGCTCCCTGCCCAGCAGTTCTCTGTCCTCACCTCACTGCTAGGCCTCCCTCGGGGCCTGCGCGGAATGTCCTGACCCCTGGCTGACAGTGTCAGGTTCAGAGGCACATGGTCACTGTGTGTGTGTGTGTGTAGGCACGCGTGCATGTGTACACACTCACAAGTTTGGTAGTTTATCTAACAGGTAAGGACTCTTAACAAAACCACAGTACCATTAATACACCTCAAAGTGAATACTTCCTTAATATCTTCAAATAGTCTGGTTCAGATTTTCTTGTCTCATATTTTTAAAACTTAAAAATTTTTCTCTTATTATTTAATCCTATGCTTTGAAATAATTTCAAAGTAACAGAAAAACCTGTGAAACTAGCACGAGGAAATCCCCGTGCCCTCTGCCCAGACATCAGCATCACCGCTCAGCACGATGAGGACGCGTGTGAAGGCGGTGCTGGGTTCCGGGACGGGCAGAGGGTCCTGGCGGTGCCTCTTTACTGCCTGGGGTCCAGCCTTGGGGCAGCTCAGGGCCCTCAGTCTGTGACGGTCCCTCCATCCTTTGTCGTGGCACTTTGTGACACTCTAAAACAATGCTGGAGTGTTGTTTTGTTGAATGTCCCTCTCTAAGGGTTTGATGTTTTTTAAGCAATCATATAATTTCTCATCCAAATGAAAACACTTGTTAATTGGGACTCGGTTCCTTACTGCACCCGACTCATCTGGAGGTGTAAACCAGGTCAGCAATGCTCGGGCACTTAGTCTCTCTGCTCAGGCTCTTAGTTTGTTGAGATATAATCGACAGGTTGTGTTAGTTACAGTTGTACAGTATAATGATTCAATATCTGCATATGTAACAAATGATCACCATGATAAATCACTATCTCCTAGAGTTTGCGCAAACTCATATGCATTGAGTTGTTGATGGTATCCAACCATCACATCCTCTGTTGCCTCCTCCTCCTCCTCCCTTCAGTCTTTCCCAGCATCAGGGTCTTTTCCAGTGAGTTGGCTTTTCCCATCAGGTGGCCAAAGGATTGGAGCTTCAGCATCAGTCCTTTCAATGAATATTTAGGGTTGATTTCCTTTAGAATGGCTTCCCTGGTAGTTCAGCTGGTAAAGAATCCGCCTCCAATGCAGGAGACCCTGGTTCAATTCCTGGGTTGGGAAGATCTGCGGAGAAGGGACAGGCTACCCACTCCAGTATTCTTGGGCTTCCCTTGTGGCTCAGCAGGTAAAGAATCCACCTGCAATGCAGGAGACCTGGTTTTGATCCCTGGGTTGGGAAGGTCCCCTGGAGAAGGGAAAGGCTTTACCCACACCAGTATTTTTTTTTTAATTAATTTATTTTAATTGGAGGCTAATTACAATATGGTAATGGTTTTTGCCATACATTGGCATGAATCAGCCATGGGTGTGCATGTGTCCCCCATCCTGAACCCCCCTCCCACCTCCCTCCCCATCCTATCCCTCAGGGTTGTCCCAGCACAACAGCCCTGAGACCCCTGTTTCATGCATCAAACCTGGACTGGCGATCTATTTCACATATGGTAATATACATGTTTCAATGCTGTTCTCTCAAATCATCCCACCCTCACCTTCTCCCAGAGTCCAAAAGTCTGTTTTTTATCTGTGTCTCTTGCTCTCTCACATATAGGGTCATCTTTACCATTTTTCTAAATTCCATATATATGTGTAAATATACTGTATTGGTGTTTTTCTTTCTGACTTACTTCACTCTGTATAATAGGCTCCAGTTTCATCCACCTCATTAGAACTGATGCATCCTTTTTAATAGCTGAATAATATTGCATTGTGTATATGTACCACGCCTTTCTTACTATTTGCGGGTGGACATCTAGGTTGCTTCCATGTCCTGGCTATTATAAACAGTGCTGCGATGAACATTGGGGTACACGTGTCTCTTTCAGTTCTGGTTTCCTTAGTGTGTATGCCCAGCAGTGGGATTGCTGGGTCATAAGGCAGTTCTATTTCCAGTTTTTTAAGGAATCTCCACACTGTTCTCCATAGTGGCTGTACTAGTTTGCATTCCCACCAACAGTGTAATAGGGTTCCCTTTTCTCCACACCCTCTCCAGCATTTATTGTTTGTAGACTTTTGGATAGCAGCCATTCTGACTGGCGTGGGATGGTACCTCATTGTGGTTTTGACTTGCATTTCTCTGATAATGAGTGATGTTGAGCATCTTTTCATGTGTTTGTTAGCCATCTGTATGTCTTCTTTGGAGAAATGTCTGTTTAGTTCTTTGGACCCATTTTTTGATTGGGTCGTTTATTTTTCTGGTATTGAGCTGCATGAGCTGCTTGTATAGTTTTTAGATTAATTGTCAGTTGCTTCGTTTGCTATTATTTTCTCCCATTCTGAAGGCTGTCTTTTCACCTTGCTTACAGTTTCCTTTGTTGTGCAAAAGCTTTTAAGTTTATTAGGTCCCATTTGTTTATTCTTGCTTTTATTTCCATTACCCTGGGAGGTAGGTCATAGAGGATCCTGCTGTGATTTATGTCGGAGAGTGTTTTGCCTGTTTTCCTCTAGGCCACTCCAGTATTCTGGCCTGGAGAATTCCACTGGACTCGACTGAGCGACTTTCTCTTTCCTTTAGGATTAACTGGTTTGACCTCCTGGCTGTCCAAGGGACTCCTAAGAGTTTACTGTCTTGGCAACTCTTAAATATGCCACAGCATCGTTAACTAGTCCTCAAGCTGTGCTGTGCATCCCCACAGCTTATAACCAGAACTTTGTACCATGGACGCCCTGTACCGTTTTGCCCACCCTCCACTCCCTGCCCTGGCAAACACTGGTCAGTTCTCTGTGTCTATGATTGTGTTTTGTTTAGATGTCACATATAAGTGGGATCACACGGTGTTTATCGTCCTCTCTGACTTCACTTAGCATAATGCCTTCAAGTTCTATCCATGTTGTTGCAAATGGCACGATTTCATTCTTGATCATGGCTGAACGATACTCCATTGTATATATACTGCGTCTTCTCTGTCCATTCATCCACTGGCGGTCACTTAGGTTGTTGCCATGTCTTGGCTGTTGTAAATAATGCTGCAGTGATCATATGTCTTTAAAGGTGGTGTTTGTTTGCATTGGATAAATACCCAGCAGTGAAATTGCTCTATTATATAGTAGTTCTATTGTTACTTTTTTGAGGAATCTCCGTATTATTTTCCACAGTGTCTGCACCAATTTACACTCCCACCAAGTGTACACAAAGGTTCCCTTTTCTCTGTGTCCTCAGCAATAGTTATTTCTTGTCTTTCTGATGACTGCTATTCTTTCAGATATAGGTGACATCTCATTGTGGTTTTAATTTGCATTTGTCTAATAATTAGTGATGGTGGACATCTGTCCATGTGCCTGTTGGACATCTGTATGTCTTCTTTGGGAAAATGTCTGTTTAGGTCTTGTGCCCATTTTTAAATCACATTTTTATTTTTTGGTTTTGAGTTACACGAGTTCTTTGTGTATCTTGTGTATTATCCCCTTATATATGGTTTGCAAATATTTTCTCCTGTTCAGCGGGCTGCCTTTTCATTTTGCTGGTGGTTTCTCAAGGCTCTTTTTTTTTTTTTTTTTCAAGGCTCTTTTAATATTTAATTGCCCTGCCTCTTTTCCCTCTTGGAATGAAACCTGTTGAGTTTCTCTCTACACTTCCATGAATGATCTTATTTAACTACTATTCATGTGCTAATAATGTAAAAATCTCCCTCTTCAGCTAAGATCTCTCCTGGGCTCCAGCCTGTCTTCCACTCTGTACCCCGAGGGACCTAAACTCCAGGAGACTGGGTCACTTCTTCCTTTAACACCCTGCTGCCTTCAGGGTCAGACCCTCCACTGAGGGCTCCAGCTGCACCAGTTCTCCTGGGTGGCCCCTCCTAACTGACGTGGTCCCAAGTCTAGGCTCTGACCTCTGCCCAGAGGCCCTTCCTCTCCTCCACCTGGACCAATCCACCCGGGCTCCGCTTTGCCAGGAAGCCGCTCGTGCTGCCATGGCTGGGTTAACTGTTTCTTTGTACATTTACCCCGGAGAGAGTGAGTCCTTGGACAACAGATGACTGTATTATTTCATTTGTATTCCTACTGCCTGAAACATCCCTGGCACTCAGGTGTTTGTTGAATGTGAGCGGAGATATTATAATACATTTCTTGTCCTTCTAATGCTAAGTTAAGGTGTGAATGACAGGAAGCTGAGGGGTCGAGTCAGACCCACCCTCTCACCATCTGCTGTGCGGCACTGAGTGGGCTTTGGAGCAAGAGGGGACGACAGGTGCAGCCCTCACCTTTCCCTCCCAGGGGAAGGGGAGGAAAAGGTGCATTTATGTCTGAGAGGCCCCAGGTGTTGTAGGAATATGGGGAAAGTCAAGGTTAACTTTGACTAAGGCAATCTGAAAA
Source organism: Bos mutus (assembly GCF_027580195.1). Taxonomy (NCBI): domain Eukaryota; kingdom Metazoa; phylum Chordata; class Mammalia; order Artiodactyla; family Bovidae; genus Bos; species Bos mutus. The sequence goes on along the minus strand of NC_091628.1, from coordinate 35,668,466 downwards.
CTCTCTAAGATTCTGACTTGCACTGGACCTTAAGAAATGAGATTAGTATGGGGGAGAGTTCATTAACCTTGAGCAAAGCTCAGCCGTGGCCCCCACCAGGCGTCCCACTACGGGACCGGGCAGTCTGCCCAAGCTCAGGGAGGTATGCGTCAGGAGCAGGTTGTGGAGGCCTTTGGAGGCAAAATGGAGGAGCTGATGTTCTTCCTGACGTGACCCCCACTCCTGCCTGGAGGCGTTCCGGGGGGTCTGTGCCCTCATTGAAGGATGGGAATGAGGTGGTTCAGGGCTTGGAGAGTTGGAAAGGTAAAGCTCTTGCAAAGGCAGGGCTGACGGTAAGTGATGAAAAGCTCGTAACATGTTACCAGCCCTGTGTGTGCACACTGGACAGGCTCGGTGTGGATCTGAGGTCCTGGGGCAGACAGGGGTGTTTGCCAGCCGGCCCTGCCGCCCTCCTCCTGCTCAACTCAACAGATTTCTGCCCCCACCCCCTACAGCAATGAGAAGAGAATTGGGGCGGGGGACGGTCCACGCCTGAATTGGCTCTCCCTCTCCATTGCGATGCCTGTCTTGGTCACCTGACCTTATCCCCACATCCATGTGGTGGCCAAGGACTCGGATATGTCCCTCTGGGCAGTGAGGCGCTTGGGGGCAGGTGCGTGGTCCCTGAGTTTAAGCACACCCCTCCTTCCTTGGGGCCACAGATCACCCCACACAGACCGTCCTAGCTCTTTCCTGCTAAGTGGCTTGTACTCAGCGTCATCAGGTGGACTTGTTGCTGCCAAGATGCCATTTCTGGGTCTTCCTGCTCAGTCATCTGCTCCATCAGTGTCTAAAGATGCTGAACCCAAAGGAGGAAGCGAGCCATGGACCTTCCCTCAAGTCAGGGGCCATGGCTGCCCCCAGGCTGTGGGCAGTTAGCCTGGCTGACATGGTCTCCTGCCTCCAACGCTGACAGCCGGTCAGGTTCCACCTCCCCACCCTGTCAACTGTCACGTGTCTTCCCGCACCTGTGCTTCCATAACTGGTTGTGTGAAGGTCCTGCTTAGCTGGACACTTCTTAATTCAGCTGCTGCCCGGAAGTCCCAGGCACTGCAGGCCAGGGAAGACCAGTCCAGAGAGGTCCCCTTGGGCTGATCTCGTTTGGTTCATTTCTGTCCTGTGCTCCCGTGGGGCTAGCATTCCGGGGCCTTCCCGGGTGTGACCGGCATACAGTGTGTCCCCCATGAGGTCAAAGGTCACAGCTGTGACTCTTGAGACTAAAGGGTCACAAGGGATCGGCTCTAGAAGAGGGCAGATGAACAGTGATGAGAGTCTGGGGTCATGGCAACCTTGTGACGTGGGGGATGTTAGGGAGGAGTGCTGGTCCCCACTAGTGACTTCCGGGTTTCAGGGAGGTGTGGTCAGAGTCCGCCGGCGGCTGTAGGCCCGCCGTGGGCTGCTGACGCTTTGGATTTGGCATCTGACCAGGAAGTAGGGTGACATGGAGGAACATGGAGTGGTCAGGTTTAGGGTCTCCTTCACTTTCCAAGTCCTGGCCTGCCCGCCCCCTCTCCGTGTCACTCAGCCCCTTCGCGTGGGCAGGGCGGTGGGTGGACCTTGATGGACAGAGGGACCTGGGTCTGGGCCTCCTGAACGGGTCTGGCGGTTCGGGGTGGGAGGCCACAGGACCCTTGGAGGAGCTGCAGGCTCCAGGCTGAGGAGGGGCATCTCCCTTTTCGGGGTGTGCGGTAGACTCCGGGCGTGGTTCAGGGAGCGTGGCCCGGGCCCCAGCGCCGCCCTCTCCCCGCAGGATCTCCTACGACCCGGGCCGCTTCCCGCGGTACCTGCCCGAGGCCTACTGCCTGTGCCGGGGCTGCCTGACCGGGCCACGCGGGGAGGAGGACGTGCGCCTGCGCAGCGCCCCAGTGCTCGTGCCCGCGGTGGTCCTGCGCCGCACCCCGGGCTGCGCAGGCGGTCGCGCCGTCTACGTCGAGGAGTATGTCACTGTGCCCGTGGGCTGCACCTGCGTGCCCGGGCCGGACAAGGATGCGGACGCCGCCAACTCCAGCCTGGACAAGTCGGCCCGGCCCTGACCGCCCACCCGGGACCCCGGGCCCGAGGAAACGTGCCCAGCGGTGGACAGGACCGGACTGGATCCTGTGGTGGGCTGCCCCGGACTTCCTCGAGCAGGAGCGCAGGGCGGCCGGAAGGTGATGGGGACTGGGAAGGGTGGCCTGCCTCGCCCCCCAGGACCACGGGAGGGGTGAGCCTCAGAGGACAGACCGATGCTTGCAGTCTTTTAAAAAGTAGAGTGTAATCCGTTTATTCAGCTATTTTTTTCAATAGGGGCAGGAACAAAGTATTTTCATATTAGCCATTTTGAGCAAGTATATTGTTTTTACCTGACCTGTAAACATTTTATAAACATTGTTTTCACTTCCTCAGCAGGAATTTTTAGAAGCTCAGGTAGGCTAACTCTTCGGTTGGTCACCAGTGGACATGGCTGGACAGGACCTGCCCTCCCTATGGGCAGCTCAGCTCACCCCAGTCTTTATTCATGAGGATATAAATCACCACAGGTTTATACAGGTAGAAAGTTTTTCACTTTTCAAAGTCAGGGGCCAGTTTGTGGACAAGAGGCAGTGAGGTCAGAGCGTGGTATGTAAGGTCTGTGCCAATTCCCAGGTATCTGGCTAGTTTTAAGGGCTTCAGGAGCTATTAAGTGGGCAGACTTACAGTTTCCAGAATGCAGGAATGGAGCCTCTTCTAGCACTGCAGCTAAACCCCAGAACTATCTGTAAACGTGAGACCTTCTTAACTCGATTTATGTAACACCTACAGGTAGGTGAAGGGCATGCTGGCTGTGGTTTTCTCTCTGGACTCAGCTTTGATGGTCTCAACTAGTTCTTAGCGCAAACGATGTTTATTAAGGTCTTAATTTTATGGCTGAAGTTTTTAAGAGCAACTGTGAAGTCAGCCTCTGTTTATGTGCTCTCTTCCCCACTTACCATCAGCCTTGGCTTGATCTGAATGGAAGCTTTACTGAGAACTTCCAGTTTGTATTATATATTGACAGAGGTTGTACATGAAAAACATTGCTGAGCAAAATTCATATTTTCCAAATAAAAATTCAGAACTGAAACCTGTGGGTAGTTCTCTACAGCTTGGGGTGAATGTTACTTCCGTGCTCAACCTCTGGAAATAACAACATATGGTAAGCCTAGTGGTGGTATATCTGGAATACACCACTAGATATTATCTGAACCTTTCAGAAGGGTTCAGGTCAACAACAAAGAAATACACAAAAAGAAAAACTGCCTTCAAACCTTGGGTAATTATTTCAGTCGCCACTATTGTATAACATTTTCCAGCCACTCTGCAAATATAAATAGTGCAAACATCAGAGCACTGGACAAAGGAGAGTAAATGTATTGCATGTGAAAAATAAAGCAGTTCCATTAACTGTGTTCATCAGGTTAGCTCACCTTAGTTGTTAACAGGCAGCACATACCCAATGGAAGAATCGACTTTCCCCACCAAGATCCAGAAAGGTAACCTTTATTTGCACCTTCTCTCTGAATGGAATTCATTTAACAAATATTTACTGGGCATGTGCCCTCCCTCTTCTGGACACAAACTGCGTCCTCAACTACAAACTCCCTGGCTGTTAGAGCCAGGGGCTGAGGTCTTGGCTGGTCACTACGTACTGCTCTTTACCTGTGTTAAGTGAGGAGAGCAGACTGCTGCTGCTGCTAAGTCATTTCAGGTGTGTCAGACTCTGTGCGACCCCATAGACTGCAGCCCACCAGGCTCCCCCGTCCCTGGGATTCTCCAGGCAAGAACACTGGAATGGGTTGCCATTTCCTTCTCCAGTGCATGAAAGTGAAATGGAAGTCGCTCAGTCATGTCCGACTCCCAGCGACCCCATGGACTGCAGCATACCAGGCTCCTCCGTCTGTGGGATTTTCCAGGCAAGAGTACTGGAGTGGGGTGCCATTGCCTTCTCCACTAGATGGGGTCTAAAAGTTCTTCCAGATATAATTCTACAGACTCAAGTTGGCAAAAGCACCCTGAGCTCCAGGGACATCCTAAGGAAATCATAATGTCTTTACCTCGAAAATGAGGACAAGGGAGGTGGTAAGTTTTTCAGAGAGGAAACGTCACTTGGGTCCTTCCTGTACTGGGAGCCGCACTGACAGATTACAGTCCAGCCCGGAGTTGTAATTCACGAAACAGCGAAACTCATTTCCCAGGGTTCGAGTGTGTTCTGGAATAAACTTGCACATCTTCACTCCAAGCAGCTTTGCTGCCGCGTCCTCCATGACAGCACCTGAGGAGAACCACCAGACAAGCCTCAGAGCCACGCTGGCGGGGGCAAGGAGCTGCCAGTTCCACTCAGCAATAGGGGGAAGGTCACTGCTTTCTATCCTTTTACTTCCTCCAACATTTTTGCCAAGTTCCTACTATTTTTCCCTTTATCAAGAATTTTTCTGCCTCTATAAAGCTGAGATACTTAGAAATTGTAAAAATTACTTATATTCTACAAAGTAACAAAAGATAATTTTACTAAAAACTTTTTCCAACTTGGACTCAGCAGCCCCTTTCTGAGTAATATCTAATTGTGCAAACACATTTGTACCAGCTTCTGGCTGATGACTGCACGTCTCCCTCCAGCCCGTCCTCTGCACCAGGGGGAGCGAGGGGCTGCAGGCCTGAAAGTAGGGGGACCTACAGCTCATGTTTTCATTTTGAAACGCCAGGATAATCCCCCTCCCTCACCGGTGAGAACATCTTCTGTTCTGGTAAACCATCTAACATCTTGGTCTGTGACCTCTGACATCCACTTTAACCCCAGAGGTTGCATATTTCTTTATCAGCTAGAGAGGCTGAGCCAGACACGTTACTAGTACTGACACTGCTGAGTACAGATAGCACTCCCGGTGCCCTCACCTCGCGCCAAACCCCACTTCCTGGGCGTCGTGCCACAGAATTCTCAACAGGCCCCGAGAGGCAGCAGCACCTCAGCCCCAGGGTGCAGGGAGATAAGTGGAATGAGGTCACAGGGTGTGTGGTCGGCCAGCACAAACCTGTGCACAGCAGGATCTTTCCCCGGGTCAGGAGCTTGATGGTTTCTGACATTTTCCTAAGACATTCCTCCGAGAGATAGGGGGGATCTGCCACGACGATGTCAAAGCTGTGTGTGGCGATCCTCTCAGGTAAGTCCACAGGGTTCTTGTAGTCATAGTAGACAAAGTCCTCTCCGTATATGGCAAACCTGCGGTCGTACTCGAAGATGCAGACGGAGACATCGTCTCTGTGCCGCTCTCTCAGCTTCTGGTAGACACTGGGGGCGCTCACACACGCTATTCTGGAACAGAGAGACCCAGCTCATGAATGAGCTTTGTGACAGCATACAGCACCAAATAACCACTTCACTGAAAAAGTATAGCCCATGTCAGATTTTCTTCACACTACAAACTAAAGTAATAACAGCAGTGAATTTGGGGAGGAATCTGGTGTTTACAGATCTACAAACTCATAATTTTTGAGTATGAAATGTATGTTTCATGGTAAAAAAATGTGAAACATTAGGTACAAGAGTTACGCAGCCCATGACCTGAATTTACCTGTTATTTTCCTGTTGGTCTCTTTTAACATTTATTTCAAATACTTTTAAGCCTCAAACTAAATATTTTCAAGTTATTTGGTAATATTCATATATTTAATATATAAAGAAAAAGCCTTAGGACTTTCAGATAAAGATGCAGAGGGAACACATTCATTTAGATTTGCTTCTTCAAAGCAATTAATCATGAGAAGGAAACCTCCAACAGCAAGACAATGAGGGAAGACAAAGGAAACATGCTCAGGAAGCTGACAGGCAAGGGTGTGGTCTGGGTGGCTTCTGACTCTGCAGGCCCAAGGGAGCCAAATCCCAAATTGGCAGCCAGGAAAGCTGAGAGGGAGCCTCGCCAACACCAAAGCACCCGCAGCTCAGGAAGCTGAAAACCAGGTAGCTCAAGAAGTAGGGGTGAAGGGGCGGCAGGGGGACTGTTTTTGGAAGGTCTATCGAAGAGGAAACGACCCAGGATTCTCATCTCTGCACCAAGCCTCCACACTGTGGGAGAAAATGGGAAGGATGTTGTCCGGATGGGGGTAGGGGCACAGCTAGTGGTGAAGGGCCGTGTGGAATGGCAAGGATCACATTAAACCCACCAGATGTTGGGAGCCCTGACCTCCTGGAATGAGGTCAACGAGATGCGTGACTCCCAGGAAGGAAGGTGGCTCGCTCTGGGGCTCTTACCAGCCCACAAGAAAAAGCCTGGATTTACTGACCGGGCATTCCTGGGAAAACAGCTGATCCACACCAGCTAACTGCAGACACCAAGCAGAGAAAGCCTGCCCATGTATCAGAGCTTCCAGCCTTAGCGTGCCCATCTCAACTAGGAGCACACAGCAGAGGGTCAGCAGACCACTCAGGAGAGTCAGTGCGTACTAAAGCCAAAATATTAATAAAACATGAGAGGCATGCTGGAGTCAGAGACTGTGAAGAGAAGAAGTCCTGTAATGTGATGTCCTCAGAAGGATGAACAAGATACCTTGATAAATATCCAGAGACCTAAGAAATTACAGGTGATAAAGTACAGGACAGCAGAAATGGCAAAGTCAGTGGAAAGTTTCAAAGATAAAGTTGAGGAATTTTCCCAGAAGGTCAGGTAAGAAAGAGAAAACGTGTGAAAGGGACAGAAAGAAAAATGAATCAGGTAAAGAAGAATAGAAGAAAAAAAAAGGACAATTTTCCCAAACTGGAGGACCCGAGTTATGAGAACAGAAAGGTTTCCACCCCTTTCGACAAATGAAAGCACCATGCCAGGACACACAACACGGCATTAGGAGAAAACCCTAAGCCAGCAGGGGGCAGGGGTGCAAAAAACAGGTTTCTCATAAGAAATCAGAATGGCATTGTACTTCTCAATAACACATCAAGAGAATGGGTAGAATAAAAATATTTTGAGACAGGTTTTTAAAATTTCCCTCTAGTGAAAAGTGTTGAAGGATGTACCCAACCAAGATAAAGCTGTGAACTAAGGACTGGGATACTGGATACAGGAAGGTCAGAACAAGAAAGATAAGAGGACACTCGGTAGATGGTGGAGGGAAATACCAAGACCAGAGCCGGACGTACACCAGCCCAGACAGAAGAGGTGGCAAAGCCAGGGGGGTGGGGGGAGTATTTTTTCCAAGGAGTTGAAATATGTGTAAGTTCGTTGGTTAAGAGATTTACACCACTGGGAGAATTTGAGGGTTAGTGATATGGACGTATAAACCCTATTTAACCAAGACAGGATATAACTAACACCAATTCTACACAATCACTTCCAGGAAACAAACATAGTAACACTTCCCAGGTCATTTTATGAAGCTACTAATATGAAACCCAAACCAAGGGAATAAAACAGGAAATTTCAAACTAATTATCACTCATGAAAGTTGCTGAGTTGTAGCCGACTCTTCGTGACCCCATGGACTTCTCCATGGGGATTCCAGGCCAGAGTACTGGAGTGGGCAGCCATTCCCTTCTCCAGGGGATGTTCCCAACTGAGGGATCAAACCCAAGTCTCCCCCACTGCAGGCGGATTCTTACCAGCTGAGCCACCACGGAAGTATGTAGAAGCAAGAGCCTCAAAAAATATTACCAATGAGTCCAACCATAAAAATGGATATAACTACTGGGAGCACGGACAGGAAGCACACCTGTGTGCAGTGGAGGATGAAGAAGCTAAATCCTTAGTCTCTTAAGGTGAGATGTCTGTAAGTGACAAATGAACAAGTGCCAATATAAACAGGTTTAGAATTGTAGAAGAGCTGAAAGGCAAGGGGGGGACAAGGGGAAAATTAACAATGGATTATGTTGGGGGCCAGAGTGATGTACTCCGCCCGTGGCAAAGGTCATGAGGAAGGAGGCTCGACATACGCAAAGGCGGGATCGAGCCTCAGGAGTCCCCCTGGAACTCCTCGAGCATCTACCCCCATAACCAGAGCCTGCCTACTTTACTACTTTGTGCTCACCTACACCTCTGACTTTACGGGGGGCTGTCCCCCACCACCTCTTTCAGAGAAGGAGTTAACTTAGAGCTCCAGTTAATAATAATTCCTGGGCGTGGTAAGAGTGTTTTAACCTACAAACTCCTCTGAAGGTTCTCTAGCTTGCCTGACAGGCTTGTCCGGCCACATGTGATTGCTCACAGCCTCCCAACCGTGAGAGGCAGGAGATGCTTTAAACCTTCTAAAAACAGGTTCCTTAGAAAAGTTAGAAACTATTAGTATAAGTATAATGGGCTGATTAGAAACTGTATTGGTGAAGGGTTTTTCATTTGTTGAGCCAATGTTTGTTGCTAAGTCTCCACATCCCCTGCCCTTACACACATTAATGAATATACAGAAGACTACGTTAGACCTTAGGCTAAGTAAATTCTTTCCTTAACTAAAACCCACTACACCCTCACCCTATAGGAATGTAACTTTATTTGGGTGGCGTCTGTTTTAAGAATAATCACCCCTGGAGAAATAAGTGTCCTGGTTGACTGACCGCTGTCACAAGGAGAGGGTCGTAAATTGTCAGCAGGCCCCCCTGGCCAGAAGATGATGTAACACCCCTAAGACCTCTGTATACATTTGTGTGAAGCACCTGACTTTAATAAAAGTCAGGACTGCTGTCCCCACGTGACTTTAGTATAACATCTCAGTGTATAAAAACAGACTCTGGAAAATAAAGAATTAGGATCAGTTTCTCGAAATACTGGTCTCCCCATGTCGCTCTCTCTCTCACTCTGGTTGAGTCTCCATCTGGAGCTCGGAACCCCCCATGCTTACTAATTATGCCTGGGCTTCTAAGATCCAACCGGGGAGGCCTCAGTGTCTCCTCTCCTTCGGGAGAATGGAAGGACGCCTGCGGCCTACGTAAGTGATGCAAACTTCTTGTCTTGAAGTTTTATTGGTCTCCCGCGTAAACCAAGCTACTCAGCCTCTTTTCTCCACTGAATTTTCCTACTGAGCTATCCTCATCCTATTACTCTTTATATCTTTGATAAAATATTTAAATAAATAGGTCGCCGACGCCGTCCCCGCTTCGAATACCCTGGATCAGCCGGGGCAGGACCCCGGCAGGATTACTTTGTTCAACAAGTCTTTCAGGACCATTTGACTTCTTATGCACACAAAGTTCTGACAGAAATAAATACCAAACTAACAAAACCTATAATTCTCAAAATTTCAGAAAGATCAAACATTAAGATTTTTTTCTTTTAAAGCAATTCTAGGGGAATAAAGGAGAAGGCAATGGCAACCCACTCCAGCACTCTTCCCTGGCAAATCCCATGGACGGAGGAGCCTGGTAGGCTGTAGTCCATGGGGTCGCTAGGAGTCGGGACACAACTGAAGTGACTTAGCAGCAGCAGCAGGGGAATAAAAGGAATAGAAAAATGTTAAGGAACAGATGAAGATGACTTACATGGAACAGGGTTTTGAGTGTGCCCCTAGCGGCGACAGGAAAGCATTCTTTATTCCTTGTGGTCTTCAAATCATCAACCACAGGTTTTGCAGATTACAGATGAACCTTCTTACAAACCATCTCTCATCCAGGAAGGACATTTAAAGTATTACTTTAGATTAAAAGGCAAAAGAGAAGAGAACCCAGTATCTCACCTGCCGCCCTCCCCGGCAGCTGCCACTGCATCCTCAGCAAGGCGCGTGGCCGTCTCCGGGCTGTACCAGAACTGGCTCAGCTGCTGTGACAGGAACGAGTGAATTGTATTAGACCTGGCATACACGTGTCCTTTTAATTCGTATCTATTTACCAAAACGAATTCTGTCAACAGCCAGTGTCACTGCTGGGCCATGCAGTATATTCTGCGCTTCCTTTTGGTATGGCACCTCCTATTCTTCTAGAGTTAATAAACAAACCACTGTTGCATTTGCTTGGGTTCTCCGAAACTATCCCTAATTCTCCCAACATCATCCTGTAGCTCCTGAAAAGTGGTGCATGGGAAGTCAATGTTGTGAGACTTACCATGTCTTACACATTTAACATTTTATCCTCACATTTCATTGGTAACTCAGCTGGGCATAGAATCCTAGACTGAATGAAATTTTCACTCTAAATATTGAAGGCAGTGCTTCACTTTTTTTCTAGTTTCTAATAAAGCTATTGAAAAGTGCAATGTGACCTGTCCTGAGACACTGGAGGTGACATGCTTTTCTCCAGAAGGTTCTAAGATCTTCTTTGTCACCTACATCTAAAAGCTTCACTCATGCCTCCTGGACTTATCCTCTAGTTTTATAATGTATTCTTTCAAACTTCCTGGGAGATTTCTTCATTTTTGTGAACAAAACAAGTGCCAAAAATATACAAATAGTTAATTCAGGTAGTGAGATTATGACTTGTTTTTTTATTCATATTTACCTATTTTCTACACCAACCATAGATTACTTTCAGAATCAGAAAGTACAAAGTATTTAAGCAAGCAAAAGGAAAAGAGAAAGACTACCTTAAGGTGGACTCAGGTTTCTAATATTTACTATTCAAAGCATCAAGCTAAAGACGAAAACATGAGGAAAGAAAACTAGAGGCATCTGAGTAGGTGGAACATCCAGAGTAAATAAAAAGAAACATTTCTGTCCCAATTTCAAACAGATGATGAATTTTATATAATTTTATATAAAAATATAAACTTTATATAACTTAGATCTACACTTGACACAAAATGTCAAAGACTGCACACACACACACCTCCCAGCTGCAAAGTGATGAAGAGAGGCAGATCGATGATTAAGGTAGTCAAAGAAATTTCAAGCCTCATCTATTTCTCAACTATGCTTCAAAAAAGGTAGATTTCTACGTTACAGTTTAGGTTAGCTTTCCTCAACTCACTTTTAAAAATTCCTATTTTTATTTGGCTCATAAAAATACAATTAAAATACATACTGTGCACCAGGAACTATTAATATCTTCTTTAAAACCCCTTTCATCAATTTTTCACATGTTTAACACCAGTTGCCCCCTTACTGCAATGATCCCTTCCCATAAGGAATGCTGTGCTCCAGTAAAAACTGACAGAATGAATCTGTCTACAAGAAGTACAGTCTGTTGGACACGATCTCTTCCCCTATCTGAAACGTCCCCTCCTCTGACCACCAAGCAGCCCGGGTCAGAATGAGGAAAATCTGCACTCCCAGTCTTAGCTACTGAACAGGCTATCAGCTTCCTAGTGACAAGCGAGACAAACTGGGCTGTTAGGTGGGGTAAAGACCAACAGTGGACTAGGTACAGAACACACTCCACACTGCCAACACGTCCGGATGGATGCAGAGCATGGTCACTTACCCAGTTCTCTTCTATTATCCCGATGTTGTACTTGTCGTCACCACAGAGGTCAGAGTGGTGGTGCTGCTGCTCAGCATAAAACTCCTGCAGAGCTGCAAGGGCGTATGAAGAAAGCTGGGGGGGCCCCTCGTCTTCGGAGTCACTCATCTCACACCTGCAGGGAATGAGTCAAGTGATGTTAGTGTGTTTTTCCTTTCCATCAAACAATTAAAAAAATTAACTCATAGCAATGATCCAAACTGGAAGTGAGTTGTATCAGGAAAACAGGTATTTAAAATTTCTGAGACCAGGAACCTCCCTGGTGGTTCAGTGGCCAAGACCCCACACTCCCAGTGTAGGGCCCGGGTTCTATCCCTGGTCAGGGAACGAGATGCCACGTGCCATAAACAAAGGCCGGGCGCAGCCAAGCACATGCATACATATGTCTGCAGAGATCTTCCACTAACTAAAGCTGAACAAATAAATGCATGCTTACTCTCTCCGTGTATACAGTTTTCACAATAAGACTTTTCACATTTTTATGACTCCTTGCAGAATGAAATCTGTAAAGATGTTTTGCTTTCTTCTGGTACCGCAGTGGTCACATGCAGATAATTCACAGTAGACTCTGAATCAGAGCTTTTTATGTGTGAATGTCATTGTTGAGGTGACCTAAGGCTCCTAGGTGTTACAATGGGACAAGTGAAGGATTGGTAAAGGAGGGGTAGAGGAAGAGATAGGAAAATTAAGAGATGAGAGAGGATGCAAATTACCATCACAATGAGATACAACCATATACCTACCAGACTGACTACAATGGAAAAGACAGGTAACACCGAATGTTTTGGGGGGTGTAGAATAATAGAAACGGCCTACTTTGCTGCTGAAATGTAAACTGATGAAAACATTTTGGATAACAATATTACCTTACCTCTGCTTCAAACTCAGAAATTCTGCATCATATAACTATATGAAACTCCTGTGATTCACATAAATAGACATGGAGAATACGTTCAAAGTGGAAATGTGTACTGGCAACAACTAAAACTGCTGAAATGTCCACCCACTGGACATTAC